>NC_092709.1:379243499-379845954 GCF_047496885.1 Scyliorhinus torazame
CTAAATCCCGGAACATCTAACAACCATTCCTGCCCCTGTGAAATCCATGTCTCCGTCATGGCCACAACATCGTCGTTCCAAGTACTGATCAATACTCTTAAGTTCATCTCCCTTATTCCTGACACTCCTTTCATTGAAACAGGCGCACTTCAACCCATTCCACTGAGTCCAGCTTTGCTCTATCAACTGTCTATCCTTCCTCAGAGACTTGCTGCGTACTATTTCTGCCTGTTCAACAGCTACCCTATCCTCTGATCCATAGCTCTGGTTCCCATCCCCCTGCCAAACTAGTTTAAACCCTCCCGAAGAGCTCTCGCAAACCTCCCACCCAGGATATTGGTGCCCGTCCAGTTTAGGTGCAACCTGTCTTTCATGTATAGGCCCCACCTTCCCCAGAAGATATCCTAATGATCCACATATCTGAAGCCTTCCCTCCTGCACCAGCCAAGTAGCCACATGTTCACCTTCACTCGCTCTCTGTTCCTTGCCTCACTTGCACGTGGCATCGGTAGCAATCCTGAGATTACTCCTGTGCTTGTCCTGCTCTTTAGCTTCCAGCCAAACTCCCTAAAGTCACTTTTTAGATCCTGATCCCTTGTCTTAGCTATGTCGTTGGTGCCTATGTGCACCACGACTTCTGGTTGCTCCCCCTCCCCCTTAAGAATCCTGTAGACTCGATCCGAGACATCCCTGGCCCTGGCACCCGGGAGGCAACATTACCTTCTGGGAGGCTCGCTCGTGACCACAGAATCTGCTATCCATTCCCCTAACCATTGAGTCTCCTATCACTGTTGCTTTTCTATTCTCCCCCTTCCCTTCTGAGCCACAGAGCCAGACTCAGTGCCAGAGACCTGGCTGCTAGGGCCTTCCCCCGGTAGGTCATCCCCCCCAAACAGCATCCAAAAGGGTATACTTGTTTTGAAGGGGAACGGCCACGAGGGATCTCCGCATTGTCTGCCCGTTCGTTTTCCTTCCCCTGACTGCAACCCAGCTACTCTTGTCCTGCACCTTGGGTGTGGCTACCTCCCTGTAACTCTTCTCTATCACCCTCTCTTCCTCCCGGATGATCTGAAGTTCATCCAGCTCCAGCTCCAGTTCCCTAACACGGTCTCCGAGGAGCTGGAGTTGGGTACAATTCCCGCAGGTGTAGTCCGCGGGGACACATGTGGTAGCCCTCATCTGCCACATTCTACAGGAGGAGCATGCAACTGCCCTCGCATCCATACCCTCTGATCTGAATTCCCAAAGAGATTTCAAGGGGGGAAAAAAGAAAAAAAAGAAAAGATTAAACACCTGTTAGGTCCTTTAAAAACATATATATATATATATACTGCTGCTACTCTCCCAAATGAACCCTCTAAAATTGGTAATTCTGTGAAATGATACAATGATAGCTTGCTGCCCCCAAAAATCAAAAACAAACAAAAAATAAAATTTAATCAAATTAAAAATTAAAAGTCCCCAAAACAAACAACTCTTACCTTACAGAATATAGAACATAGAACATAGAACAATACAGCGCAGTACAGGCCCTTCGGCCCACGATGTTGCACCGAAACAAAAGCCATCTAACCTACACGATGCCATTATCATCCATATGTTTATCCAATAAACTTCTAAATGCCCTCAATGTTGGCGAGTTCACTACTGTAGCAGGTAGGGCATTCCACGGCCTCACTACTCTTTGCGTAAAGAACCTACCTCTGACCTCTGTCCTATATCTATTACCCCTCAGTTTAAAGCTATGTCCCCTCGTGCCAGCCATTTCCATCCGCGGGAGAAGGCTCTCACTGTCCACCCTATCTAACCCCCTGATCATTTTGTATGCCTCTATTAAGTCTCCTCTTAACCTTCTTCTCTCCAACGAAAACAACCTCAAGTCCATCAGCCTTTCCTCATAAGATTTTCCCTCCATACCAGGCAACATCCTGGTAAATCTCCTCTGCACCCGCTCCAAAGCCTCCACGTCCTTCCTATAATGCGGTGACCAGAACTGTACGCAATACTCCAAATGCGGCCGAACCAGAGTTCTGTACAGCTGCAACATGACCTCCCGACTCCGGAACTCAATTCCTCTACCAATAAAGGCCAACACTCCATAGGCCTTCTTCACAACCCTATCAACCTGGGTGGCAACTTTCAGGGATCTATGTACATGGGCACCTAGATCCCTCTGCTCATCCACACTTTCAAGAACTTTACCATTAGCCAAATATTCCGCATTCCTGTTATTTCTTCCAAAGTGAATCACCTCACACTTCTCTACATTAAACTCCATTTGCCACCTCTCAGCCCAGCTCTGCATCTTATCTATGTCCCTCTGTAACCTGCTACATCCTTCCACACTATCGACAACACCACCGACTTTAGTATCGTCTGCAAATTTACTCACCCACCCTTCTGCGCCTTCCTCTAGGTCATTGATAAAAATGACAAACAGCAACGGCCCCAGAACAGATCCTTGTGGTACTCCACTTGTGACTGTACTCCATTCTGAACATTTCCCATCAACCACCACCCTCTGTCTTCTTTCAGCTAGCCAATTTCTGATCCACATCTCTAAATCACCCTCAATCCCCAGCCTCCGTATTTTCTGCAATAGCCTACCGTGGGGAACCTTATCAAACGCTTTGCTGAAATCCATATACACCACATCAACTGCTCTACCCTCATCTACCTGTTCAGTCACCTTCTCAAAGAACTCAATAAGGTTTGTGAGGCATGACCTACCCTTCACAAAGCCATGCTGACTATCCCTGATCATATTATTCCTATCTAGATGATTATAAATCTTGTCTCTTATAATCCCCTCCAAGACTTTACCCACTACAGACGTGAGGCTCACCGGTCTATAGTTGCCGGGGTTTTCTCTGCTCCCCTTTTTGAACAAAGGGACCACATTTGCTGTCCTCCAGTCCTCTGGCACTATTCCTGTAGCCAATGATGACATAAAAATCAAAGCCAAAGGTCCAGCAATCTCTTCCCTGGCCTCCCAGAGAATCCTAGGATAAATCCCATCAGGTCCCGGGGACTTATCTATTTTCAGCCTGTCCCGAATTGCCAACACCTCTTCCCTACGCACCTCAATGCCATCTATTCTATTAGCCTGCGGCTCCGCATTCTCCTCCACAACATTATCTTTTTCCTGAGTGAATACTGACGAAAAACATTCATTTAGTATCTCGCCTATCTCTTCAGACTCCACACACAATTTCCCATCCCTGTCCTTGACTGGTCCTACTCTTTCCCTAGTCATTCGCTTATTCCTGACATACCTATAGAAAGCTTTTGGGTTTTCCTTGATCCTTCCTGCCAAATACTTCTCATGTCCCCTCCTTGCTCGTCTTAGCTCTATCTTTAGATCCTTCCTCGCTACCTTGTAACTATCCATCGCCCCAACTGAAACTTCACACCTCATCTTCACATAGGCCTCCTTCTTCCTCTTAACAAGAGATTCCACTTTCTTGGTAAACCACGGTTCCCTCGCTCGACGCCTTCCTCCCTGCCTGACCGGTACATACTTATCAAGAACACGCAGTAGCTGATCCTTGAACAAGCCCCACTTATCCAGTGTGCCCAACACTTGCAGCCTACTTCTCCACCTTATCC
The DNA here is from genome assembly GCF_047496885.1 of Scyliorhinus torazame. Taxonomy (NCBI): domain Eukaryota; kingdom Metazoa; phylum Chordata; class Chondrichthyes; order Carcharhiniformes; family Scyliorhinidae; genus Scyliorhinus; species Scyliorhinus torazame. The sequence goes on from NC_092709.1 coordinate 379,247,109, forward strand.
CCCCCCCCCCCAATTCACGTCTAATGGCATCATAATTGCCCTACCCCCAGCTATAACTCTTGCCCTGCGGTGTATACTTATCCCTTTCCATCCTTAACGTAAACGTCACCGAATTGTGGTCACTGTCCCCAAAGTGCTCTCCTACCTCCAAATCCAACACCTGGCCTGGTTCATTACCCAAAACCAAATCCAACGTGGCCTCACCTCTTGTTGGCCTGTCAACATATTGTTTCAGGAAACCCTCCTGCACACACTGTAAAAAAAGCGACCCATCTATTGTACTCGAACTATATCTTTTCCAGTCAATATTTGGAAAGTTAAAGTCTCCCATAATAACTACCCTGTTACTTTCGCTCTTATCCAGAATCATCTTCGCCATCCTTTCCTCTACATCCCTAGAACTATTAGGAGGCCTATAAAAAACTCCCAACAGGGTGACCTCTCCATTCCTGTTTCTAACTTCAGCCCATACTACCTTGGAAGAAGAGTCCCCATCTAGCATCCTCTCCGCCACCGTAATACTGCTCTTGACTAGCAGCGCCACACCTCCCCCTCTTTTGCCTCCTTCTCAGAGCTTACTAAAACACCTAAACCCCGGAACCTGCAACATCCATTCCTGTCCCTGCTCTATCCATGTCTCCGAAATGGCCACAACATCGAAGTCCCAGGTACCAACCCATGCTGCCAGTTCCCCTACCTTGTTTCGTATACTCCTGGCATTGAAGTAGACACACTTCAAACCACCTACCTGAACACTGGCCCCCTCCTGCGACGTCAAATCTGTGCTCCTGACCTCTATACTCTCATTCTCCCATACCCTAAAACTACAATCCAGGTTCCCATGCCCCTGCTGCATTAGTTTAAACCCCCCCCCCCCCCCAAGAGCACTAACAAATCTCCCCCCAGGATATTTGTGCCCCTCAGGTTCAGATGTAGACCATCCTGTCTGTAGAGGTCCCACCTTCCCCAGAAAGAGCCCCAGTTATCCAGAAATCTGAATCCCTCCCGCCTGCACCATCCCTGTAGCCACGTGTTTAAATGCTCTCTCTCCCTATTCCTCATCTCACTATCACGTGGCACGGGCAACAACCCAGAGATAACAACTCTGTTTGTTCTAGTTCTGAGCTTCCATCCTAGCTCCCTGAAAGCCTGCCTGACATCCTTGTCCCCTTTCCTAACTATGTCGTTAGTGCCAATGTGGACCACGACTTGGGGCTGCTCCCCCTCCCCCCTAAGGACCCGGAAAACAAATATAGCTGTTAACCAACTGGAACTTCGCCCTCCGACTCTGCTCCCAGTCAGCTGCACTCGCTGTAAACTCCCGGCTCCCTTCACGCTCTTTGAGGAAATGAAATGAAAGAAGCACTTCGCTTCCTCCTCACCTAACCCCCTCAGTCACCAAATTCTCACTACAGCACTGAAATGCACCCAAATTCAGCACTGTGGCTGGCTCACCTTTTTACTGTGACTCAAGCCTCTGTAAACTGGCCTAATCCAATTAACTATTTAACAAGCTGCAAATTAACTAATTAACAATATATGCTCCTCTATCTCCCGCAGGCTGTTAGGAGGTCTGTAGTGAACCCCCAACATTGTGACAGCACCCTTCCTAAACCTGAGCTCTATCCAGATTGCCTCGCTGCCTGAACCCTCCGAGGTGTCCTCCCTCAGCATAGCTGTGATATTCTCCTTCACCAATAATGCAACTCCCTCACCGCTTTTACATCCCCCTCTATCCCGCTTGAAACATCTATATCCTGGAACATTTTACTCCCAATCCTGTCCTTCCCTTGACCAAGCCTCTGGAATAATAATAATCTCATAATCTTTATTAGTGTCACAAGTAGACTTACATTATTAATAATAATAATTATCGCTTATTGTCACAAGTAGGCTTCAATGAAGTTAATGTGAAAAGCCCCTAGTCACTGCATTCTGGCGCCTGTCTGGGGCTGCTGGTACAGGAATTGAACCTGCGCTGCTGGTCTTGTTCTGCATTACAAGCCAGCTGTTTAGCCCCCTGTGCTAAATCAACCCCTAACAGTGCAATGAAGCTATTGTCAAAATCCCCTAGTCGCCACATTCCGGCGCCTGTTCGGGGACACAGAGGCAGAATTCAGAATGTCCAATTCACCTAACAGCACGTCTTTCGGAACTTCTGGGAGAAAACCGGAGCACCCGGAGGAAACCCACGCAGACACGGGGAGAACGTGCAGACTTCGCACAGACAGTGACTTGCGATTGGAGTCTCTTTCACGCCCACAGAAGCGCCTATCCGTGCCCCTTACTAGTCCCCTATAACTATCGCTCTCCTGCACTTTGCCCTCCCCTGCTGAGCAACAGAGCCAGCCGTGATGCCACTGTTCAGGCTCCTGTTGTTTGCCCTGATAGGCTGTCCCCCCCAACAGTATCCAAAACGGTATACCTGTTAGAGAGGGGGACAGCCACAAGGGATTCCTGCACTGACCGCCTGCCCTTTCTAGCGGTAACCCATCTATCTGCCTGCACCTTGGTTGTGACCACGTCTCTATAACTCCTACCTATGATGCTTTCCGCCATCTGCATGCTCCTAAGTGCACCCAACTGCTGCTCTAACTGAACCACGCGGTCTGTGAGGAGCTGCCATTGTTTATACTTGCTGCAGATGTAGTCGATCGGAATGCTGGAAGCATCACAAATCTGCCACATCTCACAGTTGGAGCACTGCACCATGCTGAGTGACATTTCTCTCAAAAATTAAATGATTTAACAACATTTATTAAACTATTCCCGTCCCTTATTGCTGCAACTACCTGAGGTCGGTCATTATATCACTTACCTTCCCAGGAAACTCTCTGGATCTCTCCCTCTTTAAATATCAGGTCGGCTTCAACTTCATTTTCTGTTTCAGAAAAGAGAGAACACGCATGTTCACCATTCACACACTCACACCCAGAGACAGTCAGGCAGACACAAAGACACACATCAAGACACTGACACTCTCTCACACACACACATTCTCTCTCTCACACTCACACACACTCATTCTCTCACGCACTCACTCATTCTCTGTCACACTCACTCACTCTTCTCACACACTCTCTCTCACACACTCTCACAGACTTTCTCTCTGTCACTCTCTGACACACTGTCTCTCATACACACTTATTCTGTCTCACACTCACTCACTCTCTCTCACACTCTCCCTCACTCTCTCTCACACACACTCTCTCTCTCCCACTCTCTCTCTCATACACACACACACTCTCTCACACACACACTCTCTCTCACACACACACACACTCTCTCCCACACACTTTATCTCTCTCACTCTCTCTCTCACACACTCTCTCACACTTTCTCTCTCTCTCTCTCTCACCCTGTCACATTCTTGTTATGTTCTTGTACAGAGACAATTACTGAGTCAGTGTACTAAACACACCTTGTTCAAGACTAGTTAATTTTATTACAGTATAATAAACTATAGATCAGAAACTAATGCTAACAAACTGGAACTAATACAAACACGACTGACAATGGTTCTCCTCAAGACTCCCCCCAGGCTACAGTGTCACGTGCTTCTACTTACCTGACATCTACTGGTCGGAGGCTATACATATTTACACACACACTTGTTAATGCAAATCACTACATCCCCTTTCCTTGAGATTTCAAAGAGAACATATTATACACTATTTTAGTAATTATTACATATGATAAGCGTAACGATGTATTTTATAACATGTAGTTATATTGTCTATTCACAGATTCAACCATTCCGGTTTCTTTCTGTTTCTCATTGATCGTCTCAACTTTAGTAAATCTGGTGAATCTGTGATTGTTCTGAACTTTTGTAGGTACATCTACCCTGACTGTATCATTGTCCGAACATCATTCTGTACATTGGCATTTAACCCGTTCACTGCTTGTGCCGGTTTCGATGAATGTAAACCTTCATATATATCCTCGCCTTGCTGTTCAGCAACAGTTTGTTTCACTGTTAGGAGTGCTCGTCCATTCCTCCTTAAAACCTGTCCTTGCTCATCTATCACAGTACAGGAAGTTGGACCTTTTTCCTGCAATACCTCAGCACGTTTTGATCAGCCATCAGGGTCCTCCACTCTCACCGTGTCATTCGGTTTCAAAGGTTTCAGACTCTTGGTAGACCTATCATAATATTCCTTTTGTTTCTTCTTCTGAGATTCCATTTGATCTCTTATCTTCTCATTTAGCATTTGCTTGATATGGCGTGGCAGAGTTGTTCATAGTTTCCAATTCGTCAACATTGCTTCTGGCACTGAACCACAATCTTATGGAGATATTCAATAACTTAGCAGTGCTAAATATGGATCATCTTGACTGTCCATAACCTTTTTCAGTAACTGCTTGACTATCTAAACCCCTTTTTCTGCTTTGCCATTTGTTTGCGGGTATAATGGACTTGACGTTACATGCTTAAAATCATATTGCCATGCAAATTCCTGCCATTCTTTACTGCTAAAGCACAGTCCATAATCACTGATTCCATGTTGTGCAAATGTTGTTTTTGTGTGCATGATTACACAATTTGCTGATGAGTTCAATATTGTGCTATCTCTGGATAATTTGAGTAATAATCTACCACTACCAAATCAAGATAGAATAAGTCTGTCCCAAACTTTTGCCAAGGAACTGACACAATTTCACCCATTTCCAGCGGTTCCTTTGCTTGTCGATATGGATGTCATTGACAAGTGGTACACTTTTCCACCATGTTCTGTACGTCTTTGTTTATCCCCGGCCAATATACAGTGTTTCGCATGCTTTGCTCGCCTTTATCGATTCCAAGGTGACCCTCATAAATCTTTGCGGTATCTCCTTGTGTAGAGACTGTGGCATTACGATTCACTATTGCCTCAGTAACAACCCAGTTGCTACACTTCGCTCTGATTGTATGTGATGATGTTTACAACATGAAGCTTTCGGCCATCCATTGTTGAGATTATGGATCACCAATTGTAATACTTCATCCTTCTCTGTTCCTTCAACAATCAGTTTTAACTTTGTATCCGACACTGGTAGTGTTTCCATGATCATCTCTACATGAAGCTGTACATCCTCTTCAGTAGCTCTGGACAACACATCTGCGTCTGCAATGCGCTTGACCGGTGTATAGATTCATTCAGCGTCATGTCTCTGAAGTTTAATAATCAGACATTGAATACGAGGAGACATCATAGAACATAGAGTGCAGAAGGAGGCCATTCGGCCCATCGAGTCTGCACCGACCCATTGAAGCCCTCACTTCCACCCTATCCCCACAACCCATTAACCCCTCCTGACCTTTATCGTCACTAAGGACAATGTATCATGGCCAATTCACCTAATCTGCACGTCTTTGGGCTGTGGGAGGAAACCGGAGCACCCGGAGGAAACCCACGTGCACACGGGGAGAACATGCAGAGTCCGCACAGACAGTGACCCAAGCCGGGAATCAAACCTGGGACCTGCCGCTGTGAAGCCACAGTGCTATCCACTTGTGCTACCGTGCTGCCCTATATCTCAATAAGGTTTTTCTTCACCATGGGAACCAGTGTTCTGTGATCTGTCTCGACAATGAAGGTAGGTAAACCATGCATGTAGCTGTGGAATTTCTCTAATCCATAGAGTCATAGATGTTTACAGCATGGAAACAGGCCCTTCGGCCCAGCTTGTCCATGCCACCCAGTTTCTATCACTAAGCTAGTCCCACTTGCCCGCTTGTGGCCCATATCCCTCTATACCCACCCTGCCCATGTAACTGTCTATCTGCTTTTTAAAGGAAAACATTGTACCCGCCTCTACCACTGCCCCTGGCAGCTCGTTCCAGATGCCGTTGACTAACACTAGACATTCTTTTTCTATTTGAGCATAACGACATTCAGATTGTGTCATTGATCTGGATGTATATGCGACTGGTTTACAATCAATACCATTTTCCTGTTACAGCAAAACTGCACCAAGACCGTCCTTCCATGCATCTGTTGAAATATTGGTATTTTTTATTGGATTGGTAAATGTTAAAACTGGAGTTGTAGTTAGAGCTGTTTTTAATGTGACCCACTCTTGTTCATGTCTGTCTGTCCAAGTAAAGTTAGTCACTGTTTCCAGGACTTCTCAGAGACAGGCTGTCTTTGCTGAAAGATTGGGGATGAACTTTCCAATGACGTTGATCATGCCCAGTATGCTCAGTAATCCCTTTTTGTCTATTGGTCGAGGCATATTTATGATAACTTGTATCTTCATGTCATCAGGCTCTATTCCTTGAACAGATAATCTGTCTCCTGGGAACGTTATATTGTTTACATCAAACTGACATTTGGCCTTATTGAGTCATAGCCCATTTCTTCTGATAGTTTGTAATACCCTAATTATCCCGTCATTGTTCATAACTTCATTAGTTCATAAGATACAGGAGCAGAATTAAGCCAATCGGCCGATCGATTCTGCTCCGCCATTCTATCATGTCTGATATGTTCCTCATCTGCTACGTACTGTAGTGATCTCTGTATATGTAAATATATGATTAGTTAATGTGAAGTCAGTACAGTCAGATGATCACTAGATGGCAACACTAACAGGGAGTATATAAGCAAGCTCAAGCAGTTTACCCGCTCTTCTCTTTGTGTGTATTGTAGCTGGAGGATAGAAGTGTGACCAACTCAGAGTGTAGTGCATTATCTTTATTGTCCATTTAGTTAATACTACTACTAGTCAAAGTATTAAAGTAAAGAACTCACAAGTATATTATTTTGTACTCAATAAATCATTTTTCATCAACTGGAAGACTTCAAGTTAAGTATAACTTGGCAAGGCAAATGTGTAGCATATATATGACACCCCTGTAATATAACATGGTACCAGGTAAAAACAAAGCTTTAAGAACATTCGTAGTAATATTAGAAAAGAAAAGAAAAAGTTCCAATACCGACTGTTCGACTGCGGAAGTCTTCGCAGCAAACGGATCCTCGACAACAAATCGATTCGATGGACCACGTTCACACTCCACGGCAGCTGAAAACTGCCGGTAACATAAATTTAAATTGGAAACTATTTAAACAACAGTTCCAACTCTATTTGGAAGCTCATGGCTTAAATACAGCCTCTGAAGCTGGAAGAATAGCACTGCGACTGTCAATGGCAGGTCAGCAAGCTGCAGAAATATATAATTCATTTATTTACGCTGAAGGCGAACATAAAAGCAGATTTGGTGTGATTATCTCGAAGTTTGAATACCACTGCAAGATGCAGACAAATGAAACACTGGAGCGTTTCAGGTTTCATAAACGATTAGAGAAAAATGGTGAACCATCACAAACTTTGTCACCGACTTAAAACTGCTAGCACAAACATGTAATTTTGCTGACTTACGTATCACTTTAATAAGAGATCAAATCGTTTATGGACTAAATAATAAAAGCCTAAGAGAAGGATTACTATGACAACACGGGCAAAGGGCAGCACAGCAGCACAGTGGCTAGCATGTTTGCTTCACAGCTCCAGGGTCCGAGGTTCGATTCCCGGCTTGGGTCACTGTCTGTGTGGAGTCTGCACGTTCTCCCCGTGTCTGTGTGGATTTTCTCCCACAGTCCAAAGTTCTGCAGGAAAGGTGGATTGGACATACTAAATTGCCCCTTGGTGTCCAAAAACGTTGGGTTAGGTTATGGGGATAACGGGGATAGGGTGGAGGCGTGGGGCTTGGGTGGGATGCTCTTTCCATGGGCCGGTGCAGACTCGATGGGCTGAATGGCCTCCTTCCGCACTATAAATTCTGTGGTTTTATGAAGCCAGAATGAATGATCTAACACTCAAAATCGTGATCGAAAGATGTATTTCTCATGAGCAAAGCAGAAATCAATTTTTGGAGCTTTGTCACTGGGAAAAAGGTGTGAAAATCTAGCTCGAGGTTGAAAAAATTAAAATGGTGTCGCAGGCAGCAAATAGGCATGTTCGGGATGGCAGCCATCTTGCGTTGTGCAGTCCAGCTCGGGGCATGCGCAGTTCGTTCAGAAATGCGAGGCTCAACAAAAGAGGTCTGAGCATGCGCGAACGTGCATCATGAGTCAGAGAGACGACATCATGACGTGCTTCTGATGTGGTAACACACACTTAAACCAGTAACCCCACCTAACCAAAGGGCACATTAGCATATATTCTAGTACGACACAGCAACAACATTTCAATATTCGCACCATTGATAGAATGGAAAACAATAATTCAAAAACAGAATTTCTCAGTTTTTCCCTGGAAAATATGTTTTATGTTGGTATCATTGATACAGTGGAGGATCATCAAAGGATCATAAGAACATAAGAACTAGGAGCAGGATTCGGCCATCTGACCCCTCGAGCCTGCTCCACTATTCAGTGAGATCATGGCTGATCTTTTTTGGACTCAGCTCTAGTAATTGAGTCACACACTCTGAGAAAAAGCTTCTTGCTATCCACCCTGTCTATACATGTCATGATTTTTCAGACCTCGATGAGGTCCCCCCTCAACATACGTCTTTCTAATGAAAATAATCCTAATCTACTCGACCTCTCTTCATAGCCAGCGCCCTCCATACCAGGAAAACATCCTGGTGAACCTCCTCTGCACCCTCTCCAAAGCATCCACATCCTTTTGGTAATGTGGCGACCATAATTGTACGCAGTATTCCAAATGTGGCCGAACGAAAGTCTTATACACCTGTAACATGGCCTGCCAACTCTTGTACTGAACACCCTTTCCGATGAAGGAAAGCATGCCGTATGCCTTCTTGACCACTCTATCGACCTGCACAGCCACCTTCAGGGTACAAGTACCTGAACACCCAGCTCTCTCTCCTACATCAATTTCTCCCAGGGCTTTTCCATTTACCATATAGTTCGCTCTTGAATTGGATCTTCCAACTGATTTTGTCAAAAGCTTTCTGGAAATCCAGATATACCACATCCATTGGCTCCCCGTTATCAACCGCACCGGTAATGCCCTCAGAAAATCGACTAAATTAGTTAGGCACGACCTACCCTTTATGAACCCATGCTGCGGGTGCCCAATGGGACAATTTCCATCCAGATGCCTCGTATCTCTTCCTTGATGATAGATTCCAGCATCTTCCCTCCTACGGAAGTTAAGCTAACTGGCCTATTTTACCCACTTTCTGCCAACCTCCTTTTTTAAACAGTGGTGTCGCGTTCGCTAATTTCCCATCCGCCGGGATCACCTAATCTAGTGAATTTGGTAAATTATCACTCGTACATTTGCAATTTCCCTAGGAATCAGGTCCAGGAGATTTGCCTACCTTTAGCCCCATTAGCTTTCCCATCACTACTTCCTCAGTGCTCACAATCATCTCAAGGTCCTCAGCTGTCATAGCCTCATTTCTATCAGTCACTGGCATGTTCATCAATCAACATTAAAACATCTGCACAAAAAAGGATCTTCAATCAACAACCAAGGATCTTCAAACAACAACAAAGGAATTTCAATCAACAACAAAAGATGAACAATCAACAACAAAGGATCTTGAATCAAAAACAAAAGATCAACAATCAAAAACAAAAGATCTTTAATCGACAACAAAGGATCATCAATCAGCCACAAAGAAGCATTTTCAATCAACAACAAAAGTGCATCAGTCAACAACAAAGGATCTTCAATCAACAACAAATCATCGAATCAAAAACAACGGATATTCAATCAAAAACAAAGGATCTTCAATCAACAACAAAGGATCATCAGTCAACAACAACGGATCTTCAATCAACAACAAAGGACCTTCAATCAACAACAAAGCATTTTCAATCAATAACAAAGGGTCATCAGTCAACAACAAAGGATCTTTAATCAACAACAAAAGATCTTCAATCAACAACAAATCATCAAATAAAAAAAAAGGATCTTCAATCAAAATCAAAGAAACCTCAATCAAAAACAAAGGATCGTAAATCAATATCAAAGCATCTTCTGCCAAAAACACAGGGTCTTCAATCAACAACAAATAATTTTCAATCGACAACAAAGCATCTTCAATCAAAATCAAAGCATCTTCAATCAACAACAAAGGATCTTCAATTCACAACTAAAGATCTTCAACCAACAACAAATGATCGAATCAAAAACAAAGGATCTTCAATTAACAACAAAATATCTTCAATCAACAACAAATCATCGAATCAAAAACAAAGCATCATCAATCAACAACAAAGGACCTTGAATCAACTTAAAAGCATCTTCATTTAACCACAAAGCAGCTTCAATCAACATCAAAGGATCTTCAATCAACAGGAAAGGACATTCAATCAACAACAAAGGATCATCAATCAATAACAAAGGATCATCAGTCAAGAACAAAGGATCTTCAATCAACACCAAAACATAATCAATCAATCAAGGATCTCCAATCAACAAAAAAAATCAACAATCAACATCAAAGGATCCAATCAAAAACAAACAAAATTCAATCAACAACAAAGGATCCAATCAATAACAACGGATCATCAATCAACCATAAAGCATCTTCAATCAACATCAAAGGATCTTCAATCAAAACCAAAGGACCATGGATCAACCTCAAAGGAACTTCAATCAACATCAAAGGATTCAATCAACAACAAACGATCTTCAAGCAACAACAAAGGATCCAATTAACAACAACGGATCATCAATCAACAACAAAGGATCTTCAATTCACAACTAAAGATCTTCAACCAACAACAAATGATCGAATCAAAAACAAAGGATCTTCAATCAACAACAAAATATCTTCAATCAACAACAAATCATCGAATCAAAAACAAAGCATCATCAATTAACAACAAAGGACCTTGAATCAACTTAAAAGCATCTTCATTTAACCACAAAGCAGCTTCAATCAACATCAAAGGATCTTCAATCAACAGGAAAGGACATTCAATCAACAACAAAGGATCATCAATCAATAACAAAGGATCAACAGTCAAGAACAAAGGATCTTCAATCAACACCAAAGCATAATCAAGCAATCAAGGATCTCCAATCAACAAAAAAAATCAACAATCAACATCAAAGGATCCAATCAAAAACAAACAAAATTCAATCAACAACAAAGGATCCAATCAATAACAACGGATCATCAATCAACCATAAAGCATCTTCAATCAACATCAAAGGATCTTCAATCAAAACCAAAGGACCATGGATCAACATCAAAGGAACTTCAATCAACATCAAAGGATTCAATCAACAACAAACGATCTTCAAGCAACAACAAAGGATCCAATTAACAACAACGGATCATCAATCAACAACAACGGATCTTCAATCAACAACAAAAAATCTTCATTCAACAACAAATCATCGAATCAAAAACAAAGGATCTTCAATCAAAAACAAAGGACCTTGAATCAACATCAAAGCAACTAAGGTAGCCGATATTCAGGACGCCAAAGCGTGTAGTGAGGCAGTGGGGAAGGGAACACTGACAAAGGAGAGTACCTGCAGGCACGGAGATGGGTTGTAGTGTGTATACTTCAACGCAAGAAGCACCAGGAATAAGATGGGTGAATTTAAGGCATGGATCGGTACTTGGGACTACGATGTGGTGGCCATCACGGAAACTTGGATAGAAGAGGGGCAGAAATGGTTGTTGGAGTTCCCTGGTTATAGATGTTTCAATAAGATTAGGGAGGGTGGTAAAAGAGGTGGGGGGGGTGGCATTATTAATTAGAGATAGTATAACAGCTGCAGAAAGGCAGTTCGAGGAGTATCACCCTATTGAGGTAGTATGGGTTGAAGTCAGAAATAGGAAAGGAGCAGTCACCTTGTTAGGAGTTTTCTATAGGCCCCCCAATAGTAGCAGAGATGTGGAAGAACAGATTGGGAAACAGATTTTGGAAAGGTGCAGAAGTCATAGAGTAGTAGTCATGGGCGACTTTAACTTCCCAAATATTGAGTGGAAACTCTTTAGATCAAATCGTTTGGATGGGGTGGTGTTTGTGCAGTGTGTCCAGGAAGCTTTTCTAACACCATATGTCGATTGTCCGACCAGAGGAGGGGCAATATTGGATTTAGTACTTGGTAATGAACCAGGGCAAGTGATAGATTTGTTAATGGGGGAGCATTTTGGAGATAGTGACCACAATTCTGTGACTTTCACTTTAGTAATGGAGAGGGATAGGTACGTGCAACAGGGCAATGTTTACAATTGGGGGAAGGGTAAATACGATGTTGTCAGACAAGAATTGAAGTGCATAAGTTGGGAACATAGGCTGGCAGGGAAGGACACAAGTGAAATGTGGAACTTGTTCAAGGAACAGGTGCTACGTGTCCTTGATATGTATGTCCCTGTCAGGCAGGGAAGAGATGGTCGAGTGAGGGAACCATGGTTGACAAAAGAGGTTGAATGTCTTGTTAAGAGGAAAAAGGAAACTTATATAAGGCTGGGGAAACAAGGTTCAGACAGGGCATTGGAGGGATACAAGATAGCCAGGAGGGAACTGAAGAAAGGGATTAGGAGAGCTAAGAGAGGGCATGAACAATCTTTGGCAGGTAGGATCAAGGAAAACCCCAAGGCCTTTTACACATATGTGAGAAATATGAGAATGACGAGAGGGAGGGTAGGTCCGATCAAGGACAGTAGCGGGAGATTGTGTATTGAGTCTGAAGAGATAGGAGAGGTCTTGAACGAGTACTTTTCTTCTGTATTTACAAATGAGAGGGGCGATATTGTTGGAGAGGACAGTGTGAAACAGATTAGTAAGCTCGAGGAAATACTTGTTAGGAAGGAAGATGTGTTGGGCATTCTGAAAAACTTGAGGATAGACAAGTCCCGCGGGCCTGACGGGATATGTCCAAGGATTCTATGGGAAGCAAGAGATGAAATTGCAGAGCCGTTGGCAATGATCTTTTCGTCCTCACTGTCAACAGGGGTGGTACCAGGGGATTGGAGAGTGGCGAATGTCGTGCCCCTGTTCATAAACGGGACTAGGGATAACCCTGGGAATTACAGGCCAGTTAATCTTACTTCAGTGGTCGGCAAAGTAATGGAAAGGGTACTGAAGGATAGGATTTCTGAGCATCTGGAAAGACACTGCTTGATTAGGGATAGTCAGCACGGATTTGTGAGGGGTAGGTCTTGCCTTTCAAGTCTTATTGAATTCTTTGAGGAGGTTACCAAGCATGTGGATGAAGGTAAAACAGTGGATGTAGTGTACATGGATTTTAGTAAGGCATTTGATAAGGTTCCCCATGGTAGGCTTATGCAGAAAGTAAGGAGGCATGGGATAGTGGGAAATTTGGCCAGTTGGATAACGAATTGGCTAACCGATAGAAGTCAGAGAGTGGTGGTGGATGGCAGATATTCAGCCTGGATCCCAGTTACCAGTGGCGGACCGCAGGGATCAGTTCTGGGTCCTCTGCTGTTTGTGATTTTCATTAATGACTTGGATGAGGGAGTTGAAGGGTGGGTCAGTAAATTTGAAGATGATTCAAAGATTGGTGGAGTTGTGGATAGTGGGGAGGGCTGTTGTTGGCTGCAAAGAGACATAGATAGGATGCAGAGCTGGGCTGAGAAGTGGCAGATGGAGTTCAACCCTGAAAAGTGTGAGGTTGTCCATTTTGGAAGGACAAATATGAATGCGGAATACAGGGTTAACGGTAGAGTTTTTGGCAATGTGGAGGAGCAGAGAGATCTTGGGGTCTACGTCCATACATCTTTGAAAGTTGCCACTCAAGTGGATAGAGCTGTGAAGAAGGCCTATGGTGTGCTCGCTTTCATTAACAGAGGGATTGAATTTAAGAGCCGTGAGGTGATGATGCAGCTGTACAGAACTTTGGTAAGGCCACATTTGGAGTACTGTGTACAGTTCTGGTCGCCTCATTTTAGGAAGGATGTGGAAGCTTTGGAAAAGGTGCAAAGAAGATTTACCAGGATGTTGCCTGGAATGGAGAGTAGGTCTTACGAGGAAAGGTTGAGGGTGCTAGGCCTTTTCTCATTAGAACGGAGAAGGACGAGGGGCGACTTGATAGAGGTTTATAAGATGATCAGGGAAATAGATAGAGTAGACAGTCAGAGACTTTTTCCCCGGGTGGAACAAACCATTACAAGGGGACATAAATTTAATGTGAAAGGTGGAAGATATAAGAGGGATATCAGAGGTAGATTCTTTACCCAGAGAGTAGTGGGGGCATAGAATGCACTGCCTGTGGAAGTAGTTGAGTCGGAAACATTCGGGACCTTCAAGCAGCTATTGGATAGTTACATAGATTACGGTAAAATGATATAGTGTAGATTTATTTGTTCTTAAGGGCAGCACGGTGGCATTGTGGATAGCACAATTGCTTCACAGCTCCAGGGTTCCAGGTTCCAATCCGGATTGGGTCACTGTCTGTGCGGAGTCTGCACGTCCTCCCCGTGTCTGCGTGGGTTTCCTCCGGGTGCTCCGGTTTCCTCCCACAGTCCAATGATGTGCCGGTTAGGTGAATTGGCCAATGATAAATTGCCCTTAATGTCCAAAATTGCCCTTGGTGTTGGGTGGAGGTGTTGAGTTTGGGTAGGGTGCTCTTTCCAAGAGCCGGTGCAGACTCAAAGGGCCGAATGGCCTCCTTCTGCACTGTAAATTCAATGATAATCTCTGATTAATCGAGGACAAAGGTTCGGCACAACATCGTGGGCCGAAGAGCCTGTTCTTTGCTGTATTTTCTATGTTCAATGTTCTATGATCAGTCACCAACAAAGAATCTTCAATCAATAACAAAGAGTCTTCAATCAGCAACAAAGCATCTTCAATCAACAACAAAGGATCCAATCAAAATCAAAGGATCTTCAATCAACTACAAAGGATCTTCAATCAACAACAACTCATCGAATCTAAAACAAAGGATGTTAAATTAAAACAATGGATCTTCACTCAACAACATTGCATTCAATCAAGAACAAAGGATCTTCAATCAACATCAAAGGATCATCAATCAACAACATAGGATCATTCAACAACAAGGAATCTTGAACCAAAAACAAAGGATTTTCAATCAACAACAAAAGACCAACAATCAACAACAAAGGATCCAATGAACAACAATGGATCATCAATCAACAACAAATGATCTTCAGTCAACAACAACGGATCTTCAATCAAAAACAAAGGATCTTCAATCAACAAAAAAGCATCTTCAATCAAAATCAAAGGTGCTCCAATATAGGTCAACGGATCTTCAATCAACAACAAAGCATTTTCAATCAACAACAAAGGATCATCAGTCAACAGCAACGGATCTTCAATCAATAACAAAGACTCTTCAATCAACAACAAAGCATCTTCAATCAAAATCAAAGGATCTTCAATCAACAACAAAGCATTTTCAATTAACAATAAACGATCATCAGCAAACAACAACTCATCGAATCAAAAACAAAGGATGTTCAATTAAAAACAAAGGATCTTCAATCAACAACAAAGCATTCAATCAAGAACAAAGGATCTTCAATCAACATCAAAGCATCGAATCAAAAACAAAGGATCTTCAATCAACAACAAATCATCGAATCAAAAACAAAGGATCTTCAATCAAAAACAAAGGATCGTCAATCAACAACAAAGCGTCTAATCAAAAATAAAGGATCTTAAATCAACATCAAAGCAACATCAGTCAACAACAAAGAATCTTCAATCAATAACAAAGCATCTTCATTCAACAACAAAGGATAAATCAGACAACAAGGCATTTTCAATCAACAACAAAGGATCTTTAATCAACAACAAAGCATTCAATCAAGAACAAAGGATCTTCAATCAACATCAACGCACCATAAATCAACAACATAGGATCAATCAACAACAAGGAATCTTGAATCAAAAACAAAGGATCGCCAATCAACAAGAAAAGACGAACAATCAAAAACAAAAGCTCCAATCAACAACAATGGATCATCAATCAACAACAAAGGATCTTCAATCAACAACAAAGGATCTTCAATCAACAACAAATCACCTTCAATCAAAATCAAAGGATCTTCAATCAAGATCAAAAGATCTTCAATCAACAACAAAGTATATTCAATCAACAACAAAGCATTTTCAATCAACAAAAAAGGATCATCAGTCAACAGCAACGGATCTTCAAGCAACAACAAAGGATCTTCAACCAACAACAAAGCATCGTCAATCAAAATCAAAGGATCTTCAACCAACAACAAAGCATCGTCAATCAACATCAAAGCATTTTCAATCATCAACAAAGGATCATCAGTCAACAACAACGGATCTTCAATCAACAACAAAGGATCTTCAATCAACAATAAAGCATTAAAAATAACAACAAACGAGCATCAGTCAACGACAAAGTATCATCAGTCAACAACAAAGAATCGTCAATCAATAACAAAGAGTCTTCAGTCAACAATAAAGCATTTTCAATCAAAATCAAAGGCTCTTCAATCAAGATCAAAGCCTCTGCAATCAAAATCAAAGGCTCTTCAATCAAGATCAAAGGATCTTCATTCAACAACAAGGCATCTTCAATCAACAACAAAGGATCTTCAATAAACAACAAACGATCCAATCAACAACAACGAATCATCAATCAGCAACAAAGCATATTCAATCAACGTCAAAGGATCTTCAATCAACATCAAATGTTCCAATCAACATCAAACGATTTGCATTCAACAACAAAGGATCTTCAAAAAACAACGAAGAGTTTTCAATCTAGAACTAAACACCTTCAATGAAAATCAGAGGATCTTCAATCAAGAGCAAAGGATCTTCAATCAACATCAAAGGATCTTCAATCAACAACCACGGACCTTCAAACAACAACAAAGGATAAATCAGACAACAAGGCATCTTCAATCACAACAAAGGATCTTCAATCAACAACAAATGATCCAATCAAAAACAAAGGATCTTCAACCAATATCAAAGCATCATCAATCAACAACTTAGGATCAAACAACAACAAGGAATCTTGAATGAAAAACAAAGGATCGCCAATCTACAACAAAAGATCGACAATCAACAACAAAGGATCCAATCAAAAATAAAGGATCTTCAATCCATACCAAAGCAACGTCATTGAAAAACAAAAGACCTTCAATCAACATCAAAGGAGCTTCAATCGACAACAAAGGATCTTCAGTCAACAGCAAAGGATCATCAATCAACAACAAAGGATCATCAGTCAACAGCAACGGATCTTCAATCAAAAACAAAGGATCTTCAATCAACAACAAAGCATCGTCAATCAACAACAAAGGATCATCAGTCAACAGCAACGGATCTTTAATAAATAACAAAGAATCTTCAATCAACATCAAAGCATCTTCAATCAAAATCAAAGGATCGTCAGTCAACAACAAAGCATTTTCAATTAACAATAAAGGATCATCAGTCAAATACAACTCATCGAATCAAAAACAAAGGATCTTCAATCAACATCAAAGGATCTTCAATCAACAACAAAGGACCATCAATCAACAACAAAGGATAAATCAGACAACAACAAGGCATCTTCAATCAACAACAAAGGATCTTCAATCAACAACAAAGGATCCAATCAAAAACAAAGGATCTTCAATCAATATCAAAGCATCATCAATCAACAACATAGGATCAATCAACAACAAGGAATCTTGAATGAAAAACAAAGGATCTCCAATCAACAACAAAAGATCGACAATCAACAACAAATGATCCAATCAACAACAAAGGATCTTTAATCCATACCAAAGCAACATCATTCAAAAGCAAAAGACCTTTAATCAACATCAAATGAGATTCAATCAACAACAAAGGATCTTCAATCAGCAACAAAGGGTCTTCAATCAACAACAAAATATCAATAATCATCAACAAAGGATCCAGTCAACAACAAAGGATTTTCAATCAGCAACAAAGGATACAATCAACAACAACGGATCTTCAATCAACAATAAAGGATAAATCAGTCAACAAAAAAGCATCTTCAATCAACAACAAAGGATCTTCAATCAACAGCAAAGGATCATCAGTCAACAGCAACGGATCTTCAATCAATAACAAAGAATCTTCAATCAACACCAAAGCATCTTCAATCAAAATCAAAGGATCTTCAATCAACAACAAAGCATTTTCAATTAACAATAAAGGATCATCAGTCAACAACAACTCATCGAATCAAAAACAAAGGATGTTCAATTAAAAATAAAAGATCTTCAATCAACAACAAATCATCGAATCAAGAACAAAGGATCTTCAATCAAAAACAAAGGATCGTCAATCAACAACAAAGCATCTAATCAATAACAAAGAATCTTCAATCAATAACAAAGGATAAATCAGACAACAAGGCATTTTCAACCAAGAACAAAGGATCTTCAATCAACATCAACTCATCATAAATCAACAACGTACCGTCAATCAACAACAAGGAATCTTGAATCAAAAACAAAGGATTGCCAATCAACAAGAAAAGACGAACAATCAAAAAACAAAGGATCCAATCAACAACAAAGGATGTTCAATCAACAAAAAAGCACCTTCAATCAAAATCAGAGGATCTTCAATCAAGATCAAAAGAACTTCAATCAACAACAAAGTATATTCAATCAACAACAAAGCATTTTCAATCAACAACAAAGGATCTATGTTGCAACCTATGTTGCCACCCAGGTTGATAGGGTTGTGAAGAAGGCCTATGGAGTGTTGGCCTTTATTGGTAGAGGGATTGAGTTCCGGAGTCGGGAGGTCATGTTGCAGCTGTACAGAACTCTGGTACGGCCGCATTTGGAGTATTGCGTACAGTTCTGGTCACCGCATTATAGGAAGGACGTGGAGGCTTTGGAGCGGGTGCAGAGGAGATTTACCAGGATGTTGCCTGGTATGGAGGGAAAATCTTATGAGGAAAGGCTGATGGACTTGAGGTTGTTTTCGTTGGAGAGAAGAAGGTTAAGAGGAGACTTAATAGAGGCATACAAAATGATCAGGGGGTTGGATAGGGTGGACAGTGAGAGCCTTCTCCCGCGGATGGATATGGCTGGCACGAGGGGACATAACTTTAAACTGAGGGGTAATAGATATAGGACAGATGTCAGAGGTAGGTTCTTTACGCAAAGAGTAGTGAGGCCGTGGAATGCCCTACCTGCTACAGTAGTGAACTCGCCAACATTGAGGGCATTTAAAAGTTTATTGGATAAACATATGGATGATAATGGCATAGTGTAGGTTAGATGGCTTTTGTTTCGGTGCAACATCGTGGGCCGAAGGGCCTGTACTGCGCTGTATTGTTCTATGTTCTATGTTCTATGTTCTATCATCAGTCAACAGCAACGGATCTTCAATCAAAAACAAAGGATCTTCAATCAACAACAAAATATCAATAATCATCAACAAAGGATCCAATCAACAACAAAGGATCTTCAATCAACAACAAAGGATCATCAGTCAACAACAAACGATCTTCAATCAACAACAAAGGATCATCAGTCAACAGCAACGGATCTTCAATCAAGATCAAAAGATCTTCAACCACGAAATAGAAAGTGCATGTCAAAAAGGCAAGGTCACAGTGATCATGGGGGACTTCAATATGCAGGTGGACTGGGTAAATAATGCTGCCAGTGACCCAAGGAACGGGAATTCATTGAATGTTTACAGGAGGGCTTTTTGGAACAGCTTGTGATGGATCCCACGAGGGAACAGGCCATTCTGGACTTAGTGTTATGTAATGCGCCAGACTTGATTAAAGATCTTAAAGTAAGGGAACACTTAGGAGGCAGTGATCATAATATGGTAGAATTCAATCTCCAATTTGTAAGAAAGAAGGTAGAATTAGATGTAAAGGTGTTACAGTTAAATAAAGGTAACTACAGGGGCATGAGGGAGGAACTGACGAAAATCGACTGGGAGCAGAGCCTAGTGGGAAAGACAGTAGAACAGCAATGGCATGAGTTTCTGGGAGTAATTGAGGACACAGTACAGAGGTTCATCCCAAAGAAAATAAAGGTTATCAGAGGGGGGATTAGGCAGCCATGGCTGACAAAGGAAGTTAGGGAATGCATCAAAGCAAAAGAGAAAGCCTATAATGTGGCAAAGAGTAGTGGGAAGTCAGAAGATTAGGAAGGCTACAAAAACAAACAGAGGATAACAAAGAGATAAATAAGGAAAGAGACGATCAAATGTGAAGGTAGGCTAGCCAGTAACATTAGGAATGATAGTAAAAGTTTCTTTAAATACATTAAAAACAAACGGGAGGCAAAAGTAGACATTGGGCCCCTCCAAAATGACACTGGTAATCTAATGATGGGAGGCAAGGAAATAGCTGAGGAACTAAGTAAGTACTTTGTGTCAGTCTTCACAGTAGAAGACATGAGTAATATCCCAACAATTCAGGAGAGTCAGGGGGAAGAGTTGAATATGGTAGCCATCACAAAGGAGGAAGTGCTAGAGAAACTAAGAGGTCTAAAAATTGATAAATCTCCAGGCCCAGATGGGCTACATCGTAGAGTTCTAAAGGAGATAGCTGAATAAATAATGGAGGCGTTAGTTATGATCTTTCAAAAGTCACTGGAGTCAGGGAAAGTCCCAGAGGATTGGAAAATCGCTGTTGTCACCCCCCTGTTCAAGAAGGGAACAAGGAAAAAGATGGAAAATTATAGGCCAATTAGCCTAACCTCGGTTGTTGGCAAGATTCTAGAATCCATTGTTAAGGATGAGATTTCTAAAATCGTGGAAGTGCAGGGTCGGATTAGGACAAGTCAGCATGGATTTAGTAAGGGGAGGTCGTGCCTGACAAACCTGTTAGAGTTCTTTGAAGAGATGACAAATAGGTTAGACCAAGGAGAGCCAATGGATGGTATCTATCTTGACTCCCAAAAGGCCTTTGATAAGGTGCCACACGGGAGACTGCTGAGTAAAATAAGGGCCCATGGTATTCGAGGCAAGGTAGTAACATGGATTGACGATTGGCTGTCAGGCGGAAGGCAGAGCGTTGGGATAAAAGGTTCTTTTTTGGAATGGCAACTAGTGACGAGTGGTGTCCCACAGGGTTCAGTGTTGGGGCCACAGCTGTTCTCTTTATATATTAACGATCTAGGTGACGGGACTGGGGGAATTCTGGCTAAGTTTGCCGATGATACAAAGATAGGTGGAGGGGCAGGTAGTATGGAAGAGGTAGGGAGGCTGCAGAAAGATTTAGACAGTTTAGGAGAGTGGTCCAAGAAATGGCTGATGAAATTCAACGTGGACAAGTGCGAGGTCTTGCACTTTGGAAAAAATAATAGAGGCATGGACGATTTTCTAAACGGTGACAAAATTCACAATGCTGAAGTGCAAAGGGACTTGGGAGTCCTAGTCCAGGATTCTCTAAAGGTAAACTTGCAGGTTGAGTCCGTAATTAAGAAAGCAAATGCAATGTTGTCATTTATCTCAAGAGGCTTGGAATATAAAAGCAGGGATGTACTTCTGAAGCTTTATAAAGCATTAGTTAGGCCCCATTTAGAATACTGTGAGCAATTTTGAGCCCCACACCTCAGGAAGGACATACTGGCACTGGAGCGGTTCCAGCGGAGATTCACACGGATGATCCCAGGAATGGTAGGCCTATCATATGATAAACGTCTGAAGATCCTGGGATTATATTCATTGGAGTTTAGGAGGTTGAGGTGAGATCTAATAGAAACTTACAAGATAATGAATGGCTTAGATAGGGTGGACGTAGGGAAGTTGTTTCCATTAGCAGGGGAGACTAGGACCCGGAGGCACAGCCTTAGATTAAAAGGGAGTCACATTAGAACAGAGATGAGGAGAAATGTATTCAGCCAGAGAGTGGTGGGTCTGTGGAATTCATTGCCACAGAGGGTGGTGGAGGCCGGGACGTTGAGTGTCTTTCAGACAGAAGTTGATAAATTCTTGATTTCTCGAGGAATTAAGGGCTATGGAGAGAAAGCGGTAAATGGAGTTCAAATCAGCCATGATTGAATGGTGGAGTGGACTCGATGGGCCGAATGGCCTTACTTCCGCTCCTATGTCTTATGGTCATGGTCTTAACAACAAAGTATATTCAATCAACAACAAAGCATTTTCAATCAACAGCAAAGGATCATCAGTCAACAGCAACTGATCTTCAATCAACAACATAGGATCTTCAACCAACAACAAAGCCTCGTCAATCAAAATCAAAGGATCTTCAACCAACAACAAAGCATCGTCAATCAACAACAAAGCATTTTTAATCATCAACAAAGGATCATCAGTCATCAACAACGGATCTTCAATCAACAACAAAGGATCTTCAGTTAGCAACAAAGCATTTTAAATAACAACAAAAGAGCATCAGTCAACAACAAAGAATCTTCAATCAATAACAAAGGGTCTTGAATCAACAACAAAGCATCTTCAATCAAAATCAAAGGCTCTTCAATCAAGATCAATGGATCTTCAATCAACAACAAAGGATCTTCAATCAACAACAAAGTATAAATCAGACAACAACAAGGCATCTTCAATCAACAACAAAGGATCTTCAATCAACCACAAAGAATCCAATCAAAATCAAAGGGTTTTCAATCAACAACAAAGGATCTTCAATCAACAGCAAATCATAGAATCAAAAACAAAGGATCTTCAATCAAAAACAAGGGATCTTCAATAAACAACAAACGATCCAATCAACAACAACGAATCATCAATCAGCAACAAAGCATCTTCAATCAACGACACAGGATATTCAATCAAGTTCAAAGGATCTTCAATCAACACCAAAGGATCTTCAATCAACGTCAAAGGATCTTCAATCAACATCAAATATTCCAAGCAACATCAAGCGATCTGCATTCAACAACAAAGGATCTTCAATAAACAACGAAGAATTTTCAATCTAGAACAAAACACCTTCAATGAAGATCAGAGGATCCTCAATCATAAGAACAGAAGAACTAGGAGCAGGAGTAGGCCATCTGGCCCCTCGAGCCTGCTCCACCATTCAATGAGATCATGGCTGATCTTTTGTGGACTCAGCTCCACTTTCCGGCCCGAAAACCATAACCCTTAATCCCTTTATTCTTCAAAAAACTATGTATCTTTATCTTTAAAACATTTAATGAAGGAGCCTCTACTGCTTCACTGGGCAAGGAATTCCATAGATTCACAACCATTTGGGTGAAGAAGTTCCTCCTAAACTCAGTCCTAAATCTACTTCCCCTTATTTCTCAATCAAGAGCAAAGGATCTTCAATCACCATCAAAGGATCTTCAATCAACAATAAAGGATAAATCAGACAACAACAAGGCATCGTCTATCAACAACAAAGGATCCAATCAAAAACAAAGGATCTTCAATCAATATCAAAGCATCATCAATCAACAACATAGGATCAATCAACAACAAGGAATCTTGAATCAAAAATAAAGGATCGCAAATCAACAACAAAAGATCAACAATTAACAACAAAATATCAACAATCATGAACAAAGGATCCAATCAACAACAAAGGATGTTCATTCAACAACAAAGGATGCAATTAGCAATAACGGTTCATCAATCAACAAAAAAGCATCAACAATCAACAAATAAGGCTATTCAATCAACATCAAAGGATCTTCAATCAACAGCAAAGGATCTTCAATCAACATCAAATGATATTCAATCAACATCAAACGATGGTCAATCAACAACAAAGCATCTTCAATCAACAACAAAGGATAAATCAGTCAACAAAAAAGCATCTTCAATCAACAACAAAGGATCTTCAATCAACATCAATGCATCCAGTCAAAAACAAAGGATCTTCAATCAACATCAAAGCACCATCAGTCAACAACAAAGAATCTTCAATCAGTAACAAAGAATCTTCAATCAACAACAAAGCATCTTCAATCAACAACAACGGATCTTCAATCAACAACAAAGGATCATCAATCAACAACAAATCATCGAATCAAAAACAAAGGATCTTCAGTCGAAATCAAAGGATCTTAAATCAAGATCAAAGGATCTTCAATCAACATCAAATCATTTTCAATCAACACCAACGGATCTTCAATCAACAAGAAAGGATGTTCAATCAACAACAAATCATCGAATCAAAAACAAAGGATCTTCAATCAAAAGCACAGGATCTTCAATCAACAACAAAGAATCTTCAATCAATAAAAAATAATTTTCAATTAACAACAAAGCACCTTAAATCAACAACAAAGCATCTTCAAGAATCAACAAAGTATTTTCAATCAACAACAAAGCACCTTCAATCAAAATCAAAGGATCTTCAATCAAAATCAAAGGCTCTTCAATCAAGCTCAAAGGATCTTCAATCAACAACAACTCCTCGAATCAAAAACAAAGGATGTTCAATTAAAAACAAAGGATCTTCAATCAACAACAAAGCATTCAATCAAGATCAAGGGATCTCCAATCAACATCAAAGCATCATCAATCAACAACATAGGATCAATCAACAACAAGGAATCTTGAATCAAAAACAAAGAATGGCCAATCAACAAATAAAGATCAACAATCCACAACAAAGGATCCAATCAACAACAATGGATCTTCAATCAACAACAAAGGATCTTCAATCAACAACAAAGGATAAGTCAGACAACATCAAGGCATCTTCAATCAAAAGCAAAGGATCTTCAATCAACAACAAAGCATTTTCATTGAAAATCAAAAGATCTTCAATCAACAACAAAGTATTTTCAATCAACAACAAAGCATTTTCAATCAACAACAAAGGATCATCAGTAATCAGCAACGGATCTTCAATCAAAAACAAAGGATCTTCAATCAACAACAAAGCATCGTCAATCAAAATCAAAGGATCTTCAATCAAGATCAAAGGATCTTCAATCAACAACAAAGCATTTTCAATCATTAACAAAGGATCATCAGTCAACAACAACTGATCTTCAATCAGCAACAAAGGATCTTCCATCAACAACAAAGCATTTTCAATCAACAACAAAAGAGCATCAGTCAACAACAAAGGATATTCAATCAACAACATAGGATCTTCAAAACAACAAATCATCGAAACAAAAACAAAGGATCTTCAATCAACAACAAACGATCTTCAATCAACAACAAAGGATTCAATCAAAATCAAAGGATCTTCAATCAACAAAGGATCTTCAATCAACAACAACTCATCGAATCAAAAGCAAAGGATGTTCAATTAAAAACAAAGGATCTTCAATCAACAACAAAGCATTCAATCAACAACAAAGGATCTTCAATCAAAATCAAAGGATCTTCAATCAAAATCAAAGGCTCTTCAATCAAGATCAAAGGATCTTCAATCAACAACAACTCCTCGAATCAAAAACAAAGGATGTTCAATTAAAAACAAAGGATCTTCAATCAACAACAAAGCATTCAATCAAGAACAAGGGATCTCCAATCAACATCAAAGCATCATCAATCAACAACATAGGATCAATCAACAACAAGGAATCTTGAATCAAAAACAAAGAATCGCCAATCAACAAATAAAGATCAACAATCCACAACAAAGGATCCAATCAACAACAATGGATAAGTCAGACAACAACAAGGCATCTTCAATCAAAAGCAAAGTATTTTCAATCAACAACAAAGCATTTTCAATCAACAACAAAGGATCATCAGTAATCAGCAACAGATCTTCAATCAAAAACAAAGGATCTTCAATCAACAACAAAACATCGTCAATCAAAATCAAAGGATCTTCAATCAAGATCAAAGGATCTTCAATCAACAACAAAGCATTTTCAATCATTAACAAAGGATCATCGGTCAACAACAACTGATCTTCAATCAGCAACAAAGGATCTTCCATCAACAACAAAGCATTTTCAATCAACAACAAAAGAGCATCAGTCAACAGCAGAGGATATTCAATCAACAACAAAGGATCTTCAATCAAGATCAAAGGATCTTCAATCAACAACAAAGCATTTTCAATCATCAACAAAGGATCATCAGTCAACAACAACTGATCTTCAGTCAGCAACAAAGGATCTTCCATCAACAACAAAGCGTTTTCAATCAACAACAAAAGAGCTTCAGTCAACGACAAAGGATATTCAATCAACAACATAGGATCTTCAAAACAACAATTCATCGAATCAAAAACAAAGGATCTTCAATCACCAACAAACGATCTTCAATCAACAACAAAGGATCCAATCAAAACCAAATGATCTTCAATCAAGATCAAAGAGTCTTCAATCAACAACAAAGCATCTTCAATCAACAACAAAGGATTATCAATCAACAACAAAGGATCATCAGTCATCAGCAACGGATCTTCAATCAACAACAAATGATCTTCAATCAACAACAATGCATCCAGTCAAAAACAAAGGATCTTCAATCAACATCAAAGCATCATCAGTCAACAACAAAGAATTTTCAATCAGTAACAAAGAATCATCAATCAACAACAAAGCATCTTCAATCACCAACAACGAACCTTCAATCAACAACAACGAAGCTTCAATCAACAACAAAGGATCTTCAATCAACAACAAAGCATCTTCAATCAACAACAACGGATCTTCAATCAACAGCAAAGGATCTTCAATCAACAACAAATCATCGAATCAAAAACAAAGGATCTTCAGTCGAAATCAAAGGATCTTAAATCAAGATCAAAGGATCTTCAATCAACAACAAGTCATTTTCAATCAACAACAACGGATCTTCAATCAACAACAAAGGATCTTCAATCAACGACAAAGGATCTTCAATCAAAAACAAATCATCGAATCAAAAACAAAGGACTTCAGTCGAAATCAAAGGATCTTAAATCAAGATCAAAGGATCTTCAATCAACAACAAGTCATCGAATCAAAAACAAAGGATCTTCAATCAAAAGCACAGGATCTTCAATCAACAACAAAGAATCTTCAATCAATAAAAAATAATTTTCAATTAACAACAAAGCATCTTCAATCAACAACAAAGCATCTTCAAGAATCAACAAAGAATCTTCAATCAATAACAAAGAGTCATCAATCAAAATCAAAGGATCTTCAATCAAAATCAAAGGCTCTTCAATCAAGATCAAAGGATCTTCAATCAACAACAACTCCTCGAATCAAAAACAAAGGATGTTCAATTAAAAACAAAGGATCTTCAATCAACAACAAAGCATTCAATCAAGAACAAGGGATCTCCAATCAACATCAAAGCATCATCAATCAACAACATAGGATCAATCAACAACAAGGAATCTTGAATCAAAAACAAAGAATCGCCAATCAACAAATAAAGATCAACAATCCACAACAGAGGATCCAATCAACAACAATGGAT
Source organism: Scyliorhinus torazame (assembly GCF_047496885.1). Taxonomy (NCBI): domain Eukaryota; kingdom Metazoa; phylum Chordata; class Chondrichthyes; order Carcharhiniformes; family Scyliorhinidae; genus Scyliorhinus; species Scyliorhinus torazame. The sequence goes on from NC_092709.1 coordinate 379,274,339, forward strand.
AAGTCAGACAACAACAAGGCATCTTTAATCAACAACAAAGTATTTTCAATCAACAACAAAGCATTTTCAGTCGACAACAAAGGATCATCAGTAATCAGCAACAGATCTTCAATCAAAAACAAAGGATCTTCAATCAACAACAAAGCATCGTCAATCAAGATCAAAGGATCTTCAATCAACAACAAAGCATTTTCAATCATTAACAAAGGATCATCAGTTAACAACAACTGATCGTCAATCAGCAACAAAGGATCTTCCATCAACAACAAAGCATTTTCAATCAACAACAAAAGAGCATCAGTCAACAACAAAGGATATTCAATCAACAACATAGGATCTTCAAAACAACAAATCATCGAAACAAAAACAAAGGATCTTCAATCAACAACAAACGATCTTCAATCAACAACAAAGGATCCGATCAAAATCAAAGGATCTTCAATCAACAAAGGATCTTCCATCAACAACAACTCATCGAATCAAAAGCAAAGGATGTTCAATTAAAAACAAAGGATCTTCAATCAACAACAAAGCATTAAATCGACAACAAAGGATCTTCAATCAAGATCAAAGGATCTTCAATCAACAACAAAGCATTTTCAATCATCAACAAAGGATCATCAGTCAACAACAACTGATCTCCAGTCAGCAACAAAGGATCTTCCATCAACAACAAAGCGTTTTCAATCAACAACAAAAGAGCTTCAGTCAACGACAAAGGATATTCAATCAACAACATAGGATCTTCAAAACAACAATTCATCGAATCAAACACAAAGGATCTTCAATCACCAACAAACGATCTTCAATCAACAACAAATGATCCAATCAAAATCAAATGATCTTCAATCAAGATCAAAGAGTCTTCAATCAACAACAAAGCATCTTCAATCAACAACAAAGCATTATCAATCAACAACAAAGGATCATCAGTCATCAGCAACGGATCTTCAATCAACAACAAATGATCTTCAATCAACAACAATGCATCCAGTCAAAAACAAAGAATCTTCAATCAACATCAAAGCATCATCAGTCACCAACAAAGAATCTTCAATCAGTAACAAAGAATCTTCAATCAACAACAAAGCATCTTCAATCAACAACAACGGATCTTCAATCAACAGCAAAGGATCTTCAATAAACAACAAATCATCGAATCAAAAACAAAGGATCTTCAGTCGAAATCAAAGGATCTTAAATCAAGATCAAAGGATCTTCAATCAACAACAAGTCATTTTCAATCAACAGCAAAGCACCTTCAATCAAAATCAAAGGATCTTCAATCAAGATCAAAGGATCTTCCATCAAGATAAAAGAATCTTCAATCAACAACAAAGCATTTCCAATCAACAACAAAAGATTATCAGTGAACAACAAAGGATCCTCAATCAACAACAAAGGCTCTTCAATCAAAAACAAAGGATCTTCAATCAACATCAAAGCATCATCAGTCAACAACAAAGAATCTTCAATCAATAACAAAGAGTAATCAATCAACAACAAAGGATCTACAATCAAAATCAAAGGCTCTTCAATCAAGATCAAAGGATCTTTAATCAACAACAACTCCTCGAATCAAAAACAAAGGATGTTCAATTAAAAACAAAGGATCTTCAATCAACAACAAAGCATTCAATCAAGAACAAGGGATCTCCAATCAACATCAAAGCATCATCAATCAACAACATAGGATCAATCAACAACAAGGAATCTTGAATCAAAAACAAAGAATCGCCAATCAACAAATAAAGATCAACAATCCACAACAAAGGATCCAATCAACAACAGTGGATCTTCAATCAACAACAAAGGATCTTCAATCAACAACAAAGGATAAGTCAGACAACATCAAGGCATCTTCAATCAAAAACAAAGGATCTTCAATCAACAACAAAGCATCGTCAATCAAAATCAAAGGATCTTCAATCAAGATCAAAGGATCTTCAATCAACAACAAAGCATTTTCAATCATTAACAAAGGATCATCAGTCAACAACAACTGATCTTCAATCAGCAACAAAGGATCTTCCATCAACAACAAAGCATTTTCAATCAACAACAAAAGAGCATCAGTTAACAACAAAGGATATTCAATCAACAACATAGGATCTTCAAAACAACAAATCATCGAAACAAAAACAAAGGATCTTCAATCAACAACAAACGATCTTCAATCAACAACAAAGGATTCAATCAAAATCAAAGGATCTTCAATCAACAAAGGATCTTCAATTAACAACAACTCATCGAATCAAAAGCAAAGGATGTTCAATTAAAAACAAAGGATCTTCAATCAACAACAAAGCATTCAATCAACAACAAAGGATCTTCAATCAAGATCAAAGGATCTTCAATCAACAAGAAAGCATTTTCAATCATCAACAAAGGATCATCAGTCAACAACAACTGATCTTCAGTCAGCAACAAAGGATCTTCCATCAACAACAAAGCGTTTTCAATCAACAACAAAAGAACTTCAGTCAACAACAAAGGATATTCAATCAACAACATAGGATCTTCAAAACAACAATTCATCGAATCAAAAACAAAGGATCTTCAATCACCAACAAACGAACTTCAATCAACAACAAAGGATCCAATCAAAATCAAAGGATCTTCAATCAACAAAGGATCTTCAATCAACAACAACTCATCGAATCAAAAGCAAAGGATGTACAATTAAAAACAAAGGATCTTCAATCAACAACAAATCATTCAATCAACAACAAAGGATCTTCAATCAAGATCAAAGGATCTTCAATCAACAACAAAGCATTTTCAATCATCAACAAAGGATCATCAGTCAACAACAACTGATCTTCAGTCAGCAACAAAGGATCTTCCATCAACAACAAAGCGTTTTCAATCAACAACAAAAGAGCTTCAGTCAACGACAAAGGATATTCAATCAACAACATAGGATCTTCAAAACAACAATTCATCGAATCAAAAACAAAGGATCTTCAATCACCAACAAACGATCTTCAATCAACAACAAAGGATCCAATCAAAATCAAATGATCTTCAGTCAAGATCAAAGAGTCTTCAATCAACAACAAAGCATCTTCAATCAACAACAAAGGATTATCAATCAACAACAAAGGATCATCAGTCATCAGCAACGGATCTTCAATCAACAACAAATGATCTTCAATCAACAACAATGCATCCAGTCAAAAACAAAGGATCTTCAATCAACATCAAAGCATCATCAGTCAACAACAAAGAATCTTCAATCAGTAACAAAGAATCTTCAATCAACAACAAAGCATCTTCAATCAACAACAACGAACCTTCAATCAACAACAACGAAGCTTCAATCAACAACAAAGGATCTTCAATCAACAACAAATCATCGAATCAAAAACAAAGGATCTTCAGTCGAAATCAAAGGATCTTAAATCAAGATCAAAGGATCTTCAATCAACAACAAGTCATTTTCAATCAACAACAACGGATCTTCAATCAACAACAAAGGATCTTCAATCAACGACAAAGGATCTTCAATCAACAACAAGTCATCGAATCAAAAACAAAGGATCTTCAATCAAAAGCACAGGATCTTCAATCAACAACAAAGAATCTTCAATCAATAAAAAATAATTTTCAATTAACAACAAAGCATCTTCAATCAACAACAAAGCATCTTCAAGAATCAACAAAGAATCTTCAATCAATAACAAAGAGTCATCAATCAAAATCAAAGGATCTTCAATCAAAATCAAAGGCTCTTCAATCAAGATCAAAGGATCTTCAATCAACAACAACTCCTCGAATCAAAAACAAAGGATGTTCAATTAAAAACAAAGGATCTTCAATCAACAACAAAGCATTCAATCAAGAACAAGGGATCTCCAATCAACATCAAAGCATCATCAATCAACAACATAGGATCAATCAACAACAAGGAATCTTGAATCAAAAACAAAGAATCGCCAATCAACAAATAAAGATCAACAATCCACAACAGGGGATCCAATCAACAACAATGGATAAGTCAGACAACAACAAGGCATCTTTAATCAACAACAAAGTATTTTCAATCAACAACAAAGCATTTTCAGTCGACAACAAAGGATCATCAGTAATCAGCAACAGATCTTCAATCAAAAACAAAGGATCTTCAATCAACAACAAAGCATCGTCAATCAAGATCAAAGGATCTTCAATCAACAACAAAGCATTTTCAATCATTAACAAAGGATCATCAGTTAACAACAACTGATCGTCAATCAGCAACAAAGGATCTTCCATCAACAACAAAGCATTTTCAATCAACAACAAAAGAGCATCAGTCAACAACAAAGGATATTCAATCAACAACATAGGATCTTCAAAACAACAAATCATCGAAACAAAAACAAAGGATCTTCAATCAACAACAAACGATCTTCAATTAACAACAAAGGATCCGATCAAAATCAAAGGATCTTCAATCAACAAAGGATCTTCCATCAACAACAACTCATCGAATCAAAAGCAAAGGATGTTCAATTAAAAACAAAGGATCTTCAATCAACAACAAAGCATTAAATCGACAACAAAGGATCTTCAATCAAGATCAAAGGATCTTCAATCAACAACAAAGCATTTTCAATCATCAACAAAGGATCATCAGTCAACAACAACTGATCTCCAGTCAGCAACAAAGGATCTTCCATCAACAACAAAGCGTTTTCAATCAACAACAAAAGAGCTTCAGTCAACGACAAAGGATATTCAATCAACAACATAGGATCTTCAAAACAACAATTCATCGAATCAAACACAAAGGATCTTCAATCACCAACAAACGATCTTCAATCAACAACAAATGATCCAATCAAAATCAAATGATCTTCAATCAAGATCAAAGAGTCTTCAATCAACAACAAAGCATCTTCAATCAACAACAAAGCATTATCAATCAACAACAAAGGATCATCAGTCATCAGCAACGGATCTTCAATCAACAACAAATGATCTTCAATCAACAACAATGCATCCAGTCAAAAACAAAGAATCTTCAATCAACATCAAAGCATCATCAGTCACCAACAAAGAATCTTCAATCAGTAACAAAGAATCTTCAATCAACAACAAAGCATCTTCAATCAACAACAACGGATCTTCAATCAACAGCAAAGGATCTTCAATAAACAACAAATCATCGAATCAAAAACAAAGGATCTTCAGTCGAAATCAAAGGATCTTAAATCAAGATCAAAGGATCTTCAATCAACAACAAGTCATTTTCAATCAACAGCAAAGCACCTTCAATCAAAATCAAAGGATCTTCAATCAAGATCAAAGGATCTTCCATCAAGATAAAAGGATCTTCAATCAACAACAAAGCATTTCCAATCAACAACAAAAGATTATCAGTGAACAACAAAGGATCCTCAATCAACAACAAAGGCTCTTCAATCAAAAACAAAGGATCTTCAATCAACATCAAAGCATCATCAGTCAACAACAAAGAATCTTCAATCAATAACAAAGAGTAATCAATCAACAACAAAGGATCTACAATCAAAATCAAAGGCTCTTCAATCAAGATCAAAGGATCTTCAATCAACAACAACTCCTCGAATCAAAAACAAAGGATGTTCAATTAAAAACAAAGGATCTTCAATCAACAACAAAGCATTCAATCAAGAACAAGGGATCTCCAATCAACATCAAAGCATCATCAATCAACAACATAGGATCAATCAACAACAAGGAATCTTGAATCAAAAACAAAGAATCGCCAATCAACAAATAAAGATCAACAATCCACAACAAAGGATCCAATCAACAACAATGGATCTTCAATCAACAACAAAGGATCTTCAATCAACAACAAAGGATAAGTCAGACAACATCAAGGCATCTTCAATCAAAAGCAAAGGATCTTCAATCAACAACAAAGCATTTTCATTGAAAATCAAAAGATCTTCAATCAACAACAAAGTATTTTCAATCAACAACAAAGCATTTTCAATCAACAACAAAGGATCATCAGTAATCAGCAACGGATCTTCAATCAAGAACAAAGGATCTTCAATCAACAACAAAGCATCGTCAATCAAAATCAAAGGATCTTCAATCAAGATCAAAGGATCTTCAATCAACAACAAAGCATTTTCAATCATTAACAAAGGATCATCAGTCAACAACAACTGATCTTCAATCAGCAACAAAGGATCTTCCATCAACAACAAAGCATTTTCAATCAACAACAAAAGAGCATCAGTCGACAACAAAGGATATTCAATCAACAACATAGGATCTTCAAAACAACAAATCATCGAAACAAAAACAAAGGATCTTCAATCAACAACAAACGATCTTCAATCAACAACAAAGGATTCAATCAAAATCAAAGGATCTTCAATCAACAAAGGATCTTCAATCAACAACAACTCATCGAATCAAAAGCAAAGGATGTTCAATTAAAAACAAAGGATCTTCAATCAACAACAAAGCATTCAATCAACAACAAAGGATCTTCAATCAAGATCAAAGGATCTTCAATCAACAAGAAAGCATTTTCAATCATCAACAAAGGATCATCAGTCAACAACAACTGATCTTCAGTCAGCAACAAAGGATCTTCCATCAACAACAAAGCGTTTTCAATCAACAACAAAAGAACTTCAGTCAACAACAAAGGATATTCAATCAACAACATAGGATCTTCAAAACAACAAATCATCGAAACAAAAACAAAGGATCTTCAATCAACAACAAACGATCTTCAATCAACAACAAAGGATTCAATCAAAATCAAAGGATCTTCAATCAACAAAGGATCTTCAATCAACAACAACTCATCGAATCAAAAGCAAAGGATGTTCAATTAAAAACAAAGGATCTTCAATCAACAACAAAGCATTCAATCAACAACAAAGGATCTTCAATCAAGATCAAAGGATCTTCAATCAACAAGAAAGCATTTTCAATCATCAACAAAGGATCATCAGTCAACAACAACTGATCTTCAGTCAGCAACAAAGGATCTTCCATCAACAACAAAGCGTTTTCAATCAACAACAAAAGAACTTCAGTCAACAACAAAGGATATTCAATCAACAACATAGGATCTTCAAAACAACAATTCATCGAATCAAAAACAAAGGATCTTCAATCACCAACAAACGAACTTCAATCAACAACAAAGGATCCAATCAAAATCAAATGATCTTCAATCAAGATCAAAGAGTCTTCAATCAACAACAAAGCATCTTCAATCAACAACAAAGGATTATCAATCAACAACAAAGTATCATCAGTCATCAGCAACGGATCTTCAATCAACAACAAATGATCTTCAATCAACAACAATGCATCCAGTCAAAAACAAAGGATGTTCAAACAACATCAAAGCATCATCAGTCAACAACAAAGAATCTTCAATCAGTAATAAAGAATCTTCAATCAACAACAAAGGATCTTCAATCAACAACAAAGCATCTTCAATCAATAACAGCGGATCTTCAATCAACAGCAAAGGATCTTCAATCAACAACAAATCATCGAATCAAAAACAAAGGATCTTCAATATAAAACGAAGGATCTTCAATCAACATCAAAGCTTCATCAGTCAACAATAGAAAATATTCAAACAATAGCAAAGCGTCTTAAATCAACAACAAGGCATCTTCTATCAAAATCAAAGGCTCTTCAATCAAGATCAAAGGATCTTCAATCAACAATAACTCCTCGAATCAAAAACAAACGATGTTCAATTAAAAACAAAGGATCATCAATCAACAACAAAGCATTCAATCAACAACAAAGGATCTTCAATCAACAATATAGGATCAATCAACAACAAGAAATCTTGAATCAAAAACAAAGAATCGCCAATCAACAAATAATGATCAACAATCCACAACAAAGGATCCAGTCAACAACAACTGATCTTCAATCAGCAACAAAGGATCTTCCATCAACAACAAAGCATTTTCAATCAACAACAAAAGAGCATCAGCGAACAACAAAGGATATTCAATCAACAACATAGGATCTTCAAAACAACAAATCATCGAATCAAAAACAAACGATCTTCAATCAACAACAAACGATCTTCAATCAACAACAAAGCATCCAATCAAAATCAAAGGATCTTCAATCAACAACAAAGGAACTTCGATCAACAACAACTCATCGAATCAAAAGCAAAGGATGTTCAATTAAAAACAAAGGATCTTCAATCAACAACAAAGCCTTCAATCAAGAACAAAGGATCTTCAATCACAAACACAGCATTTTCAATCATCAAAAAAGGATCATCAGTCAACAACAACTGTTCTTCAATCAGCAACAAAGGATCTTCCATCAACAACAAAGCATTTTCAATCAACAACAAAAGAGCATCAGTCAACAACAAAGGATATTCAATCAACAAATTAGCACCTTCAAAACAACAATTCATCGAATCAACAACAACGATCTTCAATCAACAACAAAGGATCCAATCAAAATCAAAGGATCTTCAATCAAGATCAAAGAGTCATCAATCAACAACAAAGCATCTTCAATCAACAACAAATCAATTTCAATCAACAACAAAGGATCATCAGTCATCAGCAACGGATCTTCAATCAAAAACAAAGGATCTTCAATCAACAACAAAGCATCGTCAATCAAAATCAAAGGATCTTCAATCAAGGTCAAAGGATTTTCAATCAACAACAAAGCATTTTCAATCAACAACTAAGGATCATCAGTCATCAGCAACGGATCTTGAATCAAAACAAAGGATCTTCAATCAACAACAAAGCATCGTCAATCAAAATCAAAGGATCTTCAATCAAGATCAAAGGATTTTCAATCAACAACAAAGCATTTGCAATCATCAACAAAGGATCATCAGTCAACAACAACTGATCATCAATCAGCAACAAAGGATCTTCCATCAACAACAAAGCATTTTCAATCAACAACAAAAGAGCTTCAGTCAACAACAAAGGGTATTCAATCAACAACATAGGATCTTCAAAACAACAATTCATCGAGTCAAAAACAAAGGATCTTCAATCAACATCAAACGATCTTCAATCAACAACAAAGGATCCAATCTAAATCAAAGGATCTTCAATCAAGATCAAAGAGTCTTCAATCAACAAACGATCTTCAATCAACAACAAAGGATCTTCAATCAACAACAAAGCATCTTCAAGAAACAACAAAGTATTTTCAATCAACAACAAAGCACCTTCAATAAAAATCAAAGTAACTTCAATCAAAATCAAAGGATCTTCAACCAAGCTCAAAGGATCTTCAATCAACAACAATGGATCGCCAATCAACAACAAATCATAGAACCAAATACAAAGGATCTTCAATCAATAACAAAGAGTCTTCAATCAACAACAAAGTATCTTCAATCAAAATCAAAAGCTCATCTATCAAGATCAAAGGATCTTCAATCAACAACAACTCCTCGAATCAAAAACAAAGGATGTTCAATTAAAAACAAAGGACCATCAATTAAAAACAAAGCATTCAATCAAGAAAAAAGGATCTTCTATCAACAATATAGGATCAATCAACAACAAGAAATCTTGAATCAAAAAAAAAGAATCGCCAATCAACAAATAAAGATCAACAATCCACAACAAAGGATCCAGTCAACAACAACTGATCTTCAATCAGCAACAAAGGATCTTCCATCAACAACAACGCATTTTCAATCAACAACAAAAGAGCATCAGTGAACAACAAAGGATATTCAATCAACAACATAGGATCTTCAAAACAACAAATCATCGAATCAAAAACAAACGATCTTCAATCAACAACAAACGATCTTCAATCAACAACAAAGCATCCAATCAAAAACAAAGGATCTTCAATCAACAACAAAGCATCTTCAATCAAAATCAAAGGCTCTTCGATAAAGATCCACGGATCTTCAATCAACAACAAAGCATTTTCAATCATCAACAAAGGATTATCAGTCAACAACAACGGATCTTCAATCAACAAAAAAGGATATTCAATCAAAATCAAGGCTCTTCGATCAAGATCAAAGGATTTTCAATCAACACCAAAGCATGTTCAATCAACAGCAAAGGATCGTCAATGAAAATCAAAGGATCTTCAATCAAGATCAAAGGATCTTCAATCAACAACAAAGCATTTTCAACCATCAACAAAGGATCATCAGTCGACAACAACGGATATTCAATCAACAACAAAGGATTTTCAATCAACAACAAAGCATTTTAAAAAACAACAAAAGAGCATCAGTCAACAACAAAGAATCTTCAATCAAAAACAAAGGACATTCAATCAACAACAAAGCATCCAATCAAATACAAAGTATCTTCAAACAACATCAAAGCATCATCAGTCAACAACAAAGAATCTTCAATCAAGAACAAAGAATCTTCAATGAACAACAAAGCACCTTCAATCACAATCAAAGACTCACCTATCAAGATTAAAGGATCTTCAATAAACAACAATGGATCTTCAAACAACAACAAATCATAGAACCAAAAACAAAGGATCTTCAATCAGTAACAAAGAGTCTTCAATCAACAACAAAGCATCTTCAGTCAAAGCTAAAGGCTCTTCAATCAAGATCAAAGGATTTTCAATCAACAACAAAGCATTTTCAATCAACAAAAACGTATCATCAGACAACAGCAACGGATCTTCAATCAATAACAAAGAATTTTCAATCAACAACAACGCATCGTCAATCAAAACCAAAGGACCTTCAATCAAGTTCAAAGGACCTTCAATCAACAACAAATCATTTTCAATCAACAACAAAGGATCATCAGTCATCAATAACGGATCTTCATTCAACATCAAATGATCTTCTGTCAATAACAAAGCATTTTCATTCAACAACAAAAGAGCATCAATCAACAACAAATGATCTTCAATCAACAACAAATCATCGAATCATAAACAAAGAGTCTTCAATCAACAACAAAGCATCGTCAATCAAAATCAAAGGACCTTCAATCAACAACAAACCATCTTCAATCAAAATCAAACGCTCTTCAAGATCAAAGGATCTTCAATCAACAACAAAGCATTTTTTATCAACAACAAAGGATCATCAGTCAACAGCAACGGATCTTCAATCAACAACAAAGGATCTTCAGTCAACAACAAAGCATTTTCAATCATCAACAAAGGATCATCAGTCAGCAACAACGGATCTTCAATCAACAACAACGCATTTTAAATAACAACAAAAGAGCATCAGTCAACAACAAAGGATATTCAATCAACAACAATCAACAACAAATCATCGAATGAAAAACAAAGGATCTTCAATCAACAACAAAGCATTCAATCAAGAACAAAGGATCTTCAATCAACATCAAAGCATCATCAGTCAACAACAAAGAATCTTCACTCAATAACAAATCGTCTTCAATCAAGAATAAAGCATATTCAGTAAAAATCAACGGCTCTTCAATCAAGATCAAAGGATCTTCAATCAACAACAAAGCATCTTCAGACAAAATTAAAGGCTCTTCAATCAAGATCAATGGATTTTCAATCAACAACAAAGCATTTTCAATCAACAACAAAGGATCATCAGTCAACAGCAACAGATCTTCAATCAAAAACAAAGGATCTTCAATCAACAACAAAGCATCCAATCGAAAACAAAGGATCTTCATTCAAGATCAAAACATCATCAGTCAACAGCAACGTGCCTTCAATCAAAAATAATGGATCTACAATCAACAACAAAGCATCTTCAATAAACAACAAAGCATTTTCAATCAAAAACAAAGAATCATCAGTCAACAGCAACGGATCTTCAATCAATAACAAAGGATCGTCAATCAACAACACAGCATCTTCAGTCAAAATCAAACGCTCTTCAATAAAGATCAACGGATCTTCAATCAATAACAAAGCATCTTCAATCAAAATCAAAGAATCATCAGTCAACAGCTACGGATCTTCAATCAAAGACAAACGATCTTCAATCAGGTACAAAGCATCTTCATAACAACAAAGCATCTTCAATCAACACCAACTCATCGAATCAAACAAGAAGGATCTTCAATCATAAACGAAGGATCTTCAATCAACAACAAAGCATCCAATCAAAAACAAAGGATCTTCAATCCAGATCAAAGGATCTTCAATCAACAACAAAGCATTTTCAATCAACATCAAAGCATCATCAGTCGACAACAAAGAATATTCAATCAATAACAAAGGATCTTCAATCAACACAAAGCATCTTTACTCAAAATCAAAGGCTCTCCAATAAAGATCAACGGATCTTCAATCAACAACAAAGCATCTTCAATCAAAATCAAAGGATCATTAGTCAACAGCTACGGATCTTCAATAAAAGACAAACGACCTTCAATCATCAACAAAGCATCTTCATAACAACAAAGGATCTTCAATCAACACCAACTCATCGAATTAAACAGGAACGATCTTCAATCATAAACAAAGGATCTTCAATCAACAACAAAGCATTTTCAATCAAGATCAAAGCATCATCAGTCGACAATAGAGAATATTCAATCAATAACAAAGGATCTTCAATCAACACAAAGCATCTTCAATCAAAATCAAAGGCTCTTCCATAAACAAAAAAGTATTTTCAATCAACAACAAAGGATCATCAGTCAACAGCAACGGATCTTCAATCTATAACAAAGAATCTTCAATCAAAATCAAAGGATCCTCATTCAAGTTCAAAGGATCTTCAATCAACAACTAAGCATCATCAGTCAACAACAAAGATTCTTCAATCCAGATCAAAGGATCGTCAATCAACAACACAGCATCTTCAATCAAAATCAAAGGCTCTTCAATAAAGATCAACGGATCTTCAATCAAAAACAACGCATCTTCAATCAACAACAAAGGATCTTCAATCCGCAACAAAGCATCCAATGAAAAACAAAGGATCTTCAATCAACATCAAAGCATTTTCAATCAACAACAAAGGTTCATCAGTCAACGGCAACGGATCTTCAATCAGCAACAAAGGATCTTCCATCAACAACAAAGCATTTTCAATCAACAACAAAAGAGCATCAGTGAACAACAAAGGATATTCAATCAACAACATAGGATCTTCAAAACAACAAATCATCGAATCAAAAACAAACGATCTTCAATCAACAACAAACGATCTTCAATCAACAACAAAGCATCCAATCAAAAACAAAGGATCTTCAATCAACAACAAAGCATCTTCAATCAAAATCAAAGGCTCTTCGATAAAGATCCACGGATCTTCAATCAACAACAAAGCATTTTCAATCATCAACAAAGGATCATCAGTCAATAGCAACGGATCTTCAATCAAAAACAAAGGATCTTCAATCAACAACAAAGCATTTTCAATCATCAACAAAGGATTATCAGTCAACAACAACGGATCTTCAATCAACAAAAAAGGATATTCAATCAAAATCAAGGCTCTTCGATCAAGATCAAAGGATTTTCAATCAACACCAAAGCATGTTCAATCAACAGCAAAGGATCGTCAATGAAAATCAAAGGATCTTCAATCAAGATCAAAGGATCTTCAATCAACAACAAAGCATTTTCAACCATCAACAAAGGATCATCAGTCGACAACAACGGATATTCAATCAACAACAAAGGATTTTCAATCAACAACAAAGCATTTTAAAAAACAACAAAAGAGCATCAGTCAACAACAAAGAATCTTCAATCAAAAACAAAGGACATTCAATCAACAACAAAGCATCCAATCAAATACAAAGTATCTTCAAACAACATCAAAGCATCATCAGTCAACAACAAAGAATCTTCAATCAAGAACAAAGAATCTTCAATGAACAACAAAGCACCTTCAATCACAATCAAAGACTCACCTATCAAGATTAAAGGATCTTCAATAAACAACAATGGATCTTCAAACAACAACAAATCATAGAACCAAAAACAAAGGATCTTCAATCAGTAACAAAGAGTCTTCAATCAACAACAAAGCATCTTCAGTCAAAGCTAAAGGCTCTTCAATCAAGATCAAAGGATTTTCAATCAACAACAAAGCATTTTCAATCAACAAAAACGTATCATCAGACAACAGCAACGGATCTTCAATCAATAACAAAGAATTTTCAATCAACAACAACGCATCGTCAAACAAAACCAAAGGACCTTCAATCAAGTTCAAAGGACCTTCAATCAACAACAAATCATTTTCAATCAACAACAAAGGATCATCAGTCATCAATAACGGATCTTCATTCAACATCAAATGATCTTCTGTCAATAACAAAGCATTTTCATTCAACAACAAAAGAGCATCAATCAACAACAAAGGATCTTCAATCAACAACAAATCATCGAATCATAAACAAAGAGTCTTCAATCAACAACAAAGCATCGTCAATCAAAATCAAAGGACCTTCAATCAACAACAAACCATCTTCAATCAAAATCAAACGCTCTTCAAGATCAAAGGATCTTCAATCAACAACAAAGCATTTTTTATCAACAACAAAGGATCATCAGTCAACAGCAACGGATCTTCAATCAACAACAAAGGATCTTCAGTCAACAACAAAGCATTTTCAATCATCAACAAAGGATCATCAGTCAGCAACAACGGATCTTCAATCAACAACAAAGGATCTTCAATCAACAACAACGCATTTTAAATAACAACAAAAGAGCATCAGTCAACAACAAAGGATATTCAATCAACAACAATCAACAACAAATTATCGAATGAAAAACAAAGGATCTTCAATCAACAACAAAGCATTCAATCAAGAACAAAGGATCTTCAATCAACATCAAAGCATCATCAGCCAACAACAAAGAATCTTCACTCAATAACAAATCGTCTTCAATCAAGAATAAAGCATATTCAGTAAAAATCAACGGCTCTTCAATCAAGATCAAAGGATCTTCAATCAACAACAAAGCATCTTCAGACAAAATTAAAGGCTCTTCAATCAAGATCAATGGATTTTCAATCAACAACAAAGCATTTTCAATCAACAACAAAGGATCATCAGTCAACAGCAACAGATCTTCAATCAAAAACAAAGGATCTTCAATCAACATCAAAGCATCATCAGTCAACAAAAGAGAATATTCAATCAATAACAAAGAGTCTTATATCAACAACAATGCATCTTCCATCAAAATCAAAAGGCTCTTCAATCAAGATCAATGGATTTTCAATCAACAACAACGCATTTTCAATTAGCAACAAAGGATCATCAGTCAACAGCAACGGATCTTCAATCAAAATCAAAGGATCTTCAATCAACAGCAAAGGATTAATCAGACGATAACAAGGCGTATTCAATCAAAATCAAAGGCTCTTCAATAAAAATCAAAAGGCTCTTCAATCAAGATCAACGGATCATCAATAAACAACAAAGCATTTTCAATCAACAACAAAGGATCATCAGTCAACAGCAACGGATCTTCAATCAATAACAAATAATCTTCAATCAACAACAAAGCATTTTCAATCAACAACAAATGAGCATCAGTCAACAACAAAGGATCTTCAATCAACAACAAAGGATCTTCAATCAGCAACAAATCATCGAATCAAAACCAAAGGATCTTCAATCATAAACAAAGGATCTTCAATCAACATCAAAGCATCATCAGTAAACAACAAAGAATATTCAATCAATAACAAAGAGTCTTCAATCAACAACAAAGTATCTTCAATCAACAATAAAGGATCATCAGTCAACAACAACATATCTTCAATCAACAACAAAGGATCTTCAATCAACAACAAATCATCGAATCAAAACAAAGGATCTTCAATCAACAACAAAGGATATTCAATCAACAACAAAGAATAAATCAGACAACAACAAGGCATTAACAAATAGTCTTCAATCAATAACAAAGCATCTTCAATCAAAATCAAAGGCCCTTCAATCCAGATCAAAGGATCTTGAAACAACAACAACGCATTTTCAATCAACAACAAAGGATCATCAGTCAACAGCAACGGATCTTCAATCAATAACAAAGGATCTTCAATCAACAACAAAGCATATTCAATAAACAACAAAGCATTTTCAATGAACAACAAAGGATCTTCAATCAACACCAACTCATCGAATCCAACAGAAAGAATCGTCAATCAAAAGCAAAGGATCTTCAATCAACATCAAAGCATCATCAGTCAAGAACAGAGTATCTTCAATCAATAACAAAGAGCCGTCAATCAACAACAAAGTATGTTCAATAAAAATCAAAGGCTCTTCACTCAAGATCAATGGATTTTCAATCAACAACAAAGCATTTTCAATCAACAACAAAGGATCATCAGTCAACAACAACGGATCATCAATCAACAACAAAGGATCATCAGTCAACTGCAACGGATCTTCAATCAACAACAAAGCATCTTCAATAAAAATCTTAAATCATGATCAAATGATCGTCAATCTACAGCAAAGCATTTTCAATCATTACAATGGAACATCAGTCAACAGCAACGGATCTTCAACCAAAATCAAAGGATCTTCAATCAGCAACAAAGGATATTCAATCAACAGCAAAGCATTTTCAATCAACAACAAAAGAGCATCAGTCAACAACAAAGGATCATCAATCAACAACAAAGGATCTTCAATCAACAACAAATCATCGAATCAAAACGAAAGGATCTTCAATCATAAACAAAGGATCTTCAATCAACAACAAAGCATCCAATCAAAAACAAAGGATCTTCATTCAACATCAAAGCACCATCAGTCAACAACAGAGCATATTCAATCAATAACAAAGAGTCTTCAATCAACAACAAAGCATCATCAATCAAAACCAAAGGCTCTTCAATCAAGATCAAAGGATCTTCAATCAACAACAAAGCATTTTCAATCAAAATCAAAGGCTCTTCAATAAAGATCAACGGATCATCAATAAACAACAAAGCATTTTCAATGAACAACAAAAGAGCATCAGTCAACAACAAAGGATCTTCAATCAACTACAAAGGATCTTCAGTCAACAACAAATCATCGAATCAAAACCAAAGGATCTTCAATCAACAACAAAGCATCCAATGAAAAACAAAGGATCTTCAATCAAAAGCAAAGGATCTTCAATCAACAGCAACGGATCTTCAATCAATAACAAAGAATCTTCAATCAATAACAAAGCACCTTCAATCAACAACAAAGGATCTTCATTCAACACCAACTCATCGAATCAAAAACCGAGGATCTTCAATCATAAACAAAGGATCTTCAATCAACAACTAAGCATCCAATGAAAAACAAAGGATCTTCAATCAACATCAAAGCATCATCAGTCAACAACAAAGAATCTCCAATCAATAACAAAGAGTCTTCAATGGACAACAAAGCATCTTCAATCAAGATCAACGGATCTTCAATCCACAACAAAGCATTTTAAATCAACAACAAAGGATCATCAGTCAACAGCAACGGATCTTCAATCAAAAACAAAGGATCTTCAATCAAAAACAAAGGATCTTCAATCAACAACAAAGCATCCAATCGAAAACAAAGGATCTTCATTCAAGATCAAAACATCATCAGTCAACAGCAACGTGCCTTCAATCAAAAATAATGGATCTACAATCAACAACAAAGCATCTTCAATAAACAACAAAGCATTTTCAATCAAAAACAAAGAATCATCAGTCAACAGCAACGGATCTTCAATCAATAACAAAGGATCGTCAATCAACAACACAGCATCTTCAGTCAAAATCAAACGCTCTTCAATAAAGATCAACGGATCTTCAATCAATAACAAAGCATCTTCAATCAAAATCAAAGAATCATCAGTCAACAGCTACGGATCTTCAATCAAAGACAAACGATCTTCAATCAGCAACAAAGCATCTTCATAACAACAAAGCATCTTCAATCAACACCAACTCATCGAATCAAACAAGAAGGATCTTCAATCATAAACGAAGGATCTTCAATCAACAACAAAGCATCCAATCAAAAACAAAGGATCTTCAATCCAGATCAAAGGATCTTCAATCAACAACAAAGCATTTTCAATCAACATCAAAGCATCATCAGTCGACAACAAAGAATATTCAATCAATAACAAAGGATCTTCAATCAACACAAAGCATCTTTACTCAAAATCAAAGGCTCTCCAATAAAGATCAACGGATCTTCAATCAACAACAAAGCATCTTCAATCAAAATCAAAGGATCATTAGTCAACAGCTACGGATCTTCAATAAAAGACAAACGACCTTCAATCATCAACAAAGCATCTTCATAACAACAAAGGATCTTCAATCAACACCAACTCATCGAATTAAACAGGAACGATCTTCAATCATAAACAAAGGATCTTCAATCAACAACAAAGCATTTTCAATCAAGATCAAAGCATCATCAGTCGACAATAGAGAATATTCAATCAATAACAAAGGATCTTCAATCAACACAAAGCATCTTCAATCAAAATCAAAGGCTCTTCCATAAACAAAAAAGTATTTTCAATCAACAACAAAGGATCATCAGTCAACAGCAACGGATCTTCAATCTATAACAAAGAATCTTCAATCAAAATCAAAGGATCCTCATTCAAGTTCAAAGGATCTTCAATCAACAACTAAGCATCATCAGTCAACAACAAAGATTCTTCAATCCAGATCAAAGGATCGTCAATCAACAACACAGCATCTTCAATCAAAATCAAAGGCTCTTCAATAAAGATCAACGGATCTTCAATCAAAAACAACGCATCTTCAATCAACAACAAAGGATCTTCATTCAACACCAACTCATCGAATCAAAAACAAAGGATCTTCAATCATAAACAAAGTATCTTCAATCAGCAACAAAGCATCCAATGAAAAACAAAGGATCTTCAATCAACATCAAAGCATTTTCAATCAACAACAAAGGTTCATCAGTCAACGGCAACGGATCTTCAATCAATAAAAAAGGATCTTCAATCAACAACAAAGCATCTTCAATCAAAATCAAAGGCTCTTCAATAAAGCTCAACGGATCTCCAATCAACAACAAAGCATTTTAAATCAACAACAAAGGATCATCAGTCAACAGCAACGGCTCTTCAATCAATAGCAAAGAATTTTCAATCAACAACATAGCATCTTCATTCAAAATCAAAAGATCTTCAATCAAGTTCAAAGGATCTTCAAGCAACAGAAAAGCATTTTCAATCAACAACAAAGGATCAGTAGTCAACAACAACGGAACTTCAATCAACAACAAAGGACCTTCAATCAACAACAAATCAGCGAATCAAAAAGAAAGGATCTTCAATCAACAACAAAGCATTTTAAATAACAATAAAAGAGCATCAGTCAACAAGAAAGGATATTCATTCAACAACAATCAACAACAAATCATCGAATCAAAAACAAAGGATCTTCAATCAACAACAAAGGATCTTCAATCAACAACAAAGGATTAATCAGATGATAACAAGGCATATTCAATCGAAATCAAAGGCTCTTCAATAAAGATCATCGGATCTTCAATCAACAACAAAGCATTTTCAATCAACAACAAAGGATCATCAGTCAACAACAACGGATCTTCAATCATAAACAAATGATCTTCAATCAACAACAATGCATCCAATCAAAAACAAAGGATCTTCAATCAACAACAAAGCATTTTCAATCAACATCAAAGCATCATCAGTCGACAACAGAGAATATTCAATCAATAACAAAGGATCTTCAATCAACACAAAGCATCTTCAATCAAAATCAAAGGCTCTTCCATAAACAACAAAGTATTTTCAATCAACAACAAAGGATCATCAGTCAACAGCAACGGATCTTCAATCAATAAAAAAGAATCTTCAATCAAAATCAAAGGATCCTCAATCAAGTTCAAAGGATCTTCAATCAACAACAAAGCATCCAATCAAAAACAAAGGATCTTCAATCAACATCAAAGCATCGTCAGTCAACAACAACGAATCTTCAATCAATAACAAAGAGTGTTTAATTAACAACAAAGCACCTTCAATCAAAATAATAGGCTCTTCAATCCAGATCAAAAGATCTTCAATCAACAACAAAGCATTTTCAATCAACAACAAAGGATCATCTGTCAACAGCAACGGTTCTTCAATCAAGAACAAAGAATCTTCAATCAACAACAAAGCATCTTCAATCAACAACAAAGATTCTTCATTCAACACCAACTCATCGAATCAAAAACAAAGGATCTTCAATCAATCAATAAAAAAGGATCTTCAATCAACAACAAAGCATCTTCAATCAAAATCAAAGGCTCTTCAATAAAGCTGAACGGATCTTCAATCAACAACAAAGGAGGGTTTAAACTAGTATGGCAGGGGGGTGGGCACGGGAGCAATAGGTCAGAAGGTGAGAGCATTGAGGGACAACTAGGGAATAGGGACAGTGTGGCTCTGAGGCAGAGCAGACGGGGAAAAGTTGCTGAACACAGCGGGTCTGGTGGCCTGAAGTGCATATGTTTTAATGCAAGGAGCATTACGGGTAAGGCAGATGAACTTAGAGCTTGGATTACTACTTGGAACTATGATGTTGTTGCCATTACAGAGACCTGGTTGAGGGAAGGGCAGGATTGGCAGCTAAACGTTCCAGGATTTAGATGTTTCAGGCGGGATAGAGGGGGATGTAAAAGGGGAGGCGGAGTTGCGCTACTTGTTCGGGAGAATATCACAGCTATACTGCGAGAGGACACCTCAGAGGGCAGTGAGGCTATATGGGTAGAGATCAGAAATAAGAAGGGTGCAGTCACAATGTTGGGGGTATACTACAGGCCTCCCAACAGCCAGCGGGAGATAGAGGAGCAGATAGGTAGACAGATTTTGGAAAAGAGTAAAAACAACAGGGTTGTGGTGATGGGAGACTTCAACTTCCCCAATATTGACTGGGACTCACTTAGTGCCAGGGGCTTAGATGGGGCGGAGTTTGTAAGGAGCATCCAGGAGGGCTTCTTAAAACAATATGTAAACAGTCCAACTAGGGAAGGGGCAGTACTGGACCTGGTATTGGGGAATGAGCCCGGCCAGGTTGTAGATGTTTCAGTAGGGGAGCATTTCGGTAACAGTGACCACAATTCAGTAAGTTTTAAAGTACTGGTGGACAAGGATAAGAGTGGTCCGAGGATGAATGGGGGAAGGCTAATTATAACAATATTAGGCGGGAACTGAAGAACATAGATTGGGGGTGGATGTTTGAGGGCAAATCAACATCTGACATGTGGGAGGCTGTCAAGTGTCAGTTGAAAGGAATACAGGACAGGCATGTTCCTGTGAGGAAGAAAGATAAATACGGCAATTTTCGGGAACCTTGGATGACGAGTGATATTGTAGGCCTCGTGAAAAAGAAAAAGGAGGCATTTGTCAGGGCTAAAAGGCTGGGAACAGACGAAGCCTGTGTGGCATATAAGGAAAGTAGGAAGGAACTTAAGCAAGGAGTCAGGAGGGCTAGAAGGGGTCATGAAAAGTCATTGGCAAATAGGGTTAAGGAAAATCCCAAGGCTTTTTACACGTACATAAAAAGCAAGAGGGTAGCCAGGGAAAGGGTTGGCCCACTGAAGGATAGGCAAGGGAATCTATGTGTGGAGCCAGAGGAAATGGGCGAGGTACTAAATGAATACTTTGCATCAGTATTCACCAAAGAGAAGGAATTGGTAGATGTTGAGTCTGGAGAAGGGGGTGTAGATAGCCTGGGTCACATTGTGATCCAAAAAGACGAGGTGTTGGGTGTCTTAAAAAATATTAAGGTAGATAAGTCCCCAGGGCCTGATGGGATCTACCCCAGAATACTGAAGGAGGCTGGAGAGGAAATTGCTGAGGCCTTGACATAAATCTTTGGATCCTCGCTGTCTTCAGGGGATGTCCCGGAGGACTGGAGAATAGCCAATGTTGTTCCTCTGTTTAAGAAGGGTAGCAAGGATAATCCCGGGAACTACAGGCCGGTGAGCCTTACTTCAGTGGTAGGGAAATTACTGGAGAGAATTCTTCGAGACAGGATCTACTCCCATTTGGAAGCAAATGGACGTATTAGTGAGAGGCAGCACGGTTTTGTGAAGGGGAGGTCGTGTCTCACTAACTTGATAGAGTTTTTCGAGGAGGTCACTAAGATGATTGATGCAGGTAGGGCAGTAGATGTTGTCTATATGGACTTCAGTAAGGCCTTTGACAAGGTCCCTCATGGTAGACTAGTACAAAAGGTGAAGTCACACGGGATCAGGGGTGAACTGGCAAGATGGATACAGAACTGGCTAGGCCATAGAAGGCAGAGGGTAGCAATGGAGGGATGCTTTTCTAATTGGAGGCCTGTGACCAGTGGTGTTCCACAGGGATCAGTGCTGGGACCTTTGCTCTTTGTAGTATATATAAATGATTTGGAGGAAAATGTAACTGGTCTGATTAGTAAGTTTGCAGACGACACAAAGGTTGGTGGAATTGCGGATAGCGATGAGGACTGTCTGAGGATACAGCAGGATTTAGATTGTCTGGAGACTTGGGCGGACAGATGGCAGATGGAGTTTAATCCGGACAAATGTGAGGCAATGCATTTTGGAAGGGCTAATGCAGGTAGGGAATATACAGTGAATGGTAGAACCCTCAAGAGTATTGAAAGTCAAAGAGATCTATGAGTACAGGTCCACAGGTCATTGAAAGGGGCAACACAGGTGGAGAAGGTAGTCAAGAAGGCATACGGCATGCTTGCCTTCATTGGCCGGGGCATTGAGTATAAGAATTGGCAAGTCATGTTGCAGCTGTATAGAACCTTAGTTAGGCCACACTTGGAGTATAGTGTTCAATTCTGGTCGCCACACTACCAGAAGGATGTGGAGGCTTTAGAGAGGGTGCAGAAGAGATTTACCAGAATGTTGCCTGGTATGGAGGGCATAAGCTATGAGGAGCGATTGAATAAACTCGGTTTGTTCTCACTGGAACGAAGGAGGTTGAGGGGCGACCTGATAGAGGTATACAAAATTATGAGGGGCATAGACAGAGTGGATAGTCAGAGGCTTTTCCCCAGGGTAGAGGGGTCAATTACTAGGGGGCATAGGTTTAAGGTGAGAGGGGCAAGGTTTAGAGCAGATGTACGAGGCAAGTTTTTTACGCAGAGGGTAGTGGGTGCCTGGAACTCACTACCGGAGGAGGTAGTGGAAGCAGGGACGATAGGGACATTTAAGGGGCATCTTGACAAATATATGAATAGGATGGGAATAGAAGGATACGGACCCAGGAAGTGTAGAAGATTGTAGTTTAGTCGGGCAGTATGGTCGGCACGGGCTTGGAGGGCCGAAGGGCCTCTTCCTGTGCTGTACATTTCTTTGTTCTTTGTTCATTTTAAATCAACAACAAAGGATCATCAGTCAACAGCAACGGCTCTTCTATCAATAACAAAGAATTTTCAATCAACAACAAAGCATCTTCATTCAAAATCAAAAGATCTTCAATCAAGTTCAAAGGATCTGCAATCAACAGAATAGCATTTTTAATCAACAACAAAGGATCAGTAGTCAACAACAACGGATCTTCAATCAACAACAAAGGACCTTCAATCAACAACAAATCATCGAATCAAAAAGAAAGGATCTTCAATCAACAACAAAGCATTTTAAAAACAATAAAAGAGCATCAGTCAACAAGAAAGGATATTCAATCAACAACAATCAACAACAAATCATCGAATCAAAAACAAAGGATCTTCAATCAACAACAAAGGATTAATCAAACGATAACAAGGCATATTCAATCGAAATCAAAGGCTCTTCAATAAAGATCAACGGATCTTCAATCAACAGCAAAGCATTTTCAATCAACAACAAAGGATCATCAGTCAACAGCAACGGATCTTCAATTAAAAAGCAAAGGATCTTCAATCAACAGCAACGGATCTTCAATCAATAACAAAGAATCTTCAATCAACAACAAAGCACCTTCAATCAACAACAAAGGATCTTCATTCAACACCAACTCATCGAATCAAAAACCGAGGATCTTCAATCATAAACAAAGGATCTTCAATCAACAACTAAGCATCCAATGAAAAACAAAGCATCTTCAATCAAAATCAAAGGCTCTTCAATCAAGATCAACGGATCTTCAATCCACAACAAAGCATTTTAAATCAACAACAAAGGATCATCAGTCAACAGCAACGGATCTTCAATCAAAAACAAAGGATCTTCAATCAACAATCACGCGTCTTCAATAAACAACAAAGGATGTTCAATCAACACCAACTCATCGAATCAAAAACAAAGGATCTTCAATCAACAACAAAGCATCCAATCGAAAACAAAGGATCTTCATTCAAGATGA
Source organism: Scyliorhinus torazame (assembly GCF_047496885.1). Classification (NCBI taxonomy): domain Eukaryota; kingdom Metazoa; phylum Chordata; class Chondrichthyes; order Carcharhiniformes; family Scyliorhinidae; genus Scyliorhinus; species Scyliorhinus torazame. The sequence continues at coordinate 379,298,594 of NC_092709.1, forward strand.
AAGGATCATCAGTCAACAGCAACGTGCCTTCAATCAAAAACAATGGATCTACAATCAACAACAAAGCATCTTCAATAAACAACAAAGCATTTTCAATCAAAAACAAAGAATCATCAGTCAACAGCAACGGATGTTCAATCAATAACAAAGGATCGTCAATCAACAACACAGCTTCTTCAGTCAAAATCAAACGCTCTTCAATAAAGATCAACGGATCTTCAATCAACAACAAAGCATCTTCAATCAAAATCAAAGGATCATCAGTCAACAGCTACGGATCTTCAATCAAAGACAAACGATCTTCAATCAGCAACAAAGCATCTTCATAACAACAAAGCATCTTCAATCAACACCAACTCATCGAATCAAACAAGAAGGATCTTCAATCATAAACGAAGGATCTTCAATCAACAACAAAGCATCCAATCAAAAACAAAGGATCTTCAATCCAGATCAAAGGATCTTCAATCAACAACAAAGCATTTTCAATCAACATCAAAGCATCATCAGTCGACAACAAAGAATATTCAATCAATAACAAAGGATCTTCAATCAACACAAAGCATCTTCAATCAAAATCAAAGGCTCTCCAATAAAGATCAACGGATCTTCAATCAACAACAAAGCATCTTCAATCAAAATCAAAGGATCACTAGTCAACAGCTACGGATCTTCAATAAAAGACAAACGACCTTCAATCATCAACAAAGCATCTTAATAACAACAAAGGATCTTCAATCAACACCAACTCATCGAATTAAACAGGAACGATCTTCAATCATAAACAAAGGATCTTCAATCAACAACAAAGCATTTTCAATCAAGATCAAAGCATCATCAGTCGACAATAGAGAATATTCAATCAATAACAAAGGATCTTCAATCAACACAAAGCATCTTCAATCAAAATCAAAGGCTCTTCCATAAACAAAAAAGTATTTTCAATCAACAACAAAGGATCATCAGTCAACAGCAACGGATCTTCAATCTATAACAAAGAATCTTCAATCAAAATCAAAGGATCCTCATTCAAGTTCAAAGGATCTTCAATCAACAACCAAGCATCATCAGTCAACAACAAAGATTCTTCAATCCAGATCAAAGGATCGTCAATCAACAACACAGCATCTTCAATCAAAATCAAAGGCTCTTCAATAAAGATCAACGGATCTTCAATCAAAAACAACGCATCTTCAATCAACAACAAAGGATCTTCATTCAACACCAACTCATCGAATCAAAAACAAAGGATCTTCAATCATAAACAAAGTATCTTCAATCAGCAACAAAGCATCCAATGAAAAACAAAGGATCTTCAATCAACATCAAAGCATTTTCAATCAACAACAAAGGTTCATCAGTCAACGGCAACGGATCTTCAATCAATAAAAAAGGATCTTCAATCAACAACAAAGCATCTTCAATCAAAATCAAAGGCTCTTCAATAAAGCTCAACGGATCTCCAATCAACAACAAAGCATTTTAAATCAACAACAAAGGATCATCAGTCAACAGCAACGGCTCTTCAATCAATAGCAAAGAATTTTCAATCAACAACATAGCATCTTCATTCAAAATCAAAAGATCTTCAATCAAGTTCAAAGGATCTTCAAGCAACAGAAAAGCATTTTCAATCAACAACAAAGGATCAGTAGTCAACAACAACGGAACTTCAATCAACAACAAAGGACCTTCAATCAACAACAAATCAGCGAATCAAAAAGAAAGGATCTTCAATCAACAACAAAGCATTTTAAATAACAATAAAAGAGCATCAGTCAACAAGAAAGGATATTCATTCAACAACAATCAACAACAAATCTTCGAATCAAAAACAAAGGATCTTCAATCAACAACAAAGGATCTTCAATCAACAACAAAGGATTAATCAGATGATAACAAGGCATATTCAATCGAAATCAAAGGCTCTTCAATAAAGATCATCGGATCTTCAATCAACAACAAAGCATTTTCAATCAACAACAAAGGATCATCAGTCAACAACAACGGATCTTCAATCATAAACAAATGATCTTCAATCAACAACAATGCATCCAATCAAAAACAAAGGATCTTCAATCAACAACAAAGCATTTTCAATCAACATCAAAGCATCATCAGTCGACAACAGAGAATATTCAATCAATAACAAAGGATCTTCAATCAACACAAAGCATCTTCAATCAAAATCAAAGGCTCTTCCATAATCAACAAAGTATTTTCAATCAACAACAAAGGATCATCAGTCAACAGCAACGGATCTTCAATCAATAAAAAAGAATCTTCAATCAAAATCAAAGGATCCTCAATCAAGTTCAAAGGATCTTCAATCAACAACAAAGCATCCAATCAAAAACAAAGGATCTTCAATCAACATCAAAGCATCGTCAGTCAACAACAACGAATCTTCAATCAATAACAAAGAGTGTTCAATTAACAACAAAGCACCTTCAATCAAAATAATAGGCTCTTCAATCCAGATCAAAAGATCTTCAATCAACAACAAAGCATTTTCAATCAACAACAAAGGATCATCTGTCAACAGCAACGGTTCTTCAATCAATAACAAAGAATCTTCAATCAACAACAAAGCATCTTCAATCAACAACAAAGATTCTTCATTCAACACCAACTCATCGAATCAAAAACAAAGGATCTTCAATCAATCAATAAAAAAGGATCTTCAATCAACAACAAAGCATCTTCAATCAAAATCAAAGGCTCTTCAATAAAGCTGAACGGATCTTCAATCAACAACAAAGGAGGGTTTAAACTAGTATGGCAGGGGGGTGGGCACGGGAGCAATAGGTCAGAAGGTGAGAGCATTGAGGGACAACTAGGGAATAGGGACAGTGTGGCTCTGAGGCAGAGCAGACGGGGAAAAGTTGCTGAACACAGCGGGTCTGGTGGCCTGAAGTGCATATGTTTTAATGCAAGGAGCATTACGGGTAAGGCAGATGAACTTAGAGCTTGGATTACTACTTGGAACTATGATGTTGTTGCCATTACAGAGACCTGGTTGAGGGAAGGGCAGGATTGGCAGCTTAACGTTCCAGGATTTAGATGTTTCAGGCGGGATAGAGGGGGATGTAAAAGGGGAGGCGGAGTTGCGCTACTTGTTCGGGAGAATATCACAGCTATACTGCGAGAGGACACCTCAGAGGGCAGTGAGGCTATATGGGTAGAGATCAGAAATAAGAAGGGTGCAGTCACAATGTTGGGGGTATACTACAGGCCTCCCAACAGCCAGCGGGAGATAGAGGAGCAGATAGGTAGACAGATTTTGGAAAAGAGTAAAAACAACAGGGTTGTGGTGATGGGAGACTTCAACTTCCCCAATATTGACTGGGACTCACTTAGTGCCAGGGGCTTAGACGGGGCGGAGTTTGTAAGGAGCATCCAGGAGGGCTTCTTAAAACAATATGTAAACAGTCCAACTAGGGAAGGGGCAGTACTGGACCTGGTATTGGGGAATGAGCCCGGCCAGGTTGTAGATGTTTCAGTAGGGGAGCATTTCGGTAACAGTGACCACAATTCAGTAAGTTTTAAAGTACTGGTGGACAAGGATAAGAGTGGTCCGAGGATGAATGGGGGAAGGCTAATTATAACAATATTAGGCGGGAACTGAAGAACATAGATTGGGGGTGGATGTTTGAGGGCAAATCAACATCTGACATGTGGGAGGCTGTCAAGTGTCAGTTGAAAGGAATACAGGACAGGCATGTTCCTGTGAGGAAGAAAGATAAATACGGCAATTTTCGGGAACCTTGGATGACGAGTGATATTGTAGGCCTCGTGAAAAAGAAAAAGGAGGCATTTGTCAGGGCTAAAAGGCTGGGAACAGACGAAGCCTGTGTGGCATATAAGGAAAGTAGGAAGGAACTTAAGCAAGGAGTCAGGAGGGCTAGAAGGGGTCATGAAAAGTCATTGGCAAATAGGGTTAAGGAAAATCCCAAGGCTTTTTACACGTACATAAAAAGCAAGAGGGTAGCCAGGGAAAGGGTTGGCCCACTGAAGGATAGGCAAGGGAATCTATGTGTGGAGCCAGAGGAAATGGGCGAGGTACTAAATGAATACTTTGCATCAGTATTCACCAAAGAGAAGGAATTGGTAGATGTTGAGTCTGGAGAAGGGGGTGTAGATAGCCTGGGTCACATTGTGATCCAAAAAGACGAGGTGTTGGGTGTCTTAAAAAATATTAAGGTAGATAAGTCCCCAGGGCCTGATGGGATCTACCCCAGAATACTGAAGGAGGCTGGAGAGGAAATTGCTGAGGCCTTGACATAAATCTTTGGATCCTCGCTGTCTTCAGGGGATGTCCCGGAGGACTGGAGAATAGCCAATGTTGTTCCTCTGTTTAAGAAGGGTAGCAAGGATAATCCCGGGAACTACAGGCCGGTGAGCCTTACTTCAGTGGTAGGGAAATTACTGGAGAGAATTCTTCGAGACAGGATCTACTCCCATTTGGAAGCAAATGGACGTATTAGTGAGAGGCAGCACGGTTTTGTGAAGGGGAGGTCGTGTCTCACTAACTTGATAGAGTTTTTCGAGGAGGTCACTAAGATGATTGATGCAGGTAGGGCAGTAGATGTTGTCTATATGGACTTCAGTAAGGCCTTTGACAAGGTCCCTCATGGTAGACTAGTACAAAAGGTGAAGTCACACGGGATCAGGGGTGAACTGGCAAGATGGATACAGAACTGGCTAGGCCATAGAAGGCAGAGGGTAGCAATGGAGGGATGCTTTTCTAATTGGAGGGCTGTGACCAGTGGTGTTCCACAGGGATCAGTGCTGGGACCTTTGCTCTTTGTAGTATATATAAATGATTTGGAGGAAAATGTAACTGGTCTGATTAGTAAGTTTGCAGACGACACAAAGGTTGGTGGAATTGCGGATAGCGATGAGGACTGTCTGAGGATACAGCAGGATTTAGATTGTCTGGAGACTTGGGCGGACAGATGGCAGATGGAGTTTAATCCGGACAAATGTGAGGCAATGCATTTTGGAAGGGCTAATGCAGGTAGGGAATATACAGTGAATGGTAGAACCCTCAAGAGTATTGAAAGTCAAAGAGATCTAGGAGTACAGGTCCACAGGTCATTGAAAGGGGCAACACAGGTGGAGAAGGTAGTCAAGAAGGCATACGGCATGCTTGCCTTCATTGGCCGGGGCATTGAGTATAAGAATTGGCAAGTCATGTTGCAGCTGTATAGAACCTTAGTTAGGCCACACTTGGAGTATAGTGTTCAATTCTGGTCGCCACACTACCAGAAGGATGTGGAGGCTTTAAAGAGGGTGCAGAAGAGATTTACCAGAATGTTGCCTGGTATGGAGGGCATAAGCTATGAGGAGCGATTGAATAAACTCGGTTTGTTCTCACTGGAACGAAGGAGGTTGAGGGTCGACCTGATAGAGGTATACAAAATTATGAGGGGCATAGACAGAGTGGATAGTCAGAGGCTTTTCCCCAGGGTAGAGGGGTCAATTACTAGGGGGCATAGGTTTAAGGTGAGAGGGGCAAGGTTTAGAGCAGATGTACGAGGCAAGTTTTTTACGCAGAGGGTAGTGGGTGCCTGGAACTCACTACCGGAGGAGGTAGTGGAAGCAGGGACGATAGGGACATTTAAGGGGCATCTTGACAAATATATGAATAGGATGGGAATAGAAGGATACGGACCCAGGAAGTGTAGAAGATTGTAGTTTAGTCGGGCAGTATGGTCGGCACGGGCTTGGAGGGCCGAAGGGCCTCTTCCTGTGCTGTACATTTCTTTGTTCTTTGTTCATTTTAAATCAACAACAAAGGATCATCAGTCAACAGCAACGGCTCTTCTATCAATAACAAAGAATTTTCAATCAACAACAAAGCATCTTCATTCAAAATCAAAAGATCTTCAATCAAGTTCAAAGGATCTGCAATCAACAGAATAGCATTTTAAATCAACAACAAAGGATCAGTAGTCAACAACAACGGATCTTCAATCAACAACAAAGGACCTTCAATCAACAACAAATCATCGAATCAAAAAGAAAGGATCTTCAATCAACAACAAAGCATTTTAAAAACAATAAAAGAGCATCAGTCAACAAGAAAGGATATTCAATCAACAACAATCAACAACAAATCATCGAATCAAAAACAAAGGATCTTCAATCAACAACAAAGGATTAATCAAACGATAACAAGGCATATTCAATCGAAATCAAAGGCTCTTCAATAAAGATCAACGGATCATCAATCAACAACAAAGCATTTTCAATCAACAACAAAGGATCATCAGTCAACAACAACGGATCTTCAATCATAAACAAATGATCTTCAATCAACAACAATGCATCCAATCAAAAACAAAGGATCTTCAATAAACAACAAAGCATTTTCAATCAACATCAAAGCATCATCAGTCGACAACAGAGAATATTCAATCAATAACAAAGGATCTTCAATCAACACAAAGCATCTTCAATCAAAATCAAAGGCTCTTCCATAAACAACAAAGTATTTTCAATCAACAACAAAGGATCATCAGTCAACAGCAACGGATCTTCAATCAATAAAAAAGAATCTTCAATCAAAATCAAAGGATCCTCAATCAAGTTCAAAGGATCTTCAATCAACAACAAAGCATCCAATCAAAAACAAAGGATCTTCAATCAACATCAAAGCATCGTCAGTCAACAACAACGAATCTTCAATCAATAACAAAGAGTGTTCAATTAACAACAAAGCACCTTCAATCAAAATAATAGGCTCTTCAATCCAGATCAAAAGATCTTCAATCAACACAAAGCATCTTCAATCAAAATCAAAGGCTCTTCCATAAACAACAAAGTATTTTCAATCAACAACAAAGGATCATCAGTCAACAGCAACGGATCTACAATCAACAAAAAAGAATCTTCAATCAAAATCAAAGGATCCTCAATCAAGTTCAAAGGATCTTCAATCAACAACAAAGCATCCAATCAAAAACAAAGCATTTTCAATGAACAACAAAGGATCATCTGTCAACAGCAACGGTTCTTCAATCAATAACAAAGAATCTTCAATCAACAACAAAGCATCTTCAATCAACAACAAAGAATCTTCATTCAACACCAACTCATCGAATCAAAAACAAAGGATCTTCAATCAATCAATATAAAAGGATCTGCAATCAACAACAAAGCATCTTCAATCAAAATCAAAGGCTCTTCAATAAAGCTGAACGGATCTTCAATCAACAACAAAGCATTTTAAATCAACAACAAAGGATCATCAGTCAACAGCAACGGCTCTTCTATCAATAACAAAGAATTTTCAATCAACAACAAAGCATCTTCATTCAAAATCAAAAGATCTTCAATCAAGTTCAAAGGATCTGCAATCAACCGAATAGCATTTTTAATCAACAACAAAGGATCAGTAGTCAACAACAACGGATCTTCAATCAACAACAAAGGACCTTCAATCAACAACAAATCATCGAATCAAAAAGAAAGCATTTTCAATAAAAATCTTCAATCACGATCAAATGATCTTCGATCAACAACAAAGCATTTTCAATCAACAATAATGGATCATCAGTAAACAGCAACGGATCTTCAACCAAAAACAAAGGATCTTCAATAAAGATCAACGGATGTTCAATCAACAACAAAGCATTTTCAATCAACAACAAAGGATCATCAGTCAACAACAACCGATCTTCAATCAGCAACAAAGGATCTTCAATCAACTGCAAAGCATTTTCAATCAACAACAAAAGAGCATCCGTCAACAACAAAGGATCATCCATCAACAACAAAGCATATAATCAAAAACAAAGCATCTTCAATAAAAATCAAATGCTCTTCAATCAAGATCAATGGATCGTCAATCAACAACAAAGCTTCTTCAATCAACAACAAAGGATCATCAGTCAACAACAAGGGATCTTCAATCAACAACAAAGCAACTTCAATAAACAACAAAGTGTTTTCAATCAACAACAAAGGACCTTCAATCAACACCAACTCATCGAATCAAACAGAAAGAAACTTCAATCATAAACAAAGGATCTTCAATCAACAACAAAGCATCTTCAATCAACACAAACTCATCCAATCAAAAATAAAGGCTCTTCAATCAACATCAAAGCATCATCAGTCAAGAACAGAGAATCTTCAATCAATAACAAAGAGCCTTCAATCAACAACAAAGCATCTTCAATCAACAACAAAGGATTAATCAGACGATAACAAGGCATATTCAATCGAAATCAAATGCTCTTCAATCAAGATCAATGGATCTTCAATCAACAACAAAGCATCTTCAATCAACAACAAAGGATCATCAGTCAACAACAACAATTCTTCAATCAACAACAAAAGATCTTCAATCAACAACAAATCATCGAATCAAAACAAAGGATCTTCAATCAACAGCAAAGGATCTTCAATCAGCAACAAAGAATAAACGAGACAACAACAAGGCATCTTCAATCAACAACAAAGCATTCAATCAAGAACAAAGGATCTTCAATCAACACCAACTCATCCAATCAAAAATAAAGGCTCTTCAATCAACATCAAAGCATCATCAGTCAAGAACAGAGAATCTTCAATCAATAACAAAGAGCCTTCAATCAACAACAAAGCATCTTCAATCAACAACAAATCATCGAATCAAAACAAAGGATCTTCAATCAACAACAAAGGATCTTCAATCAGCAACTAAGAATAAACGAGACAACAACAAGGCATCTTCAATCAACAACAAAGCATTCAATCAAGAACAAAGGATCTTCAATCAACACCACTCATCCAATCAAAAATAAAGGCTCTTCAATCAACATCAAAGCATCATCAGTCAAGAACAGAGAATCTTCAATCAATAACAAAGAGCCTTCAATCAACAACAAAGCATCTTCAATCAACAACAAAGGATCTTCAATAAAGATCAACGGATGTTCAATCGACAACAAAGCATTTTCAATCAACAACAAAGGATCATCAGTGAACAACAACCGATCTTCAATCAGCAACAAAGGATCTTCAATCAACTGCAAAGCATTTTCAATCAACAACAAAAGAGCATCAGTCAACAACAAAGGATCATCCATCAAAAACAAAGCATATAATCAAAAACAAAGCATCTTCAATAAAAATCAAATGCTCTTCAATCAAGATCAATGGATCGTCAATCAACAACAAAGCTTCTTCAATCAACAACAAAGGATCATCAGTCAACAACAAGGGATCTTCAATCAACAACAAAGCAACTTCAATAAACAACAAAGTGTTTTCAATCAACAACAAAGGACCTTCAATCAACACCAACTCATCGAATCAAACAGAAAGAAACTTCAATCATAAACAAAGGATCTTCAATCAACAACAAAGCATCTTCAATCAACACCAACTCATCCAATCAAAAATAAAGGCTCTTCAATCAACATCAAAGCATCATCAGTCAAGAACAGAGAATCTTCAATCGATAACAAAGAGCCTTCAATCAACAACAAAGCATCTTCAATCAACAACAAAGGATTAATCAGACGATAACAAGGCATATTCAATCGAAATCAAATGCTCTTCAATCAAGATCAATGGATCTTCAATCAACAACAAAGCATCTTCAATCAACAACAAAGGATCATCAGTCAACAACAACAATTCTTCAATCAACAACAAAAGATCTTCAATCAACAACAAATCATCGAATCAAAACAAAGGATCTTCAATCAACAGCAAAGGATCTTCAATCAGCAACAAAGAATAAACGAGACAACAACAAGGCATCTTCAATCAACAACAAAGCATTCAATCAAGAACAAAGGATCTTCAATCAACACCAACTCATCCAATCAAAAATAAAGGCTCTTCAATCAACATCAAAGCATCATCAGTCAAGAACAGAGAATCTTCAATCAATAACAAAGAGCCTTCAATCAACAACAAAGCATCTTCAATCAACAACAAATCATCGAATCAAAACAAAGGATCTTCAATCAACAACAAAGGATCTTCAATCAGCAACTAAGAATAAACGAGACAACAACAAGGCATCTTCAATCAACAACAAAGCATTCAATCAAGAACAAAGGATCTTCAATCAACACCAACTCATCCAATCAAAAATAAAGGCTCTTCAATCAACATCAAAGCATCATCAGTCAAGAACAGAGAATCTTCAATCAATAACAAAGAGCCTTCAATCAACAACAAAGCATCTTCAATCAACAACAAAGGATTAATCAGACGATAACAAGGCATATTCAATCGAAATCAAATGCTCTTCAATCAAGATCAATGGATCTTCAATCAACAACAAAGCATCTTCAATCAACAACAAAGGATCATCAGTCAACAACAACGGATCTTCAATCAACAACAAAAGATCTTCAATCAACAACAAATCATCGAATCAAAACAAAGGATCTTCTATCAACAACAAAGGATCTTCAATCAGCAACAAAGAATAAACGAGACAACAACAAGGCATCTTCACTCAACAACAAAGCATTCAATCAAGAACAAAGGATCTTCAATCAGCAACAAAGCATTTTAAATAACAATAAAAGAGCATCAGTCAACGAGAAAGGATATTCAATCAACAACAAATCATCGAATCAAAAACAAAGGATCTTCAATCAACAACAAAGAATCTTCAATCAACAACAAAGGCTTAATCAGACAATAACAAGGCATATTCAATCGAAATCAAAGGCTCTTCAATAAAGATCAACGGATCTTCAATCAAAAACAAAGCATTTTCAATCAACAACAAAGGATCATCAGTCAACAGCAACGGATCTTCAATAAAAACAAAGGATCTTCAATCAACAACAAAGGATCTTCAATCAACAACAAATCATCCAATCAAAAACAAAGGATCTTCAATCAACATCAAAGCATCACCAGTCAACAACAAAGAATCTTCAATCAATAACAAAGAGTCTTCAATGAACAACAAAGCATCTTCAATCAAAATCAAAGGCTCTTCAATCAAGGTCAAAGGATCTTCAATCAGCAACAAAGTATCTTAAATCAAAATCAAAGGCTCTTCAATAAAGATCAACGGATCTTCAATCAACAACAAAGCATCTTCAATCAAGAACAAAGGATCTTCATTCAACACCAACTCATCGAATCAAAAACAAAGGATCTTCAATCAACAACAAAGGATCATCAGTCAACAACAACGGATCTTCAATCAAAAACAAAGGATCTTCATTCAACAACAAAGCATTTTGAATAAACAACAAAAGTGCATCAGTCAACAACAAAGGATCTTCAATCAACAACAGAGGATCTTCAATCAACAAGAAATCATCGAATCAAAACCAAAGGACCTTCAATCAACATCAAAGCATCACCAGTCAACAACAAATAATCTTCAATCAATAACAAACAGTCTTCAATGAACAATAAAGCATCTTCAATCAAAATCAAAGGCTCTTCAATCAAGGTCAAAGGATCTTCAATCAGCAACAAAGCATTTTCAATCGCCAACAAAGGATCATCAGTCAACAGCAACGGATCTTCAATCAAAAACAAAGGATCTTCAATCAACAACAAAGTATCTTAAATCAAAATCAAAGGCTCTTCAATAAAGATCAACGGATCTTCAATCAACAACAAAGCCATTTCAATCAACAACAAAGGATCATCAGTCAACAACAACGGATCTTCAATCAGAAACAAAGGATCTTCAATCAACAGCAAAGCATTTTCAATCGCCAACAAAGGATCATCAGTCAACAGCAACGGCTCTTCAATCAATAACAAAGAATTTTCAATCAACAACAAAGCATCTTCATTCAAAATCAAAAGATCATCAATCAAGTTCAAAGGATCTTCAAGCAACAGAAAAGCATTTTCAATCAACAACAGAGGATCAGTAGTCAACAACAACGGATCTTCAATCAACAACAAAGGACCTTCAATCAACAACAAATCATCGAGTCAAAAAGAAAGGATCTTCAATCAACAACAAAGCATTTTAAATAACAATAAAAGAATATCAGTCAACAAGAAAGGATATTCAATCAACAACTAATCATCGAATCAAAAACAAAGGATCTTCAGTCAACAATAAAGGATCTTCAATCAACAACAAAGGATTAATCAGACAATAACAAGGCATATTCAATCGAAATCAAAGGCTCTTCAATAAAGATCATCGGATCTTCAATCAACAACAAAGCATTTTCAATCAACAACAAAGGATCATCAGTCAACAACAACGGATCTTCAATCAACAACAAAGGATCTTCAATCAACAACAAAGCATTTTCAATCAACAACAGAGGATCTTCAATCAACACCAGCTCATCCACTCAAAGACAAAGGCTCTTCAATCAAGATCAAAGCATCATCAGTCAAGAACAGAGAATCTTCAATCAATAACAAAGAGCCTTCAATCAACAACAAAGCATCTTCAAAAAAAATCAAATGCTCTTCAATCAAGATCAGTGGATCGTCAATCAACTACAAAGCTTCTTTAATCAACAACAAAGGATCATCAGTCAACAACAACGGATCTTCAATCAACAACAAAGGATCTTCAATCAACAACAAATCATCGAATCAAAACCAAGGATCTTCAATCAACAACAAAGGATATTCAATCAACAACAAAGAATAAACCAGACAACAACAAGGCATCTTCCATCAACAAGTAAGCATTCAATCAAGAACAAAGGATCTTCAATCAGCAACAACGCATTTTAAATAACAATAAAAGAGCATCAGTCAACCAGTAAGGATAGTCAATCAACAACAATCAACAACAAATCATCGAATCAAAAACAAAGGATCTTCAATCAACAACAAAGGATCTTCAATCAACACCAACTCATCCAATCAAAAACAAAGGCTCTTCAATCAACATCAAAGCATCATCAGTCAAGAACAGAGAATCTTCAATCAATAGCAAAGAGCCTTCAATCAACAACAAAGCATCTTCAATAAAAATCAAATGCTCGTCAATCAAGATCAATGGATCTTCAATCAACAACAAAGCTTCTTCAATCAACAGCAACGATTCTTCAATCAAAAACAAAGTATCTTCATTCAACAACAAAGCATCTTCAATAAACAACAAAGCATTTTCAATCAACAAAAATGATCTTCAATCAACACCAACTCATCGAATCAAACAGAAAGAAACTTCAATCATAAACAAAGGATCTTCAATCAACAACAAAGGATCTTCAATCAACACCAACTCATCCAATCAAAAACAAAGGATCTTCAATCCAGATCAAAAGATCTTCAATCAACAACAAAGCATTTTCAATCAACAACAAAGGATCATCAGTCAACAGCAACGGATCTTCAATCAATAATAAATAATTTTCAATCAACAACAAAGCATCTTCGATCAAAATCAAAGGCTCTTCAATCAAGATCAAAAGATCTTCAATCAGCAACAAAGCATTTTCAATCAACAACAAAGGTTCATCAGTCAGCAGCAACGGATCTTGAATCAATAACAAAGAATTTTGAATCAACAACAAAACATCTTCAATCAAAATCAAAGGATCTTCAATCAAGTTCAAAGGATCTTCAATCAACAGCAAAGCATTTTCAATCAACAACAAAGCATTTTCAATCAACAACAAAGGATCTTCAATCAACACCAACTCATCGAATCAAACAGAAAGAAACGTCAATCATAAACAAAGGATCTTCAATCAACAACAATGGATCTTCAATCAACAACAAATCATCGAATCAAAACGAAGGATCTTCAATCAATAGCAAAGAGCCTTCAATCAACAACAAAGCATCTTCAATAAAAATCAAATGCTCGTCAATCAAGATCAATGGATCTTCAATCAACAACAAAGCTTCTTCAATCAACAGCAACGATTCTTCAATCAAAAACAAAGTATCTTCATTCAACAACAAAGCATCTTCAATAAACAACAAAGCATTTTCAATCAACAAAAATGATCTTCAATCAACACCAACTCATCGAATCAAACAGAAAGAAACTTCAATCATAAACAAAGGATCTTCAATCAACAACAAAGGATCTTCAATCAACACCAACTCATCCAATCAAAAACAAAGGATCTTCAATCCAGATCAAAAGATCTTCAATCAACAACAAAGCATTTTCAATCAACAACAAAGGATCATCAGTCAACAGCAACGGATCTTCAATCAATAACAAATAATTTTCAATCAACAACAAAGCATCTTCGATCAAAATCAAAGGCTCTTCAATCAAGATCAAAAGATCTTCAATCAGCAACAAAGCATTTTCAATCAACAACAAAGGTTCATCAGTCAGCAGCAACGGATCTTGAATCAATAACAAAGAATTTTGAATCAACAACAAAACATCTTCAATCAAAATCAAAGGATCTTCAATCAAGTTCAAAGGATCTTCAATCAACAGCAAAGCATTTTCAATCAACAACAAAGCATTTTCAATCAACAACAAAGGATCTTCAATCAACACCAACTCATCGAATCAAACAGAAAGAAACGTCAATCATAAACAAAGGATCTTCAATCAACAACAATGGATCTTCAATCAACAACAAATCATCGAATCAAAACGAAGGATCTTCAATCAACAACAAAAGGATCTGCAATCAGCAACAAAGAATAAACCAGACAACAACAAGGCATCTTCAATCAACAACAAAGCATTCAATCAAGAATAAAGGATCTTCAAACAGGAACAAAGCCTTTTAAATAACAATATAAGAGCATCAGTCAAAAAGAAAGGATATTCAATCAACAACAATCAATAACAAATCATCGAATCAAAAACAAAGCATTCAATGAACAACAAAGGATCTTCAATCAACAACAAAGGCTTAATCAGACAATAATAAGGCATATTCAATCTAAATCAAAGGCTCTTCATTAAAGATCAACGGATCTTCAATCATCAACAAAGCATTTTCAATCAACAACAAAGGATCATCAGTCAACAGCAACGGATTTTCAATAAACAACAAAAGAGCATCAGTCAACAACAAATGATCTTCAATCAACAACAAAGGGTCTTCAATCAACAAATAAACATCGAATCAAAACCAAAGGATCTTCAATCAACATCAAAGCATCATCAGTCAACAACAAAGAATCTTCAATCAATAACAAAGAGTCTTAAATGAACAACAAAGCATCTTCAATCAAAATCAAAGGCTCTTAAATCAAGGTCAAAGGATCTTTAATCAACAACAAAGCATTTTCAATCGACAACAAAGGATCATCAGTCAACAGCAACGGGTCTTCAATCAAAAACAAAGGATCTTCAATCAACAACAAAGCATCTAAAATCAAAATCAAAGGCTCTTCAATAAAGATCAACGGATCTTAAATCAACAACAAGCATTTTCAATCAACAACAAAGGATCATCAGTCAACAACAACGGATCTTCAATCAGCAACAAAGGATCTAATCAACAGCAAAGCATTTTTATTCAACAACAAAGGATCATCAGTCAACAACAACGGATCTTCAATTAACAACAAAGGATCTTCAATCAACAACAAAGCATTTTCTATCAACAACAAAAGAGCATCAGTCAACAACAAAGGATCTTCAATCAAGTACAAAGCATCTTAAATCAAAATCAAAGGCTCTTTAATAAAGATCAACGGATCTTCAATCAACAACAAAGCTTTTTCAATCAACAACAAAGGATCATCAGTCAACAACAACGGATCTTCGATCAACAACAAAGGATCTTCAATCAACTACAAAGGATCTTTAATCAACAACAAATCATCGAATCAAAACCAAAGGATCTTCAATCATAAACAAAGGATCTTCAATCAACAACAAAGCATCCAATCAAAAACAAAGGATCTTCAATCAAAATCAAATGCTCTTCAATCCAGATCAAAGGATCTTCAATCAACAACAAAGCATTTTCAATCATCAACAAATGATCATCAGTCAACAGCAACGGATCTTCAATCAATAACAAGGAATCTTCAATCAACAACAAAGCATCTTCAATCGGCAAGAAAGCATTTTCAGTGAACAACAAAGGTTCATGAGACAACAGCAACGGATCTTCAAACAAAAGCAACGGATCTTCAATCAAAAACAAAGGATCTTCACTCAACAACAAACATCTTCAATCAACAACAATGGATCTTCAATCAAAAGCAAAGGATCTTCGATCAACAACAAAGAATCTCCAATCAATAACAAAGAGTCTTCAATCGACAACAAAGCATCTTCAACCAAAATCAAAGACTCTTCAATCAACAACAAAGCATCTTCAATAAACAACAAAGGATGTTCAATAAACACCAACTCATTGAATCAAAAATAAAGGATCTTCAATCAACAACAAAGGATCTTCAATCAACAACAAAGCATTTTTAATCAACAATAAAATAGCATCAGTCAACAACAAAGGATCTTCAATCAACTACAAAGGATCTTCAATCAACAACAAATCATCAAATCAAAACCAAATGATCTTCAATCATAAACAAAGTATCTTCAATTAACAACAAAGCATTTTCAATCAACAACAAATGATCATCAGTCAACAGCAACGGGTCTTCAATTAAATACAAAGAATCTTCAATCAACAACAAAGCATCTTCAATCAAAAACAAAGGATCATCTGTCAACAGCAACGGATCTTCAATCAAAAAGAATCTTCAATCAACAACAAAGCATCTCCAATCAACAAGAAAGCATTCTCAGTCAACAACAAAGGTTCATTAGCCAACAGCAACGGATCTTCAATCAAAAGCAACGGATCTTCAATCAAAAACAAAGGATCTTCAATCAACAACAAAGCATCCAATCGAAAATAAAGGATCTTCAATCAAGATCAAAGCAGCATCAGTAAACAGCAACGTATCTTCAATCAAAATCAATGGTTCTACAATCAACAGCAAAGCATATTCAATAAACAACAAAGCATTTTCAATCAAAAACTAAGAATCATCAGTCAACAACAACGGATCTTCAATCAATAACAAAGGGTCGTCAATCAACAACACAGCATCTTCAATCACAATCAAAGGCTCTTCAATAAAGATCAACGGATCTTCAATCAACAACAAAGGATCTTCAATCAACACCAACTCATCGAATCAAACAGGAAGGATCTTCAATCATAAACAAAGGATCTTCAATCAACAACAAAGCATCCAATCAAAATCAAAGGATCTTCAATCCAGATCAAAGGATCTTCAATCAACAACAAAGCATTTTCAATCAACATCAAAGCATCATCAGTCGACAACAGAGAATATTCAATCAAGAACAAAGGATTTTCAATCAACACAAAGCATCTTCAATCAAAATCAAAGGTTCTTCAATCAACAACAAAGTATTTTCAATCAACAACAAAGGATCATCAATCAACAGCAACGGATCTTCAATCAATAACAAAGAATTTTCAATCAAAATCAAAGGATCCTCAATCAAGTTCAAAGGATCTTCAATCAATAACAAAGAGTCTTCATTCAACAACAAAGCATCTTCAATCAAAATAATAGGCTCTTCAATCCAGATCAAAAGATCTTCAATCAACAACAAAGCATTTTCAATCAACAACAAAGGATCATCTGTCAACAGCAACGGTTCTTTAATCAATAACAAAGAATCTTCAATCAACAACAAAGCATCTTCAATCAACAACAAAGGATCTTCATTCAACACCAACTCATCGAATCAAAAACAAAGGATCTTCAATCATAAACAAAGTATCTTCAATCAACCAGAAAGCATCCAATGAAAAACAAAGGATCTTCAATCAACATCAAAGCATTTTCAATCAACAACAAATGATCATCCGTCAACGGCAACGGATCTTCAATCAATAAAAAAGGATCTTCAATCAACAACAAAGCATCTTCAATCAAAATCAAAGGCTCTTCAATAAAGCTCAACTGATCTTCAATCAACAACAAAGCATTTTAAATCAAAAACAAATGATCATCAGTCAACAGCAACGGCTCTTCTATCAATAACAAAGAATTTTCAATGAACAACAAAAGATCTTCATTCAAAATCAAAAGATCTTCAATCAAAATCAAATGCTCTTCAATACAGATCAAAGGATCTTCAATCAACAACAAAGCATTTTCAATCAACAACAAATGCTCATCAGTCAACAGCAACGGATTTTCAATCAATAACAAAGCATCTTCAATCAACAACAAAGCATCTTTAATCAACAACAAAGGATCATCATTCAACAACAACTCATCGAATCAAAAACAAAGGATCTTCAATCATAAGTAAAGGATGATCAATCAACAACAAAGCATCCAATGAATAACAAAGGATCTTCAATCAACATCAAAGCATTTTCAATCAACATCAAAGCATTTTCAATCAACAACAAAGGATCTTCAATCAGATAAACGGATCTCTTCAATCAACAACAAAGCATCTTCAATCAACAACAAAGCATCTTCAATAAACACCAACTCATCAAATCAAAAAGAAAGGATCTTCAATCATAAACAAAGAATCTTCAATCACCAACAGAGAATCCAATCGAAATCAAAGGATCTTCAATCAAGATCATAGCATCATCAGTCAACAACAAAGTATCTTCAATCAATAACAAAGAGGCTTCAATCGACAACAAAGCATCTTCAATGAAAATCAAAGGCTCTTCAATCCAGATCAAAGGATCTTCAATCAACAACAAAGCATTTTCAAACAACAACAAAGGATCCTCAGTCAACAGCAACGTATCCTCAATCAAAAACAATGGATCTACAATCAACAACAAAGCATCTTCAATAAACAACAAAGCATTCTCAATCAAAAACAAAGGATCATCTGTCAACAGCAACGGATCTTCAATCAAAAACAAAGGATCTTCAATCAACAACAAAGCACTTTAAATCAACAACAAAGGATCATCAGTCAACAGCAACGGATCTTCAATCAAAAACAAAGGATCTTCAATCAACAACAAAGTATCTTCAATAAACAACAAAGGATCTTCAATCAACACCAAGTCATCGAATGCAAAAGAAAGGATACTCAATCATAAACAATGGATCTTCAATCAAGAACAAAGCATCCAATCGAAAACAAAGGATCTTCAATCAAGATCAAAGCATCATCACTCAACAGCAACGGATCTTCAATCAATAACAAAGGATCGTCAATCAACAACAAAGCATCTTCAATCAAAATCAAAGGCTCTTCAATAAAGATCAACGTATCTTCAATCAACAACAAAGCATTTTCAATCAGCAACAAAGGATCATCAGTCAACAGCAACGGCTCTTCAATCAACAACAAAGGATCTTCAATCAACATAAACTCATCGAATCAAAAATAAAGGATCTTCAATCATAAACAAAGGATCTTCAAACAACGACAAAGCGTCATCAGTCAACAACAGAGAATCTTCAATCAATAACAAAGAGTCTTCAATCAACAACAAAACATCTTCAATAAACAACAAAGCATTTTGAACCAACAACAAAGGATCATCAGTCAAGAGCAACGGATCTTCAATCAATAACAAAGGACCCTCAATCGACAACAAAGCATCTTCAATCAAAATCAAAAGCTTTTCAATCAAGATCAACGGATCTTCAATCAACAACAAAGCACTTTAAATCAACAACAAAGGATCATCTGTCAACAGCAAAGGATCTTCAATCAAAAAGAAAGGATCTTCAATCAACAACAAAGCATCTTCAATAAACAACAAAGGATCTTCAACCAACACCAACTCATCGAATCAAAAAGAAAGGATCTTCAATCATAAACAAAGGATCTTCAATCAACAACAAAGCATCCAATCGAAAACAAAGGATCTTCAATCAAGATCATAGCATCATCAGACAACAACAAAGAATCTTCAATCAATAACAAAGAGTCTTCAATCGACAACAAAGCATCTTCAATGAAAATCAAAGGCTCTTCAATCCAGATCAAAGAATCTTCAATCAACAACAAAGCATTTTCAAACAACAACAAAGGATTCTCAGTCAACAGCAACGTATCCTCAATCAAAAATAATGGATCTACAATCAACAACAAAGCATCTTCAATAAACAACAAAGCATTCTCAATCAAAAACAAAGGATCATCTGTCAACAGCAACGGATCTTCAATCAAAAACGAAGGATCTTCAATCAACAACAAAGCAATTTAAATCAACAACAAAGCAATTTAAATCAACAACAAAGGATCACCTGTCAACAGCAACGGATCTTCAATCAAAAACAAAGGATCGTCAATCAACAACACAGCATCTTCAATCAAAATCAAAGGCTCTTCAATAAAGATCAACGGATCTTCAATCAACAAGAAAGCATCTTCAATCAACATAAACTCATCGAATCAAAAACAAAGATCTTCAATCAAAAACAAAGGATCATCTGTCAACAGCAACGTATCTTCAAGCAAAAACAATGGATCTTCAATCAACAACAAAGCATTTTCACTCAACAACAAAGGATCATCAGTCAACAGCACCGGATCTTCAATCAATAACAAAAGACCTTCAATCAGCAACAAAGCATCTTGACTCAAAATCAAAAGCTCTTCAATCAAGATCAAAGGATCTTCAATCAACAACAAAGCATCATCAGTCAACAACAAATAATCTTCAATCAATAACAAATAATTTTTAATCAACAACACAGCATCTTCATTCAAAATCAAAAGATCTTCAATCAAGTTCAAAGGATCTTCAATCAATAAAAAAGCATTTTTAATCAACAACAAAGGATCAGTAGTGAATAACAACGAATCTTCAATCAAAATCAAAGGCTCTTCAATAAAAGTCAACGGATCTTCAATCAACAACAAAGCATCTTCAGTCAAAATCAAAGGATCTTCAATAAACATCAAAGAATCTTCAATCAATAACAACGAGTCTTCATTCAATAAAATTGGATCTTCAATCAACAACAAAGCATCTTCAATCAAAATCAAAGGCTCTTCAATAGAGCTCAACGGATCTTCATTCAACAACAAAGCATTTTCAATCAACAACAAAGGATCATCAGTCAACAGCAACGGCTCTTCAATCAATAACAATGAATTTTCAATCAACAACAAAGCATCTTCATTAAAAATCAAAAGACCTTCAATCAAGTTCAAAGGATCTTCAATCAACAGAAAAGAATTTTCAATCAACAACAAAGAATCAGTAGTGAAAAACAACGGATCTTCAATCAACAGCAAAGGATCTTCAATCAAAAACAATGGATCTTCAATCAACAACAAAACATCTTCAATAAACAACAAAGGATCTTCAATCAACACCAACTCATCGAATCAAAAAGAAAGAATCTTCAATCATTAGCAAAGAGTCTTCAATCGACAACAAAGCATCTTCAATCAAAATCGAAGCCTCTTCAATCCAGATCATAGGATCTTCAATCAACAACAAAGCATTTTCAAACAACAAAGGATCCTCGGACAACAGCAACGTATCCTCAATCAAAAACAATGGATTTACAATCAACCAGAAAGCATCTTCAATAAACAACAAAGCATTCTCAATCAAAAACAAAGGATCATCAGTCAACAGCAAAGGAACTTCAATCAATAACAAAGGATCGTCAATCAACACGAACTCATCGAATCAAAAACAAAGGATCTTCAATCAAGATCAAAGGATCTTCAATCAACAACAAAGCATCATCAGTCAACAACAAATAATCTTCAATCAATAACAAATAATTTTTAATCAACAACACAGCATCTTCATTCAAAATCAAAAGATCTTCAATCAAGTTCAAAGGATCTTCAATCAATAAAAGAGCATTTTTAATCAACAACAAAGGATCAGTAGTGAATAACAACGGATCTTCAATCAAAATCAAAGGCTCTTCAATAAAAGTCAACGGATCTTCAATCAACAACAAAGCATCTTCAGTCAAAATCAAAGGATCTTCAATAAACATCAAAGAATCTTCAATCAATAACAACGAGTCTTCATTCAATAAAATTGGATCTTCAATCAACAACAAAGCATCTTCAATCAAAATCAAAGGCTCTTCAATAGAGCTCAACGGATCTTCATTCAACAACAAAGCATTTTCAATCAACAACAAAGGATCATCAGTCAACAGCAACGGCTCTTCAATCAATAACAATGAATTTTCAATCAACAACAAAGCATCTTCATTAAAAATCAAAAGACCTTCAATCAAGTTCAAAGGATCTTCAATCAACAGAAAAGAATTTTCAATCAACAACAAAGAATCAGTAGTGAAAAACAACGGATCTTCAATCAACAGCAAAGGATCTTCAATCAAAAACAATGGATCTTCAATCAACAACAAAACATCTTCAATAAACAACAAAGGATCTTCAATCAACACCAACTCATCGAAACAAAAAGAAAGAATCTTCAATCATTAGCAAAGAGTCTTCAATCGACAACAAAGCATCTTCAATCAAAATCGAAGCCTCTTCAATCCAGATCATAGGATCTTCAATCAACAACAAAGCATTTTCAAACAACAAAGGATCTCAGACAACAGCAACGTATCCTCAATCAAAAACAATGGATTTACAATCAACCAGAAAGCATCTTCAATAAACAACAAAGCATTCTCAATCAAAAACAAAGGATCATCAGTCAACAGCAAAGGAACTTCAATCAATAACAAAGGATCGTCAATCAACACGAACACATCGAATCAAAAACAAAGGATCTTCAATCATAAACAAAGGATCTTCAAACAACAACAAAGCATCTTCAATCAAAATCAAAGGAACTTCAATCAAGTTCACAGGATCTTCAATCAACAACAAAACATCTTCAATAAACAACAAAGGATTATCAGTCAACAACAAAGGATCTTCAATGCATATCAAAGCATCATCGCTCTTCAACAGAGAATATTCAATCAATAACAAAGAGTCTTCAATTAACAAAGCATCTTCAATAAAAATTAAAGGCTCTTCAATCAAGATCAAAGGATCTTCAATCAACAACAAAGCATCATCTGTCAACAACAAAGAATCTTCAATCAATAACAACGGCTCTTTAATCAATAACAAAGAATTTTCAATCAACAACAAAGCATCTTCATTCAAAATCAAAAGATCTTCAATCAAGTTCAAAGGATCTTCAATCAACAAAAAATTTTTTTTAATCAACAAGAAAGGATCAGTAGTGAACAACAACGGAAATTCAATCAAAATCAAAGGCTCTTCAATAAAGGTCAAGGGATCTTCAATCAACAATAAAGCATTTTCAATCAACAACAAAGGATCATCAGTCAACAGCAACGGCTTTTCAATCAATAACAAAGAATTTTCAATCAACAACAAAGCATCTTCATTCAAAATCAAAAGATCTTCAATCAAGTTCAAAGGATCTTCAATCAACAGAAAAGCATTTTCAATCAACAACAACGTATCATCAGTCAACAACAACGGATCTTCAATCAACAACAAAGGATCTTCAATCAACAACAAAGCATTTACAATGAACAACAAAAGAGCATCAGTCAACAACAAAGGATCTGCAATCAGCAACAAATCATCGAATCAAAATCAAAGGATCTTCAATCATAAACAAAGGATCTTCAATCAACAATAAAGCATCCAATCAAAAACAAAGAAGCTTCAATCAAAATCAATGCTCTTCCATCCAGATCAAAGGATCTTCAATCAACAACAAAGCATTTTCAATCAACAACAAATGATCATCAGTCAACAGCAACGGATTTTCAATCTATAACAAAGAATCTTCAATCAAAATCATAGGATCCTCAATCAAGTTCAAAGGATCTTCAATCAATAACAAAGAGTCTTCAATCAACAACAAAGCATCTTTAATCAAAAGAATAGGCTCTTCAATCCAGATCAAAAGATCTTCAATCAACAACAAAGCGTTTTCAATCAACAACAAAGGATCATCTGTCAACAGCAACGGATCTTTAATCAATAAGAAAGAATCTTCAATCAACAACAAAGCATCTTCAATCAACAACAAAGGATCTTCATTCAACACCAACTCATCGAATCAAAAACAAAGGATCTTCAATCATAAACAAAGGATCTTCAATCATAAACAAAGCATCCAATGAAAAACAAAGGATCTTCAATCAACATTAAAGTATCTTCAGTCAACAACAAAGAATCTTCAATCAATAACAAAGAGTCTTCAATAAACAACAAAGCATTCTCAATCAAAAACAAAGGATCATCAGTCAACAGCAAAGGAACTTCAATCAATAACAAAGGATCGTCAATCAACACGAACTCATCGAATCAAAAACAAAGGATCTTCAATCAAGATCAAAGGATCTTCAATCAACAACAAAGCATCATCAGTCAACAACAAATAATCTTCAATCAATAACAAATAATTTTAAATCAACAACACAGCATCTTCATTCAAAATCAAAAGATCTTCAATCAAGTTGAAAGGATCTTCAATCACTAAAAGAGCATTTTTAATCAACAACAAAGGATCAGTAGTGAATAACAACGGATCTTCAATCAAAATCAAAGGCTCTTCAATAAAAGTCAACGGATCTTCAATCAACAACAAAGCATCTTCAGTCAAAATCAAAGGATCTTCAATCAACATCAAAGAATCTTCAATCAATAACAACGAGTCTTCATTCAATAAAATAGGATCTTCAATCAACAACAAAGCATCTTCAATCAAAATCAAAGGCTCTTCAATAGAGCTCAACGGATCTTCATTCAACAACAAAGCATTTTCAATCAACAACAAAGGATCATCAGTCAACAGCAACGGCTCTTCAATCAATAACAATGAATTTTCAATCAACAACAAAGCATCTTCATTAAAAATCAAAAGACCTTCAATCAAGTTCAAAGGATCTTCAATCAACAGAAAAGAATTTTCAATCAACAACAAAGAATCAGTAGTGAAAAACAACGGATCTTCAATCAACAGCAAAGGATCTTCAATCAAAAACAATGGATCTTCAATCAACAACAAAACATCTTCAATCAACAACAAAGGATCTGCAATCACGATCATAGCATCATCAGTCAACAACAAAGAATCTTCAATCAAAAACAAAGGATCGTCAATCAACAACAAAGCATCTTCAATAAACAACAAAGGATCTTCAATCAACACCAACTCATCGAATCAAAAAGAAAGGATCTTCAATCATAAACAAAGGATCTTCAATCAACAACAAAGCATCCAATCGAAATAAAGGATCTTCAATCAAGATCATAGCATCATCAGTCAACAACAAAGAATCATCAATCAATAACAAAGAGTCTTCAATCGACAACAAAGCATCTTCAGTCAAAATCAAAGGCTCTTCAATTCAGATCAAACTATCTTCAATAAACAACGAAGCATTCTCAATCAAAAACAAAGGATCATCTGTCAACAGCAACGGATCTTCAATCAAAAACGAAGGATCTTCAATCAACAACAAAGCACTTTAAATCAACAACAAAGGATCATCTGTCAACAGCAATGGATCTTCAATCAAAAACAAAGGATCGTCAATCAACAACACAGCATCTTCAATCAAAATCAAAGGCTCTTCAATAAAGATCAACGGATCTTCAATCAACAAGAAAGCATCTTCAATCAAAATCAAAGGAACTTCAATCACGTTCACAAGATCTTCAATCAACAGCAAAGCTTTTCAATCAAGAACAAAGGATTATCAGTAAACAACAAAGGATCTTCAATCAATATCAAAGCATCATCGGTCAACAACAGAGAATATTCAATCAATAACAATGAGTCTTCAATCAACAAAGCATCATCAATAAAAATCAAAGGCTCTTCAATCAAGATCAAAGGATCTTCAATCAACAACAAAGCAACATCAGTCAACAATAAATAATCTTCAATCAATAACAACGGCTCTTCAATCAATAACAAAGAATTTTTAATCAACAACACAGCACCTTCATTCAAAATCAAAAGATCTTCAATCAAGTTCAAAGGATCTTCAATCAACAAAAAAGCATTTTTAATCAACAACAAAGGATCAGTAGTGAGCAACAACGGATCTTCAATCAAAATCAAAGGCTCTTCAATAGAGCTCAACGGATCTTCAATCAACAACAAAGCATTTTCAATCAACAACAAAGGATCATCAGTCAACAGCAACGGCTCTTCAATCAATAACAATGAATTTTCAATCAACAACAAAGCATCTTCATTCAAAATCAAAAGATCTTCAATCAAGTTCAAAGGATCTTCAATCAACAGAAAAGCATTTTCAATCAACAACAAAGAATCAGTAGTCAACAACAACGGATCTTCAATCAACAACAAAGGATCTTCAATCAACAACAAAGCATTTTCAATCAACAACACAAGAGCATCAGTCAGCAACAAAGGATCTTGAATCAACAACAAAGTATCTTCAATCAACAACAAATCCTCGAATCAAAAAGAAAGGATCTTCAATCATAACCAAAGGATCTTCAATCAACAACAAAGCATGCAATCTAAAACAATGGATCTTCAATCAACATCAAAGCATCATCAGTCAACATAAAAGTATCTTCAATCAATAATAAAGAGTCTTCATTAAACAACAAATCATCTTCAATCAAAATGAAATGCTCTTCAATCCAGATCAAAGGATCTTCAATCACCAACACAGCATTTACAATCAACAACAAAGGATCATCTGTCAACAGCAACGGATCTTTAATCAATAAGAAAGAATCTTCAATCAACAACAAAGCATCTTCAATCAACAACAAAGGATCTTCATTCAACACCAACTCATCGAATCAAAAACAAAGTATCTTCAATCATAAACATAGGATCTTCAATCATAAATAAAGCATTCAATGAAAAATAAAGGATCTTCAATCAACATTAAAGTATCTTCAGTCAACAACAAAGAATCTTCAATCAATAACAAAGAGTCTTCAATCGACAACAAAGCATCTTCAATCAAAATCAAAGGCTTTTCAATCAAGATAAACGGATCTTCAATCAACAACAAAGCACTTTAAATTAACAACAAAGGATCATCTGTCAACAGCAACGGATCTTCAATCAAAAACAAAGGATCTTCAATCAACAACAAAGCATCTTCAATAAACAACAAAGGATCTTCAATCAACACCAACTCATCGAATCAAAAAGAAAGGATCTTCAATCATAAACAAAGGATCTTCAATCAACAACAAAGCATCCAATCGAAAACAAAGGATCTTCAATCAAGATCATAGCATCATCAGTCAACAACAAAGAATCTTCAATCAAAAACAAAGGATCGTCAATCAACAACAAAGCATCTTCAATAAACAACAAAGGATCTTCAATCAACACCAACTCATCGAATCAAAAAGAAAGGATCTTCAATCATAAACAAAGGATCTTCAATCAACAACAAAGCATCCAATCGAAATAAAGGATCTTCAATCAAGATCATAGCATCATCAGTCAACAACAAAGAATCATCAATCAATAACAAAGAGTCTTCAATCGACAACAAAGCATCTTCAGTCAAAATCAAAGGCTCTTCAATTCAGATCAAACTATCTTCAATAAACAACGAAGCATTCTCAATCAAAAACAAAGGATCATCTGTCAACAGCAACGGATCTTCAATCAAAAACGAAGGATCTTCAATCAACAACAAAGCAATTTAAATCAACAACAAAGGATCATCTGTCAACAGCAACGGATCTTCAATCAAAAACAAAGGATCGTCAATCAACAACACAGCATCTTCAATCAAAATCAAAGGCTCTTCAATAAAGATCAACGGATCTTCAATCAACAAGAAAGCATCTTCAATCAAAATCAAATGAACTTCAATCACGTTCACAAGATCTTCAATCAACAGCAAAGCATTTTCAATCAAGAACAAAGGATTATCAGTCAACAACAAAGGATCTTCAATCAATATCAAAGCATCATCGGTCAACAACAGAGAATATTCAATCAATAACAATGAGGCTTCAATCAACAAAGCATCTTCAATAAAAATCAAAGGCTCTTCAATCAAGATCAAAGGATCTTCAATCAACAACAAAGCATCATCAGTCATCAATAAATAATCTTCAATCAATAACAACGGCTCTTCAATCAATAACAAAGAATTTTTAATCAACCACACAGATTCTTCATTCAAAATCAAAAGATCTTCAATCAAGTTCAAAGGATCTTCAATCAACAAAAAAGCATTTTTAATCAACAACAACGGATCAGTAGTGAACAACAACGGATCTTCAATCAAAATCAAAGGCTCTTCAATAAAAGTCAACGGATCTTCAATCAACAACAAAGCATCTTCAGTCAAAATCAAAGGAGCATCAGTAAACAACAAAGGATATTCATTCAACAACAAACGATCTTCAATCAACAACAACTCATCGAAAAAAAACCAAAGGATCTTCAATCATAAACAAAGGATCTTCAATCAACAACAAAACATCCAATCAAAAATAAAGGACCTTCAATCAACATCAACGCATCTTCAATCAAAATCAAACGCTCTTAAATAAAGATCAACGGATCTTCATTCAACAACAAAACATTCTGAATCAACAACAAAGGATCATTCTGTCAACAGCAACGGATTTTCAATCAATAACAAAGAACATACAATCAACAACAAAGCATCTTCAATCAAAATCAAAGGATCTTCAATCTACATCAAAGCATCGTCAGTCAAATACAAAGTATCTTCAATCAATAGCAAAGAGTCTTCAATCAACAACAACGTATCTTCAATAAAAATCAAAGGCTCTTCAATCAAGAACAAAGCATCTTCAATCAACAACAAAGGACCATCAGTCAACAGCAACGGAACTTCAATCAATAACAAATGATCTTCAATCAACAACAAAGCATTTTCAATCAACAACAAAAGAGCATCAGTCAACAACAACAGATCTTCAATCAACAACAAAGGATCTTCAATCAACAACAAAGCATTTTCAATCAACTACAAAAGAGTACCAGTCAACAACAAATGATCTTCAATTTACAACAAAGTATCTTCAATAACAACAAATCATGATGGAGTTTAATGTAGAGAAGTGTGAGGTGATTCACTTTGGTAGGAATAACAGGAATGCGGAATATTTGGCTAATGGTAAAGTTCTTGAAAGTGTGGATGTGCAGAGGGATCTAGGTGTCCATGTACATAGATCCCTGAAAGTTGCCACCCAGGTTGATAGGGTTGTGAAGAAGGCCTATGGAGTGTTGGCCTTTATTGGTAGAGGGATTGAGTTCCGGAGTTAGGAGGTCATGTTGCAGCTGTACAGAACTCTGGTTCGGCCGCATTTGGAGTATTGCGTACAGTTCTGGTCACCGCATTATAGGAAGGACGTGGAGGCTTTGGAGCGGGTGCAGAGGAGATTTGCCAGGATGTTGCCTGGTATGGAGGGAAAATCTTATGAGGAAAGGCTGAAGGACTTGAGGTTGTTTTCGTTGGAGAGAAGAAGGTTAAGAGGAGACTTAATAGAGGCATACAAAATGATCAGGGGGTTAGATAGGGTGGACAGTGAGAGCCTTCTCCCGCGGATGGAAATGTCTGGCACGAGGGGACATAACTTTAAACTGAGGGGTAATAGATATAAGACAGAGGTCAGAGGTAGGTTCTTTACGCAAAGAGTAGTGAATCCGTGGAATGCCCTACCTGCTACAGTAGTGAACTCGCCAACATTGAGGGCATTTAAAAGTTTATTGGATAAACATATGGATGATAATGGTATAGTGTAGGTTAGATGGCTTTTGATTCGGTGCAACATCGTGTGCCGAAGGGCCTGTACTGCGCTGTATTGTTCTATGTTCTATGTTCTAAACCCAAAGGATCTTCAATAAACAACAAAGCATTTTCAATCAACAAGAAAAGAGCATCAGTCAACAACAAAGGATCTTCAATCAACAACAAAGGATCATCAGTCAACAGCAACGGATCTTCAATCAATAACAAAGGATCTTCAATCAACATGAAAACATCATCAGTCATCAACAAAGAACATTCAATCAAAAACAAAAAGTCTTCAATCAAAATCTAAGGCTCTTCAATCAAAATCAAAGGATCTTCAATCACCAACAAAGCATTTTCAATCCACAACAAAGGATAATCAGTCAACAGCGACGGATCTTCAAAAAAATCAAAGGCTCTTCAATCAAGATCAAAGGATCTTCAATCAAGATCAAAGGATCTTCAATCAACAACAATGCATTTTCAATCAACCACAAAGGATCATCAGTCAACAGCAACGGATCTTCAATCAATAAGAAAGAATCTTCAATCAACAACAAAGCATCTTCAATCAAAATCAAACGATCTTCAATCAAGTTCAAAGGATCTTCAATCAACAGCAAAGCATTTTCAATCAACAACAAAGGATTATGAGTCAACAGCAACGGATCTTCAATCAACAACAAAGCATTTTCAATTAACAACAAAGCATTTTCTATCAACAACAAAGTGTCACCCGTCAACAGCAAAGTACCGTCAATCAGAATCAAAGGATCTTCAATCAAGATCAAAGGATCTTCAATCAACAACAAATCATTTTCAAGCATCAACAAAGGATCATCAGACAACAACAACGGATCTTCAATCAATAACAAAGAATCTTCAATCAACAACAAAGCATCTTCAATCAAAATCAAAAGATCTTCAATCAAGATCAAAGCATCTTCAATCAACAATAAAGCATTTTCAATCAACAACAAAGGATCATCAGTCAACAGCAATTGATCTACAATCAACAAGAAAAAACATTCAATCAACAACAAAGCATTTTCAATCAACAGCAAAGTATCATCAGTCAACAGCAACGGTTCATCAATCAATAAAAAATAATCTTCAGTCAACAGCAACGGGAGGTCAATAATAATCAAAGGCTCTTCAATCAATAACAAAGCGTCTTCAATCAACAACAGAGGATCATCAGTCAACAGCAACGGAACTTCAATCAACAACAACGCATTTTTAATCAACAACAAAGGATCATCAGTCAACAACAAAGGACCTTCAATCAACAACAAAGGATCTTCAATCAACAACAAATCATCGAATCAAAATCAAAGGATCTTCAATCATACACAAAGGATCTTCAATCAAGAACAAAGCATCCAGTCAAAAACAAAGGATCTTCAATCATAAACCAAAGGATCTTCAATCAACAACAAATCATCGAATCAAAACCAAAGGGTCTTCAATGATAAACAAAGGATCTTCAATCAACAACAAAGCATCCAATCAAAAACAAAGGATCTTCAATCAACATCAAAGCATCATCAGTCAACAACAAATAATCGTCAATCAATAACAAAGAGCCTTCAATCAGCAACAAAACATTTTCAATAAGAATCAAAGTCTCTTCAATCAAGATAGATCAAAGGATCTTCAATCAACATCAAAGCATTTTCAATCAACAACAAAGGATCGTCAGTCAAGAGCAACGGACCTTCAATCAAAAACAAAGGATCTTCAAGCAACATCAAAGAATCATCAGTCAACAACAGAGTATATTCAATCAATAACAAAGAGTCTTCAATCTAACAACAAAGCATCTTCAATCAAAATCAAAGGCTCTTCAATCAACACAAAGCATCTTCAATCAAAATCAAAGGCTCTTCAGTAAAGATCAACTGATCTTGAATCAACAACAAAGCATTTTCAATCAACAACAAAGAATCATCAGTCAACATCAACGGATCTTCAATCAATAACAAAGGATCTTCAAACAACGTCAAAGCATTATCAGTCAACTACAAAGAATCTTCAATCTATAGCAAAGAGTCTTCCATCAATAACAAAGAATCTTCAATAAAAATCAAAGGCTCTTCAATCACACACAAAGCATTTTCAATCAACAACAAAGGATCATCAGTCAACAGCAACGGAACTTCAATCAATAACAAATAATCTTCCATCAACAACAAAGCATTTTCAATCAACAACAAAAGAGCATCAGTCAACAACAAAGGATCTTCAATCAACAACAAAGGATCTTCATTCAAAAACAAAGGATCTTTAATCAACAATAGAGCATCAATCATAAACAAAGCATCTTCAATCAACAACAAATCATCAAATCAAAACCAAAGGATCCTCAATCATAAACACAGGATCTTCAATCAACAACAAAGCATCCAATCAAAAACAAAGGATCTTCAATCAACATCAAAGCATCATCAGTCAACAACAAAGAATCTTCAATCAATAACAAAGAGTCTTCAATAAACAACAAAGCATCTTCAATCAAAATCAAAGGCTCTTCAATCCAGATCAAACGAACTTCAATCAACAACAAAGCATTTTCAATCAACAACAGAGGATCAGCAGTCAGCAGCAACAGATCTTCAATCGAAAACAAGGGATCTTCAATCAAAAACAAAGCATTTTCAATCAACAACAAAGGTCTTCAGTCAACAACAAATCATCGAATCAAAACCAAAGGATCTTCAATCTTAAATAAAGGATCTTCACACAACAACAAAGCATCTTCAATCAAATACAAAGTATCTTCAATCAACATCAAAGCATCATCAATCAACAACAAAGAATCTTCAATCAATAGCAAAGAGTCTTCAATCAACAACAAAGCACCTTCAATCAAAATCAAAGGATCACCACTCAGCAGCAACAGATCTTCAACCGAAAACAAAGGATCTTCAATCAAAAACAAAGCATCTTCAATAAACAACCAAGCATTTTCAATCAACAAGAAAGGATCATCAGTCAACAGCAACGGATCTTCAATCAATAAGAAAGAATCTTCAATCAATAACAAAGAATCTTCAATCAACAACAAAGCATCTTCAATCAAAATCAAAGGCTCTTCAATCAGATCAAAGGATGTTCAGTCAACAACAAAGCATTTTCAATCAACAACAAATGATCATCAGTCAACCCCAACGGATCTCCAGTCAACAACAAAGGATCTTCAATCAAAATCAAAGGCTCTTCAATCAGATCAAAGGATGTTCAGTCAACAACAAAGCATTTTCAATCAACAACAAAGGATCATCAGTCAACCCCAACGGATCTTCACTCAACAACAAAGGATCTTCAATCAAAATCAAAGGCTCTTCAATAAAGATCAACGGACCTGCAATCAAAAACAAAGCATCTTCAATAAACAACAAAGCATTTTCAATCAACAACTAAGGATCTTCAGTCAACAGCTGCGGATCTTCAATCAATAACAAAGAATCTTCAATCAACAACAAAGCATCTTCAATCAAAATCAAAGGCTCTTCAATCAGATCAAAAGATGTTCAGTCAACAACAAAGAATTTTCAATCAACAACAAAAGATCATCAGTCAACCGCAACGGATCTTCAGTCAACAACAAAGGATCTTCAGTCAACAACAAAGCATCTTCAATCTAAATCAAAGGCTCTTCAATAAAGATGAACGGATCTTCAATCAACAACAAAGCATTATGAATCAACAACAAAGCATTTTCAATCAACAACAAAAGAGCACCAGTCAACAACAGAGGATCTTCAATTAACAACAAAGAATCTTCAACAACAACAAATCATCGAGTCAAAACCAAAGGATCTTCAATAAACAACAAAGCATTTTCAATCAACAAGAAAAGAGCATCAGTCAACAACAAAGGATCTTCAATCAACAACAAAGCATCCAATCAAAAACAAAGGACCTTTAATCAACATTAAAGCATCATCAGTCATCAACAAAGCATTTTCAATCAACAACAAAGGATCATCCGTCAGCAGCAATGGATCTTCAATCAATAACAAAGCATCTTCAATCAAAATCAAAGGATCTTCAATCAACATCAAAGTATCATCAGTCAACTACAAAGTATATTCAATCAAAAGCAAAGACTCTTCAATCAACAGCAACGTATCTTCAATAAAAATCAAAGGCTCTTCTATCAAGAACAAAGCATCTTCAATCAACAACAAATCATTTTCAATCAACATCAAAAGAGCATCAGTCAACAACAAAGGATCTTCAATCAACAACAAAGGATCATCAGTCAACAACAACAGATCATCAATCAACAACAAAGGATCTTCAATCAACAACAAAGCATTTGCAATCAACAACAAAAGAGCACCAGTCAACAACAAATGATCTTCAATTTACAACAAAGTATCTTCAACAACAACAAATCATCGAGTCAAAACCAAAGGATCTTCAATAATCAACAAAGCATTTTCAATCAACAAGAAAAGAGCATCAGTCAACAACAAAGGATCTTCAATCATCAACAATGGATCATCAGTCAACAGCAACGGATCTTCAATCAATAACAAAGGATCTTCAATCAACATCAAAGCATCATCAGTCATCAACAAAGAATCTTCAATCAAAACAAAAAGACTTCAATCAAAATCAAAGGATCTTCAATCACCAACAAAGCATTTTCAATCAACAACAAAGGATCATCAGTCAACAGCAACGGATCTTCAATCAATAAGAAAGAATCTTCAATCAATAACAAAGCATCTTCATTCAAAATCAAACGATCTTCAATCAAGTTCAAAGGATCTTCAATCAACAGCAAAGCATTTTCAATCAACAACAAAGGATTATCAGTCAACAGCAACGGATCTCCAATCAACAACCAAGCATTTTCAATTAACAACAAAGCATCACCCGTCAACAGCAAAGTATAGTCAATCAAAATCAAAGGATCTTCAATCACGATCAAAGGATCTTCAATCAACAACAAAGCATTTTCAAGCATCAACAAAGTATCATCAGACAACAACAACGGATCTTCAATAAAGAACAAAGCATTTTCAATCACCAAGAATGGATCATCAGTCAACAGCAACGGATCTTCAATCAATAACAAAGAATCTGCAATCAACAACAAAGCATCTTCAATCAAAATCAAAGGCTCTTCAATCAGATCAAAGGATGTTCAGTCAACAACAAAGCATTTACAATCAACAACAAAGGATCATCAGTCAACCCCAACGGATCTTCAGTCAACAACAAAGGATCTTCAATCAAAATCAAAGGCTCTTCAATAAAGACCAACGGATCTGCAATCAAAAACAAAGCATTTTCAATAAACAACAAAGCATTTTCAATCAACAACAAAGGATCATCAGTCAACAGCAACGGATCTTCAATCAATAACAAAGAATCTTCAATCAACAACAAAGCATCTTCAATCAAAATCAAAGGCTCTTCAATCAGATCAAAGGATGTTCAGTCAACAACAAAGAATTTTCAATCAACAACAAAGGATCTTCAATCAATAACAAAGCATCCAATCAAAAACAAAGGACCTTCAATCAACATCAAAGCATCATCAGTCATCAACAAAGCATTTTCAATCAACAACAAAGGATTATCAGTCAACAGCAACGGAACTTCAATCAATAACAAATAATCTTCCATCAACAACAAAGCATTTTCAATCAACAACAAAAGAGCATCAGTCAACAACAAAGGATCTTCAATCAACAACAAAGGATCTTCATTCAAAACAAAGGATCTTTAATCAACAATAGAGCATCAATCATAAACAAAGCATCTTCAATCAACAACAAATCATCAAATCAAAACCAAAGGATCCTCAATCATAAACACAGGATCTTCAATCAACAACAAAGCATCCAATCAAAAACAAAGGATCTTCAATCAACATCAAAGCATCATCAGTCAACAACAAAGAATCTTCAATCAATAACAAAGAGTCTTCAATAAACAACAAAGCATCTTCAATCAAAATCAAAGGCTCTTCAATCCAGATCAAACGAACTTCAATCAACAACAAAGCATTTTCAATCAACAACAGAGGATCAGCAGTCAGCAGCAACAGATCTTCAATCGAAAACAAAGGATCTTCAATCAAAAACAAAGCATTTTCAATCAACAACAAAGGTCTTCAGTCAACAACAAATCATCGAATCAAAACCAAAGGATCTTCAATCTTAAATAAAGGATCTTCACACAACAACAAAGCATCTTCAATCAAATACAAAGTATCTTCAATCAACATCAAAGCATCATCAATCAACAACAAAGAATCTTCAATCAATAGCAAAGAGTCTTCAATCAACAACAAAGCACCTTCAATCAAAATCAAAGGATCACCACTCAGCAGCAACAGATCTTTAACCGAAAACAAAGGATCTTCAATCAAAAACAAAGCATCTTCAATAAACAACCAAGCATTTTCAATCAACAAGAAAGGATCATCAGTCAACAGCAACGGATCTTCAATCAATAAGAAAGAATCTTCAATCAATAACAAAGAATCTTCAATCAACAACAAAGCATCTTCAATCAAAATCAAAGGCTCTTCAATCAGATCAAAGGATGTTCAGTCAACAACAAAGCATTTTCAATCAACAACAAATGATCATCAGTCAACCCCAACGGATCTCCAGTCAACAACAAAGGATCTTCAATCAAAATCAAAGGCTCTTCAATCAGATCAAAGGATGTTCAGTCAACAACAAAGCATTTTCAATCAACAACAAAGGATCATCAGTCAACCCCAACGGATCTTCACTCAACAACAAAGGATCTTCAATCAAAATCAAAGGCTCTTCAATAAAGATCAACGGACCTGCAATCAAAAACAAAGCATCTTCAATAAACAACAAAGCATTTTCAATCAACAACTAAGGATCTTCAGTCAACAGCTACGGATCTTCAATCAATAACAAAGAATCTTCAATCAACAACAAAGCATCTTCAATCAAAATCAAAGGCTCTTCAATCAGATCAAAAGATGTTCAGTCAACAACAAAGAATTTTCAATCAACAACAAAAGATCATCAGTCAACCGCAACGGATCTTCAGTCAACAACAAAGGATCTTCAGTCAACAACAAAGCATCTTCAATCTAAATCAAAGGCTCTTCAATTAAGATCAACGGATCTTCAATCAACAACAAAGCATTTTGATTCAACAACAAAGCATTTTCAATCAACAACAAAAGAGCACCAGTCAACAACAGAGGATCTTCAATTAACAACAAAGAATCTTCAACAACAACAAATCATCGAGTCAAAACCAAAGGATCTTCAATAAACAACAAAGCATTTTCAATCAACAAGAAAAGAGCATCAGTCAACAACAAAGGATCTTCAATCAACAACAAAGCATCCAATCAAAAACAAAGGACCTTTAATCAACATCAAAGCATCATCAGTCATCAACAAAGCATTTTCAATCAACAACAAAGGATCATCCGTCAGCAGCAATGGATCTTCAATCAATAACAAAGCATCTTCAATCAAAATCAAAGGATCTTCAATCAACATCAAAGTATCATCAGTCAACTACAAAGTATATTCAATCAATAGCAAAGAGTCTTCAATCAACAACAACGTATCTTCAATAAAAATCAAAGGCTCTTCTATCAAGAACAAAGCATCTTCAATCAACAACAAATCATTTTCAATCAACAACAAAAGAGCATCAGTCAACAACAAAGGATCTTCAATCAACAACAAAAGATCATCAGTCAACAACAACAGATCATCAATCAACAACAAAGGATCTTCAATCAACAACAAAGCATTTGCAATCAACAACAAAAGAGCACCAGTCAACAACAAATGATCTTCAATTTACAACAAAGTATCTTCAACAACAACAAATCATCGAGTCAAAACCAAAGGATCTTCAATAATCAACAAAGCATTTTCAATCAACAAGAAAAGAGCATCAGTCAACAACAAAGGATCTTCAATCATCAACAATGGATCATCAGTCAACAGCAACGGATCTTCAATCAATAACAAAGGATCTTCAATCAACATCAAAGCATCATCAGTCATCAACAAAGAATCTTCAATCAAAACAAAAAGTCTTCAATCAAAATCAAAGGATCTTCAATCACCAACAAAGCATTTTCAATCAACAACAAAGGATCATCAGTCAACAGCAACGGATCTTCAATCAATAAGAAAGAATCTTCAATCAATAACAAAGCATCTTCATTCAAAATCAAACGATCTTCAATCAAGTTCAAAGGATCTTCAATCAACAGCAAAGCATTTTCAATCAACAACAAAGGATTATCAGTCAACAGCAACGGATCTCCAATCAACAACCAAGCATTTTCAATTAACAACAAAGTATCACCCGTCAACAGCAAAGTATAGTCAATCAACATCAAAGGATCTTCAATCACGATCAAAGGATCTTCAATCAACAACAAAGCATTTTCAAGCATCAACAAAGTATCATCAGACAACAACAACGGATCTTCAATAAAGAACAAAGCATTTTCAATCACCAAGAATGGATCATCAGTCAACAGCAACGGATCTTCAATCAATAACAAAGAATCTGCAATCAACAACAAAGCATCTTCAATCAAAATCAAAGGCTCTTCAATCAGATCAAAGGATGTTCAGTCAACAACAAAGCATTTTCAATCAACAACAAAGGATCATCAGTCAACCCCAACGGATCTTCACTCAACAACAAAGGATCTTCAATCAAAATCAAAGGCTCTTCAATAAAGACCAACGGATCTGCAATCAAAAACAAAGCATCTTCAATAAACAACAAAGCATTTTCAATCAACAACAAAGGATCATCAGTCAACAGCAACGGATCTTCAATCAATAACAAAGAATCTTCAATCAACAACAAAGCATCTTCAATCAAAATCAAAGGCTCTTCAATCAGATCAAAGGATGTTCAGTCAACAACAAAGAATTTTCAATCAACAACAAAGGATCTTCAATCAATAACAAAGCATCCAATCAAAAACAAAGGACCTTCAATCAACATCAAAGCATCATCAGTCATCAACAAAGCATTTTCAATCAACAACAAAGGATTATTAGTCAACATCAACGGATCTTCTATCAATAACAAAGAACCTTCAATCAACAACAACGTATCTTCAATAAGAATCAAAGGCTCTTCTATCAAGAACAACGCATCTTCAATCAACAACAAAGCATTTTCAAACAACAACAAAAGAGCATCAGTCAACAACAAAGGTTCTTCAATCAACAACAAAGGATCATCAGTCAACAACAACAGATCATCAATCAACAACAAAGAATCTTCAATCAACAACAAAGCATTTTCAATCAACAACAAAAGAGCAGCAGTCAACAACAAATGATCTTCAATTTACAACAAAGTATCTTCAACAACAACAAATCATCGAGTCAAAACCAAAGGATCTTCAATAAACAACAAAGCATTTTCAATCAACAAGAAAAGAGCATCCGTCAACAACAAAGTATCTTCAATCATCAATAAAGGATCATCGGTCAACAGCAACGGATCTTCAATCAATAACAAAGGATCTTCAATCAACATCAAAGCATCATCAGTCATCAACAAAGAATCTTCAATCAAAAACAAAAAGTCTTCAATCAAAATCAAAGGATCATCAATCACCAACAAAGCATTTTCAATCAACAACCAAGGATCATCAGTCAACAGCAACGGATCTTCAATCAATAAAAAAGAATCTTCAATCAATAACAAAGCATCTTCAATCAAAATCAAACGATCTTCAATCAAGTTCAAAGGATCTTCAATCAACAGCAAAGCATTTTCAATCAACAACAAAGGATTATCAGTCAACAGCAACGGATCTCCAATCAACAACCAAGCATTTTCAATTAACAACAAAGCATCACCCGTCAACAGCAAAGTATAGTCAATCAAAATCAAAGGATCTTCAATCACGATCAAAGGATCTTCAATCAACAACAAAGCATTTTCAAGCACCAACAAAGTTTCATCAGACAACAACAACGGATCTTCAATAAAGAACAAAGCATTTTCAATCAACAACAAAGGATCATCAGTCAACAGCAACGGATCTTCAATCAATAACAAAAAATCTTCAATCAACAACAAAGCATCTTCAATCAAAATGAAAGGCTCTTCAATCAGATCAAAGGATGTTCAGTCAACAACAAAGCATTTTCAATCAACAACAAAGGATTTTCAATCAATAACAAAGCATCCAATCAAAAACAAAGGACCTTCAATCAACATCAAAGCACCATCAGTCATCAACAAAGCATTTTCAATCAACAACAAAGGATTATCAGTCAACAGCAACGGATCTTCAATCAATAACAAAGAACCTTCAATCAACAACAAAGCATCTTCAATCAAAATCAAAGGATCTTCAATCAACATCAAAGCATCATCAGTCAACTACAAAGTATATTCAATCAATAGCAAAGAGTCTTCAATCAACAACAACGTATCTTCAATAAAAATCAAAGGCTCTTCAATCAAGAACAAAGCATCTTCAATCAACAACAAAGGATCATCAGTCAACAGCAACGGAACTTCAATCAATAACAAATAATCTTCAATCAACAACAAAGCATTTTCAATCAACAACAAAAGAGCATCAGTCAACAACAAAGGATCTTCAATCAACAACAAAGTATCATCAGTCAACAACAACATATCATCAATCAACAACAAAGCATTTTCAATCAGCAACAAAAGAGCACCAGTCAACAACAAATGACCTTCAATTGACAACAAAGTATCTTCAACAACAACAAATCAACGAGTCAAAACCAAAAGATCTTCAATAAACAACAAAGCATTTTCAATCAACAAGAAAAGAGCATCAGTCAACACCAAAGGATCTTCAATCATCAATAAAGGATCATCAGTCAACAGCAACGGATCTTCAATCAATAACAAAGGATCTTCAATCAACATCAAAGCATCATCAGTGATCAACAAAGAATCTACAATCAAAAACAAAAAGTCTTCATTCAAAATCAAAGGATCTTCAATCACCAACAAAGCATTTTCAATCAACAACAAAGGATCATCAGTCAACAGCAATGGATCTTCAATCAATAAGAAAGAATCTTCAATCAATAACAAAGCATCTTCAATCAAAATCAAACGATCTTCAATCAAGTTCACAGGATCTTCAATCAACAGCAAAGCATTTTCAATCAACAACAAAGGATTATCAGTCAACAGCAACGGATCTCCAATCAACAACCAAGCATTTTTAATTAACAACAAAGCATCACCCGTCAACAGCAAAGTATAGTCAATCAAAATCAAAGGATCTTCAATCACGATCAAAGGATCTTCAATCAACAACAAGGCATTTTCA
The DNA here is from genome assembly GCF_047496885.1 of Scyliorhinus torazame. Classification (NCBI taxonomy): domain Eukaryota; kingdom Metazoa; phylum Chordata; class Chondrichthyes; order Carcharhiniformes; family Scyliorhinidae; genus Scyliorhinus; species Scyliorhinus torazame. The sequence goes on from NC_092709.1 coordinate 379,339,536, forward strand.
AGCATCAACAAAGTATCATCAGACAACAACAACGGATCTTCAATAAAGAACAAAGCATTTTCAATCAACAAGAATGGATCATCAGTCAACAGCAACGGATCTTCAATCAATAACAAAGAATCTGCAATCAACAACAAAGCATCTTCAATCAAAATCAAAAGCTCTTCAATCAGATCAAAGGATGTTCAGTCAACACCAAAGCATTTCCAATCAACAACAAAGGATCATCAGTCAACCCCAACGGATCTTCAGTCAACAACAAAGGATCTTCAATCAAAATCAAAGGCTCTTCAATAAAGATCAACGGACCTGCAATCAAAAACAAAGCATCTTCAATAAACAACAAAGCATTTTCAATCAACAACAAAAGATCATCAGTCAACAGCAACGGATCTTCAATCAATAACAAAGAATCTTCAATCAACAACAAAGCATCTTCAATCAAAATCAAAGGCTCTTCAATCAGATCAAAGGATGTTCAGTCAACAACAAAGCATTTTCAATCAACAACAAAAGATCATCAGTCAACCGCAACGGATCTTCAGTCAACAACAAAGGATCTTCAGTCAACAACAAAGCATCTTCAATCTAAATCAAAGGCTCTTCAATTAAGATCAACGGATCTTCAATCAACAACAAAGCATTTTGAATCAACAACAAAGCATTTTCAATCAACAACAAAAGAGCACCAGTCAACAACAGAGGATCTTCAATTAACAACAAAGTATCTTCAACAACAACAAATCATCGAGTCAAAACCAAAGGATCTTCAATAAACAACAAAGCATTTTCAATCAACAAGAAAAGAGCATCAGTCAACAACAAAGGATCTTCAATCAACAACAAAGCATCCAATCAAAAACAAAGGAACTTTAATCAACATCAAAGCATCATCAGTCATCAACAAAGCATTTTCAATCAACAACAAAGGATCATCAGTCAGCAGCAATGGATCTTCAATCAATAACAAAGCATCTTCAATCAAAATCAAAGGATCTTCAATCAACATCAAAGTATCATCAGTCAACTACAAAGTATATTCAATCAATAGCAAAGAGTCTTCAATCAACAACAACGTATCTTCAATAAAAATCAAAGGCTCTTCTATCAAGAACAAAGCATCTTCAATCAACAACAAAGCATTTTCAATCAACAACAAAAGAGCATCAGTCAACAACAAAGGATCTTCAATCAACAACAAAGGATCATCAGTCAACAACAACAGATCATCAATCAACAACAAAGGATCTTCAATCAACAACAAAGCATTTTCAATCAACAACAAAAGAGCACCAGTCAACAACAAATGATCTTCAATTTACAACAAAGTATCTTCAACAACAACAAATCATCGAGTCAAAACCAAAGGATCTTCAATAATCAACAAAGCATTTTCAATCAACAAGAAAAGAGCATCAGTCAACAACAAAGGATCTTCAATCATCAACAAAGGATCATCAGTCAACAGCAACGGATCTTCAATCAATAACAAAGGATCTTCAATCAACATCAAAGCATCATCAGTCATCAACAAAGAATCTTCAATCAAAAACAAAAAGTCTTCAATCATAATCAAAGGATCTTCAATCACCAACAAAGCATTTTCAATCAACAACAAAGGATCATCAGTCAACAGCAACGGATCTTCAATCAATAAGAAAGAATCTTCAATCAATAACAAAGCATTTTCAATCAAAATCAAACGATCTTCAATCAAGTTCAAAGGATCTTCAATCAACAGCAAAGCATTTTCAATCAACAACAAAGGATTATCAGTCAACAGCAACGGATCTCCAATCAACAACCAAGCATTTTCAATTAACAACAAAGCATCACCCGTCAACAGCAAAGTATAGTCAATCAAAATCAAAGTATAGTCAATCAACATCAAAGGATCTTCAATCACGATCAAAGGATCTTCAATCAACAACAAAGCAATTTCAAGCACCAACAAAGTATCATCAGACAACAACAACGGATCTTCAATAAAGAACAAAGCATTTTCAATCAACAAGAAAGGATCATCAGTCAACAGCAACGGATCTTCAATCAATAACAAAGAATCTTCAATCAACAACAAAGCATTTTCAATCAAAATCGAAGGCTCTTCAATCAGATCAAAGGATGTTCAGTCAACAACAAAGCATTTTCAATCAACAACAAAGGACCATCAGTCAACCCCAACGGATCTTCAGTCAACAACAAAGGATCTTCAATCAAAATCAAAGGCTCTTCAATAAAGATCAACGGATCTGCAATCAAAAACAAAGCATCTTCAATAAACAACAAAGCATTTTCAATCAACAACAAAGGATCATCAGTCAACAGCAACGGATCTTCAATCAATAACAAAGAATCTTCAATCAACAACAAAGCATCTTCAATCAAAATCAAAGGCTCTTCAATCAGATCAAACGATGTTCAGTCAACAACAAAGCATTTTGAATCAACAACAAAGGATCTTCAATCAATAACAAAGCAGCCAATCAAAAACAAAGGACCTTCAATCAACATCAAAGCATCATCAGTCATCAACAAAGCATTTTTAATCAACAACAAAGGATTATCAGTCAACAGCAACGGATCTTCAGTCAATAACAAAGAACCTTCAATCAACAACAAAGCATCTTCAATCAAAATCAAAGGATCTTCAATCAATATCAAAGCATCATCAGTCAACTACAAAGTATATTCAATCAATAGCAAAGAGTCTTCAATCAACAACAACGTATCTTCAATAAAAATCAAAGGCTCTTCAATCAAGAACAAAGCATCTTCAATCAACAACAAAGGATCATCAGTCAACAGCAACGGAACTTCAATCAATAACAAATAATTTTCAATCAACAACAAAGCATTTTCAATCAACAGCAAAAGAGCATCAGTCAACAACAAAGGATCTTCAATCAACAACAAAGTATCATCAGTTAACAACAACATATCATCAATCAACAACAAAGCATTTTCAATCAACAACAAAAGAGCACCAGTCAACAACAAATGACCTTCAATTTACAACAAAGTATCTTCAACAACAACAAATCATCGAGTCAAAGCCAAAGGATCTTTAATAAACAACAAAGCATTTTCAATCAACAAGAAAAGAGCATCAGTCAACAACAAAGGATCATCAGTCAACAGCAACGGATCTTCAATCAATAACAAAGGATCTTCAATCAACATCAAAGCATCATCAGTCATCAACAAAGAATCTTCAATCAAAAACAAAAAGTCTTCAATCAAAATCAAAGGATCATCAATCACCAACAAAGCATTTTCAATCAACAACAAAGGATCATCAGTCAACAGCCATAGATCTTCAATAAAAATCAAAGGCGCTTCAATCAAAATCAAAGGATCATCAATCACCAACAAAGCATTTTCAATCAACAACAAAGGATCATCAGTCAACAGCGATAGATCTTCAATAAAAATCAAAGTCGCTTCAATCAAGATCAAAGGATCTTCAATCACCAACAATGCATTTTCAATCAACAACAAAGGAGCATCAGTCAACAGCAACGGATCTTCAATCAATAAGAAAGAATCTTCAATCAACAACAAAGCATCTTCAATCAAAATCAAACGATCTTCAATCAAGTTCAAAGGATCTTCAATCAACAGCAAAGCATTTTCAATCAACAACAAAGGATTATCAGTCAACAGCAACGGATCTCCAATCAACAACCAAGCATTTTCAATTAACAACAAAGTATCACCCGTCAACAGCAAAGTATAGTCAATCAAAATCAAAGGATCTTCAATCACGATCAAAGGATCTTCAATCAACAACAAAGCATTTTCAAGCATCAACAAAGTATCATCAGACAACAACAACGGATCTTCAATAAAGAACAAAGCATTTTGAATCACCAAGAAAGGATCATCAGTCAACAGCAACGGATCTTCAATCAATAACAAAGAATCTTCAATCAACAACAAAGCATCTTCAATCAAAATCAAAGGCTCTTCAATCAGAGCAAAGGATGTTCAGTCAACAACAAAGCATTTCCAATCAACAACAAAGGATCATCAGTCAACCCCAACGGATCTTCAGTCAACAACAAAGGATCTTCAATCAAAATCAAAGGCTCTTCAACAAAGATCAACGGATCTGCAATCAAAAACAAAGCATCTTCAATAAACAACAACGCATTTTCAATCAACAACAAAGGATCATCAGTCAACAGCAACGGATCTTCAATCAATAACAAAGAATCTTCAATCAACAACAAAGCATCTTCAATCAAAATCAAAGGCTCTTCAATCAGATCAAAGGATGTTCAGTCAACAACAAAGCATTTTCAATCAACAACAAAGGATCTTCAATCAATAACAAAGCATCCAATCAAAAACAAAGGACCTTCAATCAACATCAAAGCATCATCAGTCATCAACAAAGTATTTTCAATCAACAACAAAGGATTATCAGTCAACAGCAACGGAGCTTCAATCAATAACAAAGAACCTTCAATCAACAACAAAGCATCTTCAATCAAAATCAAAGGATCTTCAATCAACATCAAAACATCATCAGTCAACTACAAACTATATTCAATCAATAGCAAAGAGTCTTCAATCAACAACAACGTATCTTCAATAAAAATCAAAGGCTCTTCAATCAAGAACAAAGCATCTTCAATCAACAACAAAGGATCATCAGTCAACAGCAACGGAACTTCAATCAATAACAAATAATCTTCAATCAACAACAAAGCTTTTTCAATCAACAACAAAAGAGCATATGTCAACAATAAAGGATCTTTAATCAACAACAAAGGATCATCAGTCAACAACAACATATCATCAATCAACAACAAAGGATCTTCAATCAACAACAAAGCATTTTCAATCAACAACAAAAGAGCACCAGTCAACAACAAATGATCTTAAATTTACAACAAAGTATCTTCAACTACAACAAATCATCGAGTCAAAACCAAAGGATCTTCAATAAACAACAAAGCATTTTTAATCAACAAGAAAAGAGCATCAGTCAACAACAAAGGATCTTCAATCATCAACAAAGGATCATCAGTCAACAGCAACGGATCTTCAATCAATAACAAAGGATCTTCAATCAACATCAAAACATCATCAGTCATCAACAAAGAATCTTCAATCAAAAACAAAAAGTCTTTAATCAAAATCAAAGGATCTTCAATCACCAACAAAGCATTTTCAAACAACAACAAAGGATCATCAGTCAACAGCGACGGATCTTAAATAAAAATCAAAGGCTCTTCATTCATGATCAAAGGATCTTCATTCACAAACAATGCATTTTCAATCAACAACAAAGGATCATCAGTCAACAGCAACGGATCTTCAATCAATAAGAAAGAATCTTCAATCAACAACAAAGCATCTTCAATCAAAATTAAACGATCTTCAGTCAAGTTCAAAGGATCTTCAATCAACAGCAAAGCATTTTCAATCAACAACAAATGATTATCAGTCAACAGCAACGGATCTCCAATCAACAACAAAGCATTTTCAATTAACAACAAAGTATCACCCGTCAACAGCACAGTATAGTCAATCAAAATCAAAGGATCTTCAATTACGATCAAAGGATCTTCAATCAACCACAAAGCATTTTCAAGCATCAACAAAGTATCATCAGACAACAACAACGGATCTTCAATCAACAAAAAAGCATTTTAAGAAACAACAAACGAGCATCAGTCAACAGCAACGGATCTTCAATCAATAACAAAGAATCTTCAATCAACAACAAAGGATCATCAGTCAACAGAAATTGATCTTCAATCAACAAGAAAGAACATTCAATCAAAAACTAAGCATTTTCAATCAACAACAAAGTATCATCAGTCAACAGCAACGGTTCATCAATCAATAACAAAGAATCTTCAGTCAACAGCAACGGATATTCATTAAAAATCAAAGGCTCTTCAATCAACAACAAAGCATCTTCAATTAACAACAAAGGATCATCAGTCAACAGCAACGGAACTTCAATCAACAACAAAGCATTTTCAATCAACAACAAAAGAGCATCAGTCAACAACAAAGGACCTTCAATCAACAACAAAGGATCTTCAATCAACAACAAATCATCGAATCAAAACCAAAGGATCCTCAATCATAAACAAAGGATCTTCAATCAACATCAAAGCATCATCAGTCAACAGCAACGGTTCATCAATCAATAACAAAGAATCTTCAATCAACAAAAAATCATCTTCAATCAAAATCAAAGGATCTTCAATCAATTTTAAAGATTCTTCAATCAACAACATCGCATTTTCAATCAACACAAAGGATCATCAGTCAACAACAAAGGATCTTCAATCAACAACAGAGGATCTTCAATCAACAAAAAATCATCAAATCCAAACTAAAACATCTTCAATCATAAACAAAGGATCTTCAATCAACAACAAAGCATCCAATCAAAAACAAAGGATCTTCAATCAACATCACGTCAACATCAGTCAACAACAAAGAATCTTCAATCAACATCAAAGGCTCTTCAATCAACACAAAGCATCTTCAATCAATAAGAAAGCGTCTTCAATCAACAACAATGCATCTTCAATCAAAATCAAAGGCTTTTAAATAAAGATCAACAGATCTTCAATCAACAACAAAGCATTTTCAATCAACAACAAAGGATCATCAGTCAATAGCAACGGATCTACAATCAACAACAAAGAATCTTCAATCAACAACAAAGCATCTTCACTAAAAATTAAAGGCTCTTCAATCCAGATCAAAGGATCTTCAATCAACAACAATGCATTTTCAATAACAACAAAGGAGCATCAGTCAACAACAAAGGATATTCATTCAACAACAAAAGATCATCAATCAACAACAAATCATCTTCAATCAACAACAACGCATCTTCAATCAAAAACAAAGGATCTTCAATCAACAACAACGCGTCTTCAATCAAAATCAAAGGCTGTTAAATAAAGATCAACAGATCTTCAATCAACAACAAAGCATTTTCAATCAACAACAAATGGTGATCAGCCAACAGCAACGGATCTTCAATCAATACCAAAGGATCTTCAATCAACATCAAAGCATCATCAGTCATCAACAAAGAATCTTCAATAAAAAACAAAAATTCTTCAATCAAAATCAAAGGATCTTCAATCACCAACAAAGCATTTTCAATCAACAACAAAGGATCATCAGTCAACAGCGACGGATCTTCAATAAAAATCAAAGGCTCTTCAAACAAGATCAAAGGATCTTCAATCACCAACAATGCATTTTCAATCAACAACAAAGGATCATCAGTCAACAGCAACGGATCTTCAATCAATAAGAAAGAATCTTCAATCAACAACAAAGCATCTTCAATCAAAATCAAACGATCTTCAATCAAGTTCAAAAGATCTTCAATCAACAGCAAAGGATTATCAGTCAACAGCAACGGATCTCCAACCAACAACCAAACATTTTCAATTAACAACAAAGTATCACCCGTCAACAGCAAAGTATAGTCCATCAAAATCAAAGGATCTTCAATCACGATCAAAGGATCTTCAATCAACAACAAAGCATTTTCAATCAACAAGAAAGGATCATCAGTCAACAGCAACGGATCTTCAATCAATAACAAAGAATCTTCAATCAACAACAAAGCATCTTCAATCAAAATCAAAGGCTCTTTAATCAGATCAAAGGATGTTCAGTCAACAACAAAGCATTTTCAATCAACAACAAAGGATCATCAGTCAACCCCAACGGATCTTCAGTCAACAACAAAGGATCTTCAATCAAAATCAAAGGCTCTTCAATAAAGATCAACGGACCTGCAATCAAAAACAAAGCATCTTCAATAAACAGCAAAGCATTTTCAATCAACAACAAAGGATCATCAGTCAACAGCAACGGATCTTCAATCAATAACAAAGAATCTTCAATCAACAACAAAGCATCTTCAATCAAAATTAAAGGCTCTTCAATCAGATCAAAGGATGTTCAGTCAACAACAAAGCATTTTCAATCAACAACAAAGGATCTTCAATCAATAACAAAGCATCCAATCAAAAACAAAGGACCTTCAATCTGCATCAAAGCATCATCAGTCATCAACAAAGCATTTTCAATCAACAACAAAGGATTATCAGTCAACAGCAACGGATCTTCAATCAATAGCAAAGAACCTTCAATCAACAACAAAGCATCTTCAATCAAAATCAAAGGATCTTCAATCAACATCAAAGCATCATCAGTCAACTACAAAGTATATTCAATCAATAGCAAAGAGTCTTCAATCAACAACAACGTATCTTCAATAAAAATCAAAGGCTCTTCAATCAAGAACAAAGCATCTTCAATCAACAACAAAGGATCATCAGTCAACAGCAACGGAACTTCAATCAGTAACAAATAATCTTCAATCAACAACAAAGCATTTTCAATCAACAACAAAAGAGCATCAGTCAACAACAAAGGATCATCAGTCAACAACAACAGATCATCAATCAACAACAAAGGATCTTCAATCAACAACAAAGCATTTTCAATCAACAACAAAAGAGCACCAGTCAACAACAAATGATCTTCAATTTACAACAAAGTATCTTCAACAACAACAAATCATCGAGTCAAAACCAAAGGATCTTCATTAAACAACAAAGCATTATCAATCAACAAGAAAAGAGCATCAGTCAACAACAAAGGATCTTCAATCAACAACAAAGGATCATCAGTCAACAGCAACGGATCTTCAATCAATAACAAAGGATCTTCAATCAACATCAAAGCATCATCAGTCATCAACAAAGAATCTTCAATCAAAAACAAAAAGTCTTCAATCAAAATCAAAGGATCTTCAATCACCAACAAAGCATTTTCAATCAACAACAAAGGATCATCAGTCAACAGCGACGGATCTTCAATAAAAATCAAAGGCGCTTCAATCAAGATCAAAGGATCTTCAATCGCCAACAATGCATTTTCAATCAACAACAAAGGATCATCAGTCAACAGCAACGGATCTTCAATCAATAAGAAAGAATCTTCAATCAACAACAAAACATCTTCAATCAAAATCAAACGATCTTCAATCAAGTTGAAAGGATCTTCAATCAACAGCAACGCATTTACAATCAACAACAAAGGATTATCAGTCAACAGCAACGGATCTCCAATCAACAACAAAGCATTTTCAATCAACAACAAAAGAGCACCAGTCAACAACAAATGATCTTCAATTTACAACAAAGTATCTTCAACAACAACAAATCATCGAGTCAAAACCAAAGGATCTTCATTAAACAACAAAGCATTATCAATCAACAAGAAAAGAGCATCAGTCAACAACAAAGGATCTTCAACTATCAACAAAGGATCATCAGTCAACAGCAACGGATCTTCAATCAATAACAAAGGATCTTCAATCAACATCAAAGCATCATCAGTCATCAACAAAGATTCTTCAATCAAAAACAAAAAGTCTTCAATCAAAATCAAAGGATCTTCAATCACCAACAAAGCATTTTCAATCAACAACAAAGGATCATCAGTCAACAGCGACGGATCTTCAATAAAAATCAAAGGCGCTTCAATCAAGATCAAAGGATCTTCAATCGCCAACAATGCATTTTCAATCAACAACAAAGGATCATCAGTCAACAGCAACGGATCTTCAATCAATAAGAAAGAATCTTCAATCAACAACAAAACATCTTCAATCAAAATCAAACGATCTTCAATCAAGTTGAAAGGATCTTCAATCAACAGCAACGCATTTACAATCAACAACAAAGGATTATCAGTCAACAGCAACGGATCTCCAATCAACAACCAAGCATTTTCAATTAACAACAAAGTATCACCCGTCAACAGCAAAGTATAGTCAATCAAAATCAAAGGATCTTCAATCACGATCAAAGGATCTTCAATCAACAACAAAGCATTTTCAAGCATCAACAAAGTATCATCAGACAACAACAACGGATCTTCAATAAACAACAAAGCATTTTCAATCAACAAGCAAGGATCATCAGTCAACAGCAACGGCTCTTCAATCAATAACAAAGAATCTTCAATCAACAACAAAGCATCTTCAATCAAAATCAAAGGCTCTTCAATCAGATCAAAGGATGTTCAGTCAACAACAAAGCATTTTCAATCAACAACAAAGGATTATCAGTCAACCCCAACGGATCTTCAGTCAACAACAAAGGATCTTCAATCAAAATCAAAGGCTCTTCAATAAAGATCAACGGATCTGCAATCAAAAACAAAGCATCTTCAATAAACAACAAAGCATTTTCAATCAACAACAAAGGATCATCAGTCAACAGCAACGGATCTTCAATCAATAACAAAGAATCTTCAATCAACAATAAAGCATCTTCAATCAAAATCAAAGGCTCTTCAATCAGATCAAAGGATGTTCAGTCAACAACAAAGCATTTTCAATCAACAACAAAGGATCTTCAATCAATAACAAAGCATCCAATCAAAAACAAAGGACCTTCAATCAGCATCAAAGCATCATCAGTCATCAACATAGCATTTTCAATCAACAACAAAGGATTATCAGTCAACAGCAACGGATCTTCAATCAATACCAAAGAACCTTCAATCAACAACAAAGCATCTTCAATCAAAATCAAAGGATCTTCAATCAACATCAAAGCATCATCAGTCAACTACAAAGTATATTCAATCAATAGCAAAGAGTCTTCAATCAACAACAACGTATCTTCAATGAAAATCAAAGGCTCTTCAATCAAGAACAAAGCATCCTCAATCAACAACAAAGGATCATCAGTTAACAGCAACGGAACTTCAATCAATAACAAATAATCTTCAATCAACAACAAAGCATTTTCAATCAACAACAAAAGAGCATCAGTCAACAACAAAGGATCTTCAATCAACAACAAAGTATCATCAGTCAACAACAACAGATCATCAATCAACAACAAAGGATCTTCAATCAACAACAAAGCATTTTCAATCAACAACAAAAGAGCACCAGTCAACAACAAATGATCTTCAATTTACAACAAAGTATCTTCAACAACAACAAATCATCGAGTCAAAACCAAAGGATCTTCAATAAACAACAAAGCATTTTCAAGCAACAAGCAAAGAGCATCAGTCAACAACAAAGGATCTTCAACTATCAACAAAGGATCATCAGTCAACAGCAACGGATCTTCAATCAATAACAAAGGATCTTCAATCAACATCAAAGCATCATCAGTCATCAACAAAGAATCTTCAATCAAAAACAAAAAGTCTTCAATCAAAATTAAAGGATCTTCAATCACCAACAAAGCATTTTCAATCAACAACAAAGGATCATCAGTCAACAGCGACGGATCTTCAATAAAAATCAAAGGCGCTTCAATCAAGATCAAAGGATCTTCAATCACCAACAATGCATTTTTAATCAACAACAAAGGATCATCAGTCAACAGCAACGGATCTTCAATCAATAAGACAGAATCTTCAATCAACAACAAAGCATCTTCAATCAAAATCAAACGATCTTCAATCAAGTTCAAAGGATCATCAATCAACAGCAAAGCATTTTCAATCAACAACAAAGGATTATCAGTCAACACCAACGGATCTGCAATCAACAACCAAGCATTTTCAATTAACAACAAAGTATCACCCGTCAACAGCAAAGTATAGTCAATCAAAATCAAAGGATCTTCAATCACGATCAAAGGATCTTCAATCAACAACAAAGCATTTTCAAGCATCAACAAAGTATCATCAGACAACAACAACGGATCTTCAATAAACAACAAAGCATTTTCAATCAACAAGAAAGGATCATCAGTCAACAGCAACGGATCTTCAATCAATAACAAAGAATCTTCAATCAACAACAAAGCATCTTCAATCAAAATCAAAGGCTCTTCAATCAGATCAAAGGATGTTCAGTCAACAACAAAGCATTTTCAATCAACAACAAAGGATCTTCAATCAATAACAAAGCATCCAATCAAAAACAAAGGACCTTCAATCAGCATCAAAGCATCATCAGTCATCAACATAGCATTTTCAATCAACAACAAAGGATTATCAGTCAACAGCAACGGATCTTCAATCAATAACAAAGAACCTTCAATCAAAAACAAAGCATCTTCAATCAAAATCAAAGGATCTTCAATCAACATCAAAGCATCATCAGTCAACTACAAAGTATATTCAATCAATAGCAAAGAGTCTTCAATCAACAACAACGTATCTTCAATGAAAATCAAAGGCTCTTCAATCAAGAACAAAGCATCCTCAATCAACAACAAAGGATCATCAGTTAACAGCAACGGAACTTCAATCAATAACAAATAATCTTCAATCAACAACAAAGCATTTTCAATCAACAACAAAAGAGCATCAGTCAACAACAAAGGATCTTCAATCAACAACAAAGTATCATCAGTCAACAACAACAGATCATCAATCAACAACAAAGGATCTTCAATCAACAACAAAGCATTTTCAATCAACAACAAAAGAGCACCAGTCAACAACAAATGATCTTCAATTTACAACAAAGTATCTTCAACAACAACAAATCATCGAGTCAAAACCAAAGGATCTTCAATAAACAACAAAGCATTTTCAATCAACAAGCAAAGAGCATCAGTCAACAACAAAGGATCTTCAACTATCAACAAAGGATCATCAGTCAACAGCAACGGATCTTCAATCAATAACAAAGGATCTTCAATCAACATCAAAGCATCATCAGTCATCAACAAAGAATCTTCAATCAAAAACAAAAAGTCTTCAATCAAAATTAAAGGATCTTCAATCACCAACAAAGCATTTTCAATCAACAACAAAGGATCATCAGTCAACAGCGACGGATCTTCAATAAAAATCAAAGGCGCTTCAATCAAGATCAAAGGATCTTCAATCACCAACAATGCATTTTTAATCAACAACAAAGGATCATCAGTCAACAGCAACGGATCTTCAATCAATAAGACAGAATCTTCAATCAACAACAAAGCATCTTCAATCAAAATCAAACGATCTTCAATCAAGTTCAAAGGATCATCAATCAACAGCAAAGCATTTTCAATCAACAACAAAGGATTATCAATCAACACCAACGGATCTGCAATCAACAACCAAGCATTTTCAATTAACAACAAAATATCACCCGTCAACAGCAAAGTATAGTCAATCAAAATCAAAGGATCTTCAATCACGATCAAAGGATCTTCAATCAACAACAAAGCATTTTCAAGCATCAACAAAGTATCATCAGTCAATAGCAACGGATCTTCAATCAAAAACAAAGCATTTTCAATCAACAACAAAAGAGCATCAGTCAACAACAAAGGACCTTCAATCAACAACAAAGGATCTTCAATCAACAACAAATCATCGAATCAAAACCAAAGGATCTTCAATCATAAATCAAAGGATCTTCAATCAACAACAAATCATCGAACAAAACCAAAAGATCGTCAATCATAAACAACGGATCTTCAATAAACAACAAAGCATTTTCAATCAACAAGAAAGGATCATCAGTCAACAGCAACGGATCTTCAATCAATAACAAAGAATCTTCAATCAACAACAAAGCATCTTCAATCAAAATCAAAGGCTCTTCAATCAGATCAAAGGATGTTCAGTCAACAACAAAGCATTTTCAATCAACAACAAAGGATTATCAGTCAACCCCAACGGATCTTCAGTCAACAACAAAGGATCATCAATCAAAATCAAAGGCTCTTCAATAAAGATCAACGGATCTGCAATCAAAAACAAAGCATCTTCAATAAACAACAAAGCATTTTCAATCAACAACAAAGGATCATCAGTCAACAGCAACGGATCTTCAATCAATAACAAAGAATCTTCAATCAACAACAAAGCATCTTCAATCAAAATCAAAGGCTCTTCAATCAGATCAAAGGATGTTCAGTCAACAACAAACCATTTTCAATCAACAACAAAGGATCTTCAATCAATAACAAAGCATCCAATCAAAAACAAAGGACCTTCAATCAACATAAAAGCATCATCAGTCATCAACAAAGCATTTTCAATCAACAACAAAGGATTATCAGTCAACAGCAGCGGATCTTCAATCAGTAACAAAGAACCTTCAATCAACAACAAAGCATCTTCAATCAAAATCAAAAGGATCTTCAATCAACATCAAAGCATCATCAGTCAACTACAAAGTATATTCAATCAATAGCAAAGAGTCTTCAATCAACAACAACGTATCTTCAATAAAAATCAAAGGCTCTTCAATCAAGAACAAAGCATCTTCAATCAACAACAAAGGATCATCAGTCAACAGCAACGGAACTTCAATCAATAACAAATAATCTTCAATCAACATCAAAAGAGCATCAGTCAACAACAAAGGATCTTCAATCAACAACAAAGGATCATCAGTCAACAACAACAGATCATCAATCAACAACAAAGGATCTTCAATCAACAACAAAGCATTTTCAATCAACAACAAAAGAGCACCAGTCAACAACAAATGATCTTCAATTTACAACAAAGTATATTCAACTACAACAAATCATCGAGTCAAAACCACGGATCTTCAATAAACAACAAAGCATTTTCAATCAACAAGAAAAGAGCATCAGTCAACAACAAAGGATCTTCAATCATCAACAAAGGATCATCAGTCAACAGCAACGGATCTTCAATCGATAACAAAGGATCTTCAATCAACATCAAAACATCATCAGTCATCAACAAAGAATCTTCAATCAAAAACAAAAAGTCTTCAATCAAAATCATAGGATCTTCAATCACCAACAAAGCATTTTCAATCAACAACAAAGGATTATCAGTCAACAGCGACGGATCTTCAATAAAAATCAAAGGCTCTTCAATCAAGATCAAAGGATCTTCAATCACCAACAATGCATTTTCAATCAACAACAAAGGATCATCAGTCAACAGCAACGGATCTTTAATCAATAAGAAAGAATCTTCAATCAACAACAAAGCATCTTCAATCAAAATCAAACGATCTTCAATCAAGTTCAAAGGATCTTCAATCAACAGCAAAGCATTTTAAGAAACAACAAACGAGCATCAGTCAACAGCAACGGATCTTCAATCAATAACAATGAATCTTCAATCAACAACAAAGGATCATCAGTCAACAGAAATTGATCTTCAATCAACAAGAAAGAACATTCAATCAAAAACTAAGCATTTTCAATCAACAACAAAGTATCATCAGTCAACAGCAACGGTTCATCAATCAATAACAAAGAATCTTCAGTCAACAGCAACGGCTATTCATTAAAAATCAAATGCTCTTCAATCAACAACAAAGCATCTTCAATTAACAAAAAGGATCATCAGTCAACAGCAACGGAACTTCAATCAACAACAAAGCATTTTCAATCAACAACAAAAGAGCATCAGTCAACAACAAAGGACCTTCAATCAACAACAAAGGATCTTCAATCAACAACAAATCATCGAATCAAAACCAAAGGATCTTCAATCATAAATCAAAGGATCTTCAATCAACAACAAATCATCGAACAAAACCAAAAGATCGTCAATCATAAACAAAGGATCTTCAATCAACATCAAAGCATCATCAGTCAACAGCAACGGTTCATCAATCAATAACAAAGACTCTTCAATCAACAAAAAATCATCTTCAATCAAAATCAAAGGATCTTCAATCAATTTCAAAGGTTCTTCAATCAACAACAACGCATTTTCAAGCTACACAAAGGATCATCAGTCAACAGCAACGGAACTTCAATCAACAACAAAGCATTTTCAATCAACAACAAAAGAGCATCAGTCAACAACAAAGGACCTTCAATCAAACAACAAAGGATCTTCAATCAACAACAAACATTCGAATCAAAACCAAAGGATCTTCAATCATAAATCAAAGGATCTTCAATCAACCACAAATCATCGAATCAAAACCAAAGGTCCTCAACCATAAACAAAGGATCTTCAATCAACATCAAAGCATCATCAGTCAACAACAACGGTTCATCAATCAATAAATAAGAATCTTCAATCAACAAAAAATCATCTTCAATCAAAATCAAAGGATCTTCAATCAATTTCAAAGGTTCTTCAATCAACAACAACGCATTTTCAAGCAACACAAAGGATCATCAGTCAACAACAACGGATCTTCAATCAACAACAAAGTATCTTTAATCAACAACAAAGCATTTTCAATCAAAATCAAAGGATCTTCAATCAATTTCAAAGGTTCTTCAATCAACAACATCGCATTTTCAATCAACACAAATGACCATCAGTCAACAACAAAGGATCTTCAATCAACAACAGAGGATCTTCAATCAACAAAAAATCATCAAATCCAAACTAAAGGATCTTCAATCATAAACAAAAGATCTTCAATCAACAACAAAACATCCAATCAAAAACAAAGGATCTTCAATCAACATCACGTCAACATCAATCAACAACAAAGAATCTTCAATCAAAATCAAAGGCTCTTCAATCAACACAAAGCATCTTCAATCAATAAGAAAGCGTCTTCAATCAACAACAACGCATCTTCAATCAAAATCAAAGGCTTTTAAATAAAGATCAACAGATTTTCAATCAACAATAAAGCATTTTCAATCAACAACAAAGGATCATCAGTCAATAGCAACGGATCTGCAATCAACAACAAAGAATCTTCAATCAACAACAAAGCATCTTCACTAAAAATTAAAGGCTCTTCAATCCAGATCAAAGGATCTTCAATCAACAACAATGCATTTTCAATCAACAACAAAGGAGCATCAGTCAACAACAAACGATCTTCAATCAACAACAAATCATCTTCAATCAACAACAACGCATCTTCAATCAAAAACAAAGGATCTTCAATCAACAACAACGCGTCTTCAATCAAAATCAAAGGCTGTTAAATAAAGATCAACAGATCTTCAATCAACAACAAAGCATTTTCAATCAACAACAAAGGGTCATCAGTCAACAGCAACGGATCTTCAATCAATACCAAAGGATCTTCAATCAACATCAAAGCATCATCAGTCATCAACAAAGAATCTTCAATCAAAAACAAAAAGTCTTCAATCAAAATCAAAGGATCTTCAATCACCAACAAAGCATTTTCAATCAACAACAAAGGATCATCAGTCAACAGCGACGGATCTTCAATAAAAATCAAAGGCTCTTCAAACAAGATCAAAGGATCTTCAATCACCAACAATGCATTTTTAATCAACAACAAAGGATCATCAGTCAACAGCAACGGATCTTCAATCAATAAGACAGAATCTTCAATCAACAACAAAGCATCTTCAATCAAAATCAAACGATCTTCAATCAAGTTCAAAGGATCATCAATCAACAGCAAAGCATTTTCAATCAACAACAAAGGATTATCAATCAACACCAACGGATCTGCAATCAACAACCAAGCATTTTCAATTAACAACAAAGTATCACCCGTCAACAGCAAAGTATAGTCAATCAAAATCAAAGGATCTTCAATCACGATCAAAGGATCTTCAATCAACAACAAAGCATTTTCAAGCATCAAAAAAGTATCATCAGACAACAACAACGGATCTTCAATAAAAAACAAAGCATTTTAAGAAACAACAGACGAGCATCAGTCAATATCAACGGATCTTCAATCAACAACAAAGCATTTTCAATCAACAACAAAGTATCATCAGTCAACAGCAACGGTTCATCAATCAATAACAAAGAATCTTCAGTCAACAGCAACGGATATTCATTAAAAATCAAAGGCTCTTCAATCAACAACAAAGCATCTTCAATTAACAACAAAGGATCATCAGTCAACAGCAACGGAACTTCAATCAACAACAAAGCATTTTCAATCAACAACAAAAGAGCATCAGTCAACAACAAAGGACCTTCAATCAAACAACAAAGGATCTTCAATCAACAACAAACATTCGAATCAAAACCAAAGGATCTTCAATCATAAATCAAAGGATCTTCAATCAACCACAAATCATCGAATCAAAACCAAAGGTCCTCAACCATAAACAAAAGATCTTCAATCAACATCAAAGCATCATTAGTCAACAACAACGGTTCATCAATCAATAAATAAGAATCTTCAATCAACAATCAAAATCAAAGGCTTTTAAATAAAGATCAATAGATCTTCAATCAACAACAAAGCATTTTCAATCAACAACAAAGGATCATCAGTCAATAGCAACGGATCTACAATCAACAACAAAGAATCTTCAATCAACAACAAAGCATCTTCACTAAAAATTAAAGGCTCTTCAATCCAGATCAAAGGATCTTCAATCAACAACAAAGCATTTTCAATCAACAACAAAGGAGCGTCAGTCAACAACAAAGGATATTCATTCATCTCAGACACTCAGAAGGTAAGTAAGTGATTTTTACTTTTATACCTTTTTTCAAATTGTGTGTGTCGGGGGGAAACTGAAGTGACATCGCAGAAAAGCTGTGACCTGAGTGGCTGGTTGGGATTCTAACATAAATTTCAAAAAAAATTTGAGTATTTGGGAACTAATTAAACATCATAACTTAATTATAATTTAGAGGATATCTAAGCCAGAGATCGGAGAGTATGATAGTTAGCTATCGCATTTCTATTAGAAATCTAGTGCTATGAAACAGATAGTTGACAGTAACTTTGCAATTTAAAAAAAAAGTATTCAAAAAAAAAAGACAAATTTTAATTTTAATTAATTGACGCAATGTCAGTTAGAGGGGTGCTGTGCTCTGACTGTGAGATGTGGCAGGTCCGGGAGGCTTCCAGCGTCCCGGGTGGCTTCATCTGCAGAAAGTGCACCCAACTGCAGCTCCTCACAGACCGCATGGTTCGGTTGGAGCAGCAATTGGATGCACTTAGGAGCATGCAGGTGGCGGAAAGCGTCATAGATCGCAGTTATGTAAATGTGGTCACACCCAAGGTGCAGGCAGAGAAATGGGTGACCACCAGAAAGGGCAGGCAGTCAGTGCAGGAATCCCCTGTGGTTGTCCCCCTCTCGAACAGATATGCCCCTTTGGATACTGTCGGGGGGATAGCCTATCAGGGGAAAACAGCAGCAGCCAGAGCAGTGGCACCACGGCTGGCTCTGATGTTCAGAAGGGAGGGTCAAAGCGCAGAAGAGTAATAGTAATAGGGGACTCTATAGTCAGGAGCACAGATAGGCGCTTCTGTGGACGTGAAAGAGACTCCAGGATGGTATGTTGCCTCCCTGGTGCCAGGGTCCAGTATGTCTCCGAACGGGTAGAGGGAATCCTGAAGGGGAGGGCAAACAGGCAGAGGTCGTTGTACATATTGGTACTAACGACATAGGCAGGAAGGGGCATGAGGTCCTGCAGCAGGAGTTCAGGGAGCTGGGCAGAAAGTTAAAAGACAGGACCTCGAGGGTTGTAATCTCTGGATTACTCCCTGTGCCACGTGCCAGTGAGGCTAGAAATAGGAAGATAAAGCAGACAAACACGTGGCTAAACAGCTGGTGTAGGAGGGAGGGTTTCCGTTATCTGGACCACTGGGAGCTCTTCCGGGGCAGGTGTGACCTGTATAAGATGGACAGGTTGCATCTAAACCGGAGAGGCATAAATATCCTGGCCGCGAGGTTTGCTAGTGTCACACGGGAGGGTTTAAACTAGTATGGCAGGGGGGTGGGCACGGGAGCAATAGGTCAGAAGGTGAGAGCATTGAGGGAGAACTAGGGAATAGGGACAGTGTGGCTCTGAGGCAGAGCAGACGGGGAGAAGTTGCTGAACACAGCGGGTCTGGTGGCCTGAAGTGCATATGTTTTAATGCAAGGAGCATTACGGGTAAGGCAGATGAACTTAGAGCTTGGATTACTACTTGGAACTATGATGTTGTTGCCATTACAGAGACCTGGTTGAGGGAAGGGCAGGATTGGCAGCTAAACGTTCCAGGATTTAGATGTTTCAGGCGGGATAGAGGGGGATGTAAAAGGGGAGGCGGAGTTGCGCTACTTGTTCGGGAGAATATCACAGCTATACTGCGAGAGGACACCTCAGAGGGCAGTGAGGCTATCTGGGTAGAGATCAGGAATAAGAAGGGTGCAGTCACAATGTTGGGGGTATACTACAGGCCTCCCAACAGCCAGCGGGAGATAGAGGAGCAGATAGGTCGACAGATTTTGGAAAAGAGTAAAAACAACAGGGTTGTGGTGATGGGAGACTTCAACTTCCCCAATATTGACTGGGACTCACTTAGTGCCAGGGGCTTAGACGGGGCGGAGTTTGTAAGGAGCATCCAGGAGGGCTTCTTAAAACAATATGTAAACAGTCCAACTAGGGAAGGGGCGGTACTGGACCTGGTATTGGGGAATGAGCCCGGCCAGGTGGTAGATGTTTCAGTAGGGGAGCATTTCGGTAACAGTGACCACAATTCAGTAAGTTTTAAAGTACTGGTGGACAAGGATAAGAGTGGTCCGAGGATGAATGTGCTAAATTGGGGGAAGGCTAATTATAACAATATTAGGCGGGAACTGAAGAACATAGATTGGGGGCGGATGTTTGAGGGCAAATCAACATCTGACATGTGGGAGGCTTTCAAGTGTCAGTTGAAAGGAATACAGGACAGGCATGTTCCTGTGAGGAAGAAAGATAAATACGGCAATTTTCGGGAACCTTGGATGACGAGTGATATTGTAGGCCTCGTCAAAAAGAAAAAGGAGGCATTTGTCAGTGCTAAAAGGCTGGGAACAGACGAAGCCTGTGTGGCATATAAGGAAAGTAGGAAGGAACTTAAGTAAGGAGTCAGGAGGGCTAGAAGGGGTCATGAAAAGTCATTGGCAAATAGGGTTAAGGAAAATCCCAAGGCTTTTTACACGTACATAAAAAGCAAGAGGGTAGCCAGGGAAAGGGTTGGCCCACTGAAGGATAGGCTAGGGAATCTATGTGTGGAGCCAGAGGAAATGGGCGAGGTACTAAATGAATACTTTGCATCAGTATTCACCAAAGAGAAGGAATTGGTAGATGTTGAGTCTGGAGAAGGGGGTGTAGATAGCCTGGGTCACATTGTGATCCAAAAAGACGAGGTGTTGGGTGTCTTAAAAAATATTAAGGTAGATAAGTCCCCAGGGCCTGATGGGATCTACCCCAGAATACTGAAGGAGGCTGGAGAGGAAATTGCCGAGGCCTTGACAGAAATCTTTGGATCCTCGCTGTCTTCAGGGGATGTCCCGGAGGACTGGAGAATAGCCAATGTTGTTCCTTTGTTCAAGAAGGGTAGCAAGGATAATCCCGGGAACTACAGGCCTGTGAGCCTTACTTCAGTGGTAGGGAAATTACTGGAGAGAATTCTTCGAGACAGGATCTACTCCCATTTGGAAGCAAATGGACGTATTAGTGAGAGGCAGCACGGTTTTGTGAAGGGGAGGTCGTGTCTCACTAACTTGATAGAGTTTTTCGAGGAGGTCACTAAGATGATTGATGCAGGTAGGGCAGTAGATGTTGTGTATATGGACTTCAGTATGGCCTTTGACAAGGTCCCTCATGGTAGACTAGTACAAAAGGTGAAGTCACACGGGATCAGGGGTGAACTGGCAAGGTGGATACAGAACTGGCTAGGCCATAGAAGGCAGAGGGTAGCAATGGAGGGATGCTTTTCTAATTGGAGGGCTGTGACCAGTGGTGTTCCACAGGGATCAGTGCTGGGACCTTTGCTCTTTGTCGTATATATAAATGATTTGGAGGAAAATGTAACTGGTCTGATTAGTAAGTTTGCAGACGACACAAAGGTTGGTGGAATTGCGGATAGCGATGAGGACTGTCTGAGGATACAGCAGGATTTAGATTGTCTGGAGACTTGTGCGGAGAGATGGCAGATGGAGTTTAATCCGGACAAATGTGAGGTAATGCATTTTGGAAGGGCTAATGCAGGTAGGGAATATACAGTGAATGGTAGAACCCTCAAGAGTATTGAAAGTCAAAGAGATCTAGGAGTACAGGTCCACAGGTCATTGAAAGGGGCAACACAGGTGGAGAAGGTAGTCAAGAAGGCATACGGCATGCTTGCCTTCATTGGCCGAGGCATTGAGTATAAGAATTGGCAAGTCATGTTGCAGCTGTATAGAACCTTAGTTAGGCCACACTTGGAGTATAGTGTTCAATTCTGGTCGCCACACTACCAGAAGGATGTGGAGGCTTTAGAGAGGGTGCAGAAGAGATTTACCAGAATGTTGCCTGGTATGGAGGGCATAAGCTATGAGGAGCCATTGAATAAACTCGGTTTGTTCTCACTGGAACGAAGGAGGTTGAGGGGCGACCTGATAGAGGTATACAAAATTATGAGGGGCATAGACAGAGTGGATAGTCAGAGGCTTTTCCCCAGGGTAGAGGGGTCAATTACTAGGGTGCATAGGTTTAAGGTGAGAGGAGCAAAGTTTAGAGTAGATGTACGAGGCAAGTTTTTTACGCAGAGGGTAGTGGGTGCCTGGAACTCACTACCGGAGGAGGTAGTGGAAGCAGGGACGATAGGGACATTTAAGGGGCACCTTGACAAATACATGAATAGGATGGGAATAGAAGGATACGGACCCAGGAAGTGTAGAAGATTGTAGTTTAGTCGGGCAGTATGGTCGGCACGGGCTTGGAGGGCCGAAGGGCCTGTTCCTGTGCTGTACATTTCTTTGTTCTTTGTTCTTTGTTCAACAACAAACGATCTTCAATCAACAACAAATCATCTTCAATCAACAACAAAGCATCTTCAATCAAAGACAAAGGATCTTCAATCAACAACAACGCGTCTTCAATCAAAATCAAAGGCTGTTAAATAAAGATCAACAGATCTTCAATCAACAACAAAGCATTTTCAATCAACAACAAAGGGTGATCAGTCAACAGCAACGGATCTTCAATCAATAACAAAGGATCTTCAATCAACATCAAAGCATCATCAGTCATCAACAAAGAATCTTCAATCAAAAACAAAAAGTCTTCAATCAAAATCAAAGGATCTTCAATCACCAACAAAGCATTTTCAATCAACAACAAAGGATCATCAGTCAACAGCGACGGATCTTCAATAAAAATCAAAGGCTCTTCAATCAAGATCAAAGGATCTTCAATCACCAACAATGCATTTTCAATCAACAACAAAGGATCATCAGTCAACAGCAACGGATCTTCAATCAATAAGAAATAATCTTCAATCAACAACAAAGCATCTTCAATCAAAATCAAACGATCTTCAATCAAGTTCAAAGGATCTTCAATCAACAGCAAAGCATTTTCAATCAACAACAAAGGATTATCAGTCAACAGCAACGGATCTCCAACCAACAACAAAGCATTTTCAATTAACAACAAAGTGTCACCCGTCAATACAAAGTATAGTCAATCAAAATCAAAGTATCTTCAATCACCAACAAAGCATTTTCAATCAACAACAAAGGATCATCAGTCAACAGCGACGGATCTTCAATAAAAACAAAGGCTCTTCAATCAAGATCAAAGGATCTTCAATCACCAACAATGCATTTTCAATCAACAACAAAGGATCATCAGTCAACAGCAACGGATCTTCAATCAATAAGAAAGAATCTTCAATCAACAACAAAGCATCTTCAATCAAAATCAAACGATCTTCAATCAAGTTCAAAGGATCTTCAATCAACAACAAAGCATCTTCAATCAAAATCAAACGATCTTCAATCAAGTTCAAAGGATCTTCAATCAACAGCAAAGCATTTTCAATCAACAACAAAGGATTATCAGTCAACAGCAACGGATCTCCAATCAACAACAAAGCATTTTCAATTAACAACAATGTATCACCCGTCAACAGCACAGTATAGTCAATCAAAATCAAAGGATCTTCAATTACGATCAAAGGATCTTCAATCAACCACAAAGCATTTTCAAGCATCAACAAAGTATCATCAGACAACAACAACGGATCGTCAATCAACAAAAAAGCATTTTAAGAAACAACAAACGAGCATCAGTCAACAGCAACGGATCTTCAATCAATAACAAAGAATCTTCAATCAACAACAAAGGATCATCAGTCAACAGAAATTGATCTTCAATCAACAAGAAAGAACATTCAACCAAAAACTAAGCATTTTCAATCAACAACAAAGTATCATCAGTCAACAGCAACGGTTCATCAATCAATAACAAAGAATCTTCAGTCAACAGCAACGGATACTCATTAAAAATCAAAGGCTCTTCAATCAACAACAAAGCATCTTCAATTAACAACAAAGGATCATCAGTCAACAGCAACGGAACTTCAATCAACAACAAAGCATTTTCAATCAACAACAAAAGAGCATCAGTCAACAACAAAGGACCTTCAATCAACAACAAAGGATCTTCAATCAACAACAAATCATCGAATCCAAATTAAAGGATCTTCAATCATAAACAAAGGATCTTCAATCAACAACAAAGCATCCAATCAAAAACGAAGGATCTTCAATTAACATCACAGCATCATCAGTCAACAACAAAGAATCTTCAATCAAAATCAAAAGGTCTTCAATCAACACAAAGCATCTTCAATCAAAATCAAGGGCTCTTCAATAAAGATCAACGGATCTTCAACAACAATAAAGCATTTTCATTCAACAACAAAGCATCTTCAATCAAAATCAAAGGATCTTCAATCAAGATATAAGGATCTTCAATCAACAACAAAGGATCATCAGTCAACAGCAACGGATCTATAATCAACAACAAAGAATCTTCAATCAACAACAAAGCATCTTCACTAAAAATCAAAGGCTCTTCAATCCAGATCAATGGATCTTGAATCAACAACAAAGCATTTTCAATCAACAACAAAGGAGCATCAGTCAACAACAAAGGATATTCATTCAACAACAAACGATCTTCAATCAACAACAAACCATCAATACAAAACCAAAGGATCTTCAATCATAAACAAAGGATTTTCAATCAATAACAAAGCAGCCAATCAAAAATAAAGGATCTTCAATCATCATCAAAGCATCATTAGTCAACAAGAAATAATCTTCAATCAACAAAAAACATCTTCAATCAACAACAAAGCATCTTCAATCAAAAACAGTGGATCTTCAATCAACAACAACGCATCTTCAATCAAAATCAAAGGTTGTTAAATAAAGATCAACGGATCTTCAATCAACACAAAGCATTTACAATCAACAACAAAGGATCATCGGTCAACAGCAACGGATCTTCAATCAACAACAAAGAATCTTCAATCAACAACAAAGGATCTTCAATCAAAATCAAAGGATACTCAATGAAGTTCAAAGGATCTTCAATCAACAGCAAAGCATTTTCAATCAATAACAAAGGATCATCAGTCAACAACATCGGATATTCAATAAAAATCAAAGGCTCTTCAATCAAGAACAAAGGATCATCGGTCAACAGCAACGGAACTTCAATCAACAACAAAGCATTTTCAATCAACAACAAACGAGCATCAGTCAACAGCAACGGATCCACAATCAAGAACAAATAATCTTTAATCAACAACAAAGCATCTTCAATCAAAATCAAAGGATACTCAATCAAGTTCAAAGGATCTTCAATGAAGAGCAAAGCATTTTCAATCAATAACAAAGGATCATCAGTCAACAACAACGGATCTTCAATCAATAACAAAGGATCTTCAATCAACAGCAAATCATCGAATCAAAACCAAAGGATCTTCAATCAATAACAAAGCATCTTCAATCAAAATCAAATGATCTTCAATCAAGTTCAAAGGATCTTCAATCAACAGCAAAGCAGTTTCAATTAACAACAAAGGATCATCAGTCAACAACAACGGATCTTCAATCAACAACAAAGGATCTTCAATCAACAACAAAGCATTTTGAATCAACAACAAAAGAGCAATAGTCAACAACAAAGGATCTTCAATCAACAACAAAAGATCTTCAATCAACAACAAAGCATCGAATCAAAATTAAAGGATCTTCAATCATAAACAAAGGATCTTCAATCAACAACAAAGCATCCAATCAAAAACGAAGGATCTTCAATTAACATCACAGCATCATCAGTCAACAACAAAGAATCTTCAATATAAATCAAAAGGTCTTCAATCAACACAAAGCATCTTCAATCAAAATCAAGGGCTCTTCAATAAAGATCAACGGATCTTCAACAACAATAAAGCATTTTCATTCAACAACAAAGCATCTTCAATCAAAATCAAAGGATCTTCAATCAAGATATAAGGATCTTCAATCAACAACAAAGGATCATCAGTCAACAGCAACGGATCTATAATCAACAACAAAGAATCTTCAATCAACAACAAAGCATCTTCACTAAAAATCAAAGGCTCTTCAATCCAGATCAATGGATCTTGAATCAACAACAAAGCATTTTCAATCAACAACAAAGGAGCATCAGTCAACAACAAAGGATATTCATTCAACAACAAACGATCTTCAATCAACAACAAACCATCAATACAAAACCAAAGGATCTTCAATCATAAACAAAGGATTTTCAATCAATAACAAAGCAGCCAATCAAAAATAAAGGATCTTCAATCATCATCAAAGCATCATTAGTCAACAAGAAATAATCTTCAATCAACAAAAAACATCTTCAATCAACAACAAAGCATCTTCAATCAAAAACAGTGGATCTTCAATCAACAACAACGCATCTTCAATCAAAATCAAAGGTTGTTAAATAAAGATCAACGGATCTTCAATCAACACAAAGCATTTACAATCAACAACAAAGGATCATCGGTCAACAGCAACGGATCTTCAATCAACAACAAAGAATCTTCAATCAACAACAAAGGATCTTCAATCAAAATCAAAGGATACTCAATGAAGTTCAAAGGATCTTCAATCAACAGCAAAGCATTTTCAATCAATAACAAAGGATCATCAGTCAACAACATCGGATATTCAATAAAAATCAAAGGCTCTTCAATCAAGAACAAAGGATCATCGGTCAACAGCAACGGAACTTCAATCAACAACAAAGCATTTTCAATCAACAACAAACGAGCATCAGTCAACAGCAACGGATCCACAATCAAGAACAAATAATCTTTAATCAACAACAAAGCATCTTCAATCAAAATCAAAGGATACTCAATCAAGTTCAAAGGATCTTCAATGAAGAGCAAAGCATTTTCAATCAATAACAAAGGATCATCAGTCAACAACAACGGATCTTCAATCAATAACAAAGGATCTTCAATCAACAGCAAATCATCGAATCAAAACCAAAGGATCTTCAATCAATAACAAAGCATCTTCAATCAAAATCAAATGATCTTCAATCAAGTTCAAAGGATCTTCAATCAACAGCAAAGCAGTTTCAATTAACAACAAAGGATCATCAGTCAACAACAACGGATCTTCAATCAACAACAAAGGATCTTCAATCAACAACAAAGCATTTTGAATCAACAACAAAAGAGCAATAGTCAACAACAAAGGATCTTCAATCAACAACAAAAGATCTTCAATCAACAACAAAGCATCGAATCAAAACCAAAGGATCTTCAATCATAAACAAAGGATCTTCAATCAACAACAGAGCATCCAATCAAAATCAAAGGATCTTCAATCAACATCAAAGCATCATCAGTCAACAAGAAATAATCTTCAATCAATAAGAAAGAGTCTTCAATCAACAACAAACCATCTTCAATCAAAATCAAAGGCTCTTAAATCAACAACAAATGATCCAATCAAAAACAATGGATCTTGAATCAAAAACAAAGAATCTTCAATCAACAACAAAGAGTCTTCAATCAACAACAAAGCATCTTCCAACAAAATCAAAGGATCTTAAATAAAGATCAACGGATCTTCATTCAACAACAAAGCATTTTCAATCAACAACAAAGGATCATCAGTCAACAGCAACTGATCTTCAATCAAAATCAAAGAATCTTCAATCAACAGCAAGGCATCTTCAATCAAAATCAAATGATCTTCAATCAAGTCGTGGTCCACATTGGCACTAACGACATAGGTAGGAAAGGGGACAAGGATGTCAGGCAGGCTTTCAGGGAGCTAGGATGGAAGCTCAGAACTAGAACAAACAGAGTTGTTATCTCTGGGTTGTTGCCCGTGCCACGTGATAGTGAGATGAGGAATAGGGAGAGAGAGCATTTAAACACGTGGCTACAGGGATGGTGCAGGCGGGAGGGATTCAGATTTTTGGATAACTGGGGCTCTTTCTGGGGAAGGTGGGACCTCTACAGACAGGATGGTCTACATCTGAACCTGAGGGGCACAAATATCCTGGGGGGGAGATTTGTTAGTGCTCTTTGGGGGGGGGGGTTAAACTAATGCAGCAGGGGCATGG
This sequence comes from Scyliorhinus torazame, assembly GCF_047496885.1. NCBI lineage: Eukaryota > Metazoa > Chordata > Chondrichthyes > Carcharhiniformes > Scyliorhinidae > Scyliorhinus > Scyliorhinus torazame. The sequence continues at coordinate 379,367,817 of NC_092709.1, forward strand.
GAACCTGGATTGTAGTTTTAGGGTAAGGGAGAATGAGAGTATAGAGGTCAGGAGCACAGATTTGACGTCGCAGGAGGGGGCCAGTGTTCAGGTAGGTGGTTTGAAGTGTGTCTACTTCAATGCCAGGAGTATACGAAACAAGGTAGAGGAACTGGCAGCATGGGTTGGTACCTGGGACTTCGATGTTGTGGCCATTTCGGAGACATGGATAGAGCAGGGACAGGAATGGATGTTGCAGGTTCCGGGGTTTAGGTGTTTTAGTAAGCTCAGAGAAGGAGGCAAAAGAGGGGGCGGTGTGGCGCTGCTAGTCAAGAGCAGTATTACGGTGGCGGAGAGGATGCTAGATGGGGACTCTTCTTCCGAGGTAGTATGGGCTGAAGTTAGAAACAGGAAAGGAGAGGTCACCCTGTTGGGAGTTTTTTATAGGCCTCCTAATAGTTCTATGGATTTAAACGAAAGGATGGCGAAGATGATTCTGGATATGAGCGAAAGTAACAGGGTAGTTATTATGGGAGACTTTAATTTTCCAAATATTGACTGGAAAAGATGTAGTTCGAGTACAATAGATGGGTCGTTTTTTGTACAGTGTGTGCAGGAGGGTTTCCTGAAACAATATGTTGACAGGCCAACAAGAGGCGAGGCCACGTTGGATTTGGTTTAGGGTAATGAACCAGGCCAGGTGTTGGATTTGGAGGTAGGAGAGCACTTTGGGGACAGTGACCACAATTCGGTGACGTTTACGTTAATGATGGAAAGGGATAAGTATACACCGCAGGGCAAGAGTTATAGCTGGGGGAAGGGCAATTATGATGCCATTAGACGTGACTTGGGGGGGGGATAAGGTGGAGAAGTAGGCTGCAAGTTTTGGGCACACTGGATAAGTGGGGCTTGTTCAAGGATCAGCTACTGCGTGTTCTTGATAAGTATGTACCGGTCAGACAGGGAGGAAGGCGTCGAGCGAGGGAACCGTGGTTTACCAAGGAAGTGGAATCTGTTGTTAAGAGGAAGAAGGAGGCCTATGTGAAGATGAAGTGTGAAGTTTCGGTTGGGGCGATGGATAGTTACAAGGTAGCGAGGAAGGATCTAAAGAGAGAGCTAAGACGAGCAAGGAGGGGCCATGAGAAGTATTTGGCAGGAAGGATCAAGGAAAACCCAAAAGCTTTCTATAGGTATGTCAGGAATAAGCGAATGACTAGGGAAAGAGTAGGACCAGTCAAGGGCAGGGATGGGAAATTGTGTGTGGAGTCTGAAGAGATAGGCGAGATACTAAATGAATATTTTTCGTCAGTATTCACTCAGGAAAAAGATAATGTTGTGGAGGAGAATGCTGAGCCCCAGGCTAATAGAATAGATGGCATTGAGGTACGTAGGGAAGAGGTGTTGGCAATTCTGGACAGGCTGAAAATAGATAAGTCCCCGGGACCTGATGGGATTTATCCTAGGATTCTCTGGGAGGCCAGGGAAGACATTGCTGGACCTTCGGCTTTGATTTTTATGTCATCATTGGCTACAGGAATAGTGCCAGAGGACTGTAGGACAGCAAATGTGGTCCCTTTGTTCAAAAAGGGGAGCAGAGACAACCCCGGCAACTATAGACCAGTGAGCCTCACGTCTGTAGTGGGTAAAGTCTTGGAGGGGATTATAAGAGACAAGATTTATAATCATCTAGATAGGAATAATATGATCAGGGATAGTCAGCATGGCTTTGTGAAGGGTAGGTCATGCCTCACAAACCTTATTGAGTTCTTTGAGAAGGTGATTGAACAGGTAGACGAGGGTAGAGCAGTTGATGTGGTGTATATGGATTTCAGCAAAGCGTTTGATAAGGTTCCCCACGGTAGGCTATGGCAAAAAATACGGAGGCTGGGGATTGAGGGTGATTTAGAGATGTGGATCAGAAATTGGCTAGCTGAAAGAAGACAGAGGGTGGTGGTTGATGGGAAATGTTCAGAATGGAGTACAGTCACAAGTGGAGTACCACAAGGATCTGTTCTGGGGCCGTTGCTGTTTGTCATTTTTATCAATGACCTAGAGGAAGGCGCAGAAGGGTGGGTGAGTAAATTTGCAGACGATACTAAAGTCGGTGGTGTTGTCGATAGTGTGGAAGGATGTAGCAGGTTACAGAGGGATATAGATAAGCTGCAGAGCTGGGCTGAGAGGTGGCAAATGGAGTTTAATGTAGAGAAGTGTGAGGTGATTCACTTTGGAAGGAATAACAGGAATGCGGAATATTTGGCCAATGGTAAAGTTCTTGAAAGTGTGGCTGAGCAGAGGGATCTAGGTGTCCATGTACATAGATCCCTGAAAGTTGCCAGCCAGGTTGATAGGGTTGTGAAGAAGGCCTATGGAGTTTTGGCCTTTATTGGTAGAGGGATTGAGTTCCGGTGTCGGGGGGTCATGTTGCAGCTGTACAGAACTCTGGTACGGCCGCATTTGGAGTATTGCGTACAGTTCTGGTCACCGCATTATAGGAAGAACGTGGAGGCTTTGGAGCGGGTGCAGAGGAGATTTACCAGGATGTTGCCTGGTATGGAGGGAAAATCTTATGAGGAAAGGCTGATGGACTTGAGGTTGTTTTCGTTGGATAGATGAAGGTTAAGGGGAGACTTAATAGAGGCATACAAAATGATCAGGGGGTTGGATAGGGTGGACAGTGAGAGCCTTCTCCCGCGGATGGATATGGCTGGCACGAGGGGACATAACTCTAAACTGAGGGGTAATAGATATAAGACAGAGGTCAGAGGTAGGTTCTTTACGCAAAGAGTAGTGAGGCCGTGGAATGCCCTACCTGCTACAGTAGTGAACTCGCCAACATTGAGGGCATTTAAAAGTTTACTGGATAAACATATGGATGATAATGGCATAGTGTAGGTTAGATGGCTTTTGTTTCGGTGCAACATCGTGGGCCGAAGGGCCTGTACTGCGCTGTATTGTTCTATGTTCTATGTTCTAAGTTCAAAGGATCTTCAATCAACAGCAAAGCATTTTCAATTAACAACAAAGGATCATCAGTCAACAACAACGGATCTTCAATCAACAACAAAGGATCTTCAATCAACAACAAAGTATTTTGAATCAACAACAAAAGAGCAATAGTCAACAACAAAGGATCTTCAATCAACAACAAAAGATCTTCAATCAACAACAAAGCATCGAATCAAAACCAAAGGATCTTCAATCATAAACAAAGGATCTTCAATCAACAACAGAGCATCCAATCAAAATCAAAGGATCTTCAATCAACATCAAAGCATCATCAGTCAACAAGAAAGAATCTTCAATCAATAAGAAAGAGTCTTAAATCAACAACAAACCATCTTCAATCAAAATCAAAGGCTCTTAAATCAACAACAAATGATCCAATCAAAAACAATGGATCTTGAATCAAAAACAAAGAATCTTCAATCAACAACAAAGAGTCTTCAATCAACAACAAAGCATCTTCCAACAAAATCAAAGGATCTTAAATAAAGATCAACGGATCTTCATTCAACAACAAAGCATTTTCAATCAACAACAAAGGATCATCAGTCAACAGCAACTGATCTTCAATCAAAATCAAAGAATCTTCAATCAACAGCAAAGCATCTTCAATCAAAATCAAACGATCTTCATTCAAGTTCAAAGGATCTTCAATGAACAGCAAAGAGTCTTCAATCAACAACAAAGAGTCTTCAATCAACAACAAAGCATCTTCCAACAAAATCAAAGGATCTTAAATAAAGATCAACGGATCTTCATTCAACAACAAAGCATTTTCAATCAACAACAAAGGATTATCAGTCAACAGCAACGGATCTTCAATCAACAACAAAGCATTTTCAATTAACAACAAAGTATCACTCGTCAACAGCAAAGGATCTTCAATCACCAACAAACCATTTTAAATCAACATCAAAGGATCTTCAATCAACATCAAAAGAACCAATCAACATCAATGGATCGGCAATCATGAACAAAGGATCTTCAATCAACAGGAATGAATCTTCAATCAACATCAAAGATCTTCAATCATCATCAAAGCATCTTCAAAGAACAACAAAGGATCAATCAACACCAAAGAATCCAATCAACAACAAACGATCTGAAATCATCAACAAAGGCTCTTCAACCAACATCAAAGTAACTACAATCAACACCAAAGCATCTTCAATGAATAAAAAGCATCTTCAATCAAAAATAAAGGTCCTTCAATCAACATCAAAGGATCATCAATCAAATAAAAAGCGTCTTCAATGAACATCAAAGGATCTTCAATCAACAACAAAGGATTTTCAATCAACAACAAATGATCATCAATCAATAAGAAAGGATCATCAATTGACATAGGATCTTCAATCAACAACAATAAATCATCAATCAACAACAAAGGATCTTCAATCAACAACAAAAGATCAAGAATCAAAATCATAGGATCCAATGAACAGCAAATGATCTCCAATCAACAACAAAGGATCTAATCAACAACAACGGATCATCAATGAACAACAAAGGATCTTCAATCAGAAACAAAGGAACTTCATTCAACAACATATAATTTTCAATCAACAACAAAGCGCCTTCAATGAAAATCAAAGGATGTTCAATCAACTTCAAAGGATCTTCAATCAACAACAAAGAATTTTCAATCAACAACAACGCACCTTCAATAAAAATCAAAGGATCTGCACTTAACAACAAAGCACCTTCAATCAACAACACAGGATCATCAGTCAATAACAAAGCATCGTGAATCAACCAGAAAGGATCTTCAATCAACAATAAATCCTCGAATCAAAAACAAAGGATCTTCAATGAAAAAGAAAGGATCTTCAATCAACAACAACGGATCTTCAATCAGCACAAAATAATCCAATCAACATCAAACGATCTGTAATCAAAACAAAAGATCTTCAATCAACAACAAAGGATCTTCAATCAACATCAAAGGAACTTCAATCAACAACAAAGAACTTTCAATCAACAACACAGGATTATCAGTCAATAACAAAGGATTTCAATCAACAACAAAGGATCTTCAATCAACAACAAAGGATCTTCAATCAACAACAAAGAATTTTCAAACAACAACAAAGCACCTTGAATGAAAATCAAAGGATCTTCAATTAACAACAAAAGCACCTTCAATCAACAACACAGGATCATCATTCAATAACAAAGGATCTTCAATCAAAAAGAAAGACAGGATCATCATTCAATAACAAAGGATCTTCAATCAACAAGAAAGGATCTTCAATCAAAAACAAATAATTTTCAATCAACAACAAAGCACCTTCAATGAAAATCAAAGGATCTTCAATCACCAACAACGGATCTTCAATCAACTTCAAAAGAACCTCAATCAACAACAAAGCATCTTCAATCAACAACACAGGATCATCAGTAAATGACAAAGGATGTTCAATCAACAACAAAGGTTCCTCAATCAGCAATAGATCATCGAATCAAAAGCAAAGGATCTTCAATCAAAAACAAAGGATCCTCAATCAACAACAAAGGATCTTCAATCAACATCAAATGATCCAATCAACATCAACCGATCTGCAATCAAAACAAAGGATCTTCAAACAACAACAAATAATTTTCAATCAACAACAAAGCACCTTCAATGAAAATCAAAGGATCTTCAATCACCAACAACGGATCTTCAATCAACTTCAAAGGAAGTTCAATCAACAACAAAGCATCTTCAATCAACAACACAGGATCATCAGTAAATAACAAAGGATCTTCAATCAACAACAAAGGATCTTCAATCAACAATAGATCATCGAATCAAAAACAAAGGATCTTCAATCAAAAACAAAGGATCTTCAATCAACAACAAAAAAATCTTCAATCAACATCAAATGATCCAATCAACATCAACCGATATGCAATCAAAACAAAGAATCTTCAATCAAAAACAAATAATATTCAATGAACAACAAAGCACCTTCAATGAAAATCAATGGATATTCAATCAACAACAAAGAATCTTTAATCGTCATCAAAGGAACTACAATCAACAACAAAGCACCTTCAATCAACAACATAGGATTATCAGTCAATAACAAAGGATTTCAATCATCATCAAAGGATCATCAATCAATTAGGACGGATAATCAATTGACAACAAAGGATCTTCAATCAACAACAAAGGATCCAATCAACAACAACGGAGCATCAAATAACAGCAAAGGATCTTCAATCAACAACAAAGTACCCAATAAACAACAACGGAGCATCAATTAACAACAAAGGATCTTCAATCAACATTAAAGGATCTTGATTCAACATCAAAGGAACTTCAATCAACATCAAATCATCCAATCAACATCAAACGATCTGTAATCAACAACAAATGATTTTCAATCAACATCAAAGGATCTTGAATCAACATCAAAGGATCCAGTCAACAACAAAGGATCATTATTCGACAAAAAGGATTTTCAATCAACAGCAAATCATCGAATCAATATCAAAGGATCATCAATCAATATCAAAGTGTCCAATCAACAACAACGGATGTTTAATGAACATCAAAGGGTCTTCAATCATAAACAATGCATCGTCAATCAACAACAAAGGATATTCAAGCAACACCGAAGGATCTTCAATCAACAACAAAGGATCTTCAATCAACAACAAAGGATCTTCAATCAACATAGAAAGAACCACTAAACAGCAAATGATCATCAATGAACATCAAAGGATCTTCAATTAACAACAAAGAATTTCAATCAACACCAATGCACCTTCAATCAACAACAAAGGATCTTCAATCAAAAACAAAGGGTCTTCAATCAACATAGAAAGAACCAATCAACAGCAACGGATCATCAATGAACATCAAAGGATCTTCAATCAACATTAAAGGATCTTCAATTAACAACAGAGAATTTCAATCAACACCAATGCACCTTCAATCAACATCAAAGGAGCTTCAATCAACAACAAAGAATTTCAAGTAACAACAATGCACCTTCATTCAAATGCAATGGATCTTCAGTCAACAGCAAAGCATCATCAATCAACAACAAAGGATCTTCAATCAACATCGAAGGCGATCAATCAAAGACAACGGATCATCAATCAACAAGGATCTTCAATCAACAACAAAGGATCTTCAATCAACAATAAAGTATCTGCAATCAACATCAAAGGATCTTCAAACAACAACAAAAGATATTCAATCAACATCAAAGGATCAGCTATCAATTACAAAGGATGTTCAATTGACAACAAAGGGTCTTCAATCAACAACATAGAACAGAGAACATAGAACGATACAGAGCAGTACATGCCCTTCGGCCCACGATGTTGCACCGAAACAAAATGCCATCTAACCTACACTATGCCATTATCATCCATATGCATTTCCAATAAACTTTTAAATGCCCTCAATGTTGGCGAGTTCACTACTGTTGCAGGTAGGGCATTCCACGGCCTCACCACTCTTTGCGTAAAGAACCTACCTCTGACCTCTGTCCTATATCGATTACCCCTCAGTTTAAAGCTATGTCCCCTCGTGCTAGCCATTTCCATCCGCGGGAGAAGACTCTCACTGTCCACCCTATCTAACCCCCTGATCATTTTGTATGCCTCTATTAAGTCTCCTCTTAACCTTCTTCTCTCTAACGAAAACAACCTCAAGTCCATCAGCCTTTCCTCATAAGATTTTACCTCCATACCAGGCAACATCCTGGTAAACCTCCTCTGCACCCGTTCCAAAGCTTCCACGTCCTTCCTATAATGCGGTGACCAGAACTGTACGCAATATTCCAAATGCGGCCGTACCAGAGTTTTGTACCGCTGCAACATGACCTCATGACTCCGGAACTCAACCCCTCTACCATTAAAGGCCATCACTCCATCGGCCTTCTTCACAACCCTATCAACCTGGGTGGCAACTTTCAGGGATCTATGTACATGGACACCTAGATCTCTCTGGTCATCCGCACTTCCAAGAACTTTACCATTAACCAAATATTCACCATTAACCAAATATTCCGCATTCCTGTTATTCCTTCCAAAGTGAATCACCTCACACTTCTCTACATTAAATTCCATTTGCCACCTCTCAGCCCAGCTCTGCAGCTTATCAATGTCCCTCTGTAACCTGCTACATCCTTCCGCACTGACGACAACACCACCGACTTTAGTGTCGTCCGCAAATTTACTCACCCACCCTTCTGCGCCCTCCTCTAGGTCATTGATAAAAATGACAAACAGCAACGGCCCCAGAACAGATCCTTGTGGTACGCCACTTGTAACTGAACTCCATTCTGAACATTTCCCATCAACCACCACCCTCTGTCTCCTTTCAGCTAGCCAATTTCTGATCCACATCTCTAAATCACCCTCAATCCCCAGCCTCCGTATTTTCTGCAATAGCCTACCGTGGGGAACCTTATCAAACGCTTTACTGAAATCCGTAAGGATCATCAATCTACAACAAGGGATTTTTAATCAACATCAAAAGATCTTCAATCAACCTCAAAGGAACCAATCATAATCAAAGGATTTGCCATCATCCACAAACGATTATCAATCTACATCAAAGGATCTTCAATCAACAACAAAGGATCATCAGTCAACAACAAAGGACCTTCAATCAACAACAAAGGATCTTCAATCAACAACAGCGGGTGGAATCAAAAACAAAGGATCTTCAATCAACAACAAAGGACCTTCAAACAACAATAAATCATTGAATCAAGAACAAAGAATCCTCAATCAAATACAATGGATCTTCCGTCAAAATCAAAGCATCATCAATCAACAACAAAGGATCTTCAATCAACATCGAAGGTGATTAATCAAAGACAAAGGACCATCAATTAACAAGGATCTTCAATCAACAACAAGGGATCTTCAATCAACAACAAAGGATCTTCAGACAACAACACAGGATCTTCAATCAACGACAAAGCATCTTCAATCAACATCAAAGGATCAGCAATCAACAACAAAGCATCTTCAATTGACAACAAAGGGTCTTCACTCAACAAAAAAGGATCATCAATCTACAACAAGGGATTTTCAATCAACATCAAAGGAACCAATCAAAATCAAAGGATCTGCAATCAAGAACAAAGGATCTTCAATCAACAAGAAATAATCTGTAACAAATAACCTTCAATCAACATCGAAGGCGATCAATCAAAGACAAAGGATCATCAATCAACAAGGAACTTCAATCAACAACAAAGAATCTTCAAACAACAACAAAAGATGTTCAATCAACATCAAAGGATCAGCAATCAATAACAAAGGATCTTCATTTGACAACAAAGGGTCTTCAATCAACAACAAAGGATCATCAGTCAACAATAAAGGACCTGCAATCAACATCAAAAGATCTTCAATCAACATCATAGGAACCAATAATAATCAAAGGATTTGCAATCAACAACAAAGGATTATCAATCTGTTAATTTTCCATCAACAACAAAGCACCTTCAATGAATTTTAAACTGAGGGGTAATAGATATAGGACAGAGGTCAGAGGTAGGTTCTTTACGCAAAGAGTAGTGAGGCCGTGGAATGCCCTACCTGCTACAGTAGTGAACTCGCCAACATTGAGGGCATTTAACAGTTTATTGGATAAACATATGGATGATAATGGCATAGTGTAGGTTAGATGGCTTTTGTTTCGGTGCAATCAACATCAAATGATCCAATCAACATCAACCGATCTGCAATCAAAACAAAGGATCTTAAATCAACAACAAATAATTTTCAATCAATAACAAAGCACCTTCAATGAAAATCAATGGATCTTGAATCAACAACAAAGGGTCTTTAATCAACATCAAAGGAACTACAATCAACAACAAAGCACCTTCAATCAACAACACAGGATTATCAGTCAATAACAAAGGATTTCAATCATCAACAAAGGATCATCAATCAATAAGAAAGGATAATCAATTGACAACAAAGGATCATCAATCAACAACAAAGAATCCAATCAACAGCAACGAAGCATCAAATAACAACAAAGGATCTTTAATCAACAACAAAGTATCCAATAAACAACAACGGAGCATCAATTAACAACAAAGGATCTTCAATCAACATCAAAGGATCTTGACTCAACATCACAGGATCTTCAAAAAACATCAAATCATTGAATCAAAAACAAAGGATCTGCAATCAAAAACAAAGGATCTGCAATCAACAACAACAAAATTTCAATCAACAACAAATCATCGAATCAAAAACAAAGGATCTTCAATCAAAAACAAGGGATCTTCAACAACAACAAATAATTTTCAATCCACAACAAAGCACCTTCAATGAAAATCAAAGGATCTTCAATCACCAACAACGGATCTTCAATCAACTTCAAAGGAACTTCAATCAACAACAATTCATCTTCAATCAATACCACAGGATCATCAGTGAATAACAAAGGATCTTCAATCAACAACAAAGGATCTTCAATCAACAATAGATCATCGAATCAAAAACAAAGGATCTTCAATCAGAAACAAAGGATCTTCAATCAACAACAAAGGATCCTCAATCAACTACAAAGGAACTTCAATCAGCAACAAAGGAACTTCAATCAACATCGAAGATCAATCAAAAACAAAAGATCATCAATCAACAAAATATCTTCAATCAACAACAAATTCTCTTCAATCAACATCAAAGGATCTTCAATCAACAACAAAGGATCTTCAATTTCCAACAAAGGATTTTCAAACAACATCAAAGGATCTTGAATCAACATCAAAGGATCCAGTCAACGACAAAGGATCATTATTCGACAAAAAGGATTTTCAATCAACAGCAAATCATCGAATCAAAAACAAAGGATCTTGAATCAACCACTAAGGATCTTGAATCAACAACAAAGAATTTTCAATCAACAACAAAGCACCGGCAATGAAGATCAAATGACTTTCAATCAAGATCAAAGGAACAAATTAAAATCAAAGGATCTGCAAACAAGAACAAAGAATCTTCAGTCAACAAAGTATCTGCAACAAACAACAAATCACCATGAGTCAATAACAAAGCATCTTCAATCAACAGCAAAGTCTCTACAAAGAAAAACAAAAGATCATCAATCAATATCAAAGGTTCCAATCAACAACAAAGGCTCTTCAATCAACATCAAAGTATTTTCAATCAACAACTTAGGATCCTCAATCTACTACAAAGGATCTTCAATCAACAAACAAGGATCTTCAATTGACAACAAAGATGGACTCAAAAACAATGGATCTTCAATCAACAACAAATCATCGAATCAAAAACAAAGAATCCTCAATCAAAAAGAGAGGATCTTCAATCAACAACAAAGCATCATCAATCAACATCAAAGGATCTTCAATCAAGATCAGAGGATCTGCTACCAACATCAAATGATCTTCAAACAACACCCATGCATCTTCAATCAACAACAAAGGATCATCAATCAATAACCGAGGATCTTCAATTGACAACAATCGATCTTATATCAACATCAAAGGATCATCAATCAATATCAAAGTGTCCAATCAACAACAACGGATGTTTAATGAACATAAAAGTGCCTTCAATCAAGACAACGCATCGTCAATCAACAACAAAGGATATTCAATGAACATCAAAGGGTCTTCAATCAGCATGAAAGGATCTTCAATCAACAACAAAGAATTTCAATCAAAACCAATGCACCATCAATCAACATCATAGGATCTTCAATCAACAACAAAGAATCATCAATCTACATCAAAGGATCTTCAATCAACAACAAGTGATCTAATCAAACACAACAGACTTTCAATCAACAACAAAAGATCTTCAATCAACAACAAAGGATCATCAGTCAACAACAAAAGATATTCAATCAACATCAAAGGATCAGCAATCAATAACAAAGGATCTTCAATTGACAACAAAGGGTCTTCAATCAACAACAAAGGATCATCAATCTACAACAAGGGATTTTCAATCAACATCAAAAGATCGTCAATCAACATCAAAGGAACCAATCAACAACAAAGGATCATCAATGAACATCAAAGGATGTTCAATCAACATTAAAGGATACAATCAACATCAAAGGATCTACAATCAACAACAAAGGATCTTCAATCAACAACAAAGAATTTCAATTAACAACAATGCACCTTCAATCAAATGCAATGGATCTTCAGTCAACAGCAAAGCATCATCAATCAACAGCAAAGGATCTTCAATCAACATCGAACGCGATCAATCAAAGACAAAGGATCATCAATCAACAAGGATATTCAATCAACAACAAAAGATCTTCAATCAACAATAAAGTATCTGCAATCAACATCAAAGGATCTTCAGACAACAACAAAAGATATTCAATCAACATCAAAGGATCAGCAATCAATAACAAAGGATCTTCAATTGACAACAAAGGGTCTTCAATCAACAACAAAGGATCATCAATCTACAACAAGGGATTTTCAATCAACATCAAAAGATCGCCAATCAACATCAAAGGAACCAATCATAATCAAAGGATTTGCAATCAACCACAAACGATTATCAATCTACATCAAAGGATCTTCAATCAACAACAAATGATCTAACCAAAAACAAAAGACAGTCAATCAACAACAAAGGAGCTTCAATCAACAACAAAGGATCTTCAATCAACAACAACGTGTGGAATCAAAAGAAAGGATCTTCAATCAACAACAAAGGATCTTCAAACAACAACAAATCATCGAATCAAGAACAAAGAATCCTCAATCAAATACATTGGATCTTCCGTCAACAACAAAGGATCTTCAATCAACAAGTCATCGAATCAAAATCAAAGAATCCTTAATCAAAGAAAAAGGATAATCAATCAACAAGGATCTTCAATCAACAACAAAGTATCTGCAATCGACATGAAAGGATCTTCAAACAACAACACAGGATGTTCAATCAACGACAAAGCATCTTCAATCAACAACAAAGAATCTTCAATCAACAACAAAGGGTGGATTCAAAAACAAAGGATCTTCAAACAACAACAAAGGATCTTCAAACAACATCAAAAGCTCTTCAATTAACATCAACGGATCTTCAATCAACAACAAATGATCTACAAAGAAAAACAAAGGATTATCAAACAACATTAAAGGATCCAATCAATACAAAGGATCTTCAATTAACTTCCGGGTGCGGCGATGACCAGCTAAGTCGCACGTTTCGGCAGCTCCCGTTGGAACGGACTTTTGGGCTCTTAATAGGAGCCCCAACGGCAATTTAAACGGCCAAAAACACTGTGCGGTAAACCAGGAGGGAATCCCCCCGGACACGCATGGATAAGGTGGAGGATAGCGGCCGGATTGCGGAGGATCCTCTGGAGCAGCGGCAAGGAAGAGAAGCTCAAAGCAAGATGGCGTCGGAATATGGCCGCCTGTTATGGGGCCCGGACCAACAAGAGTTCTTGCGGCGCTGTGTGGAAGAGCTGAAAAAGGAGTTGAAGAAGGAGCTGTTGGCCCCGATATTACAGGCGATTGAAGGGCTAACGGAGGAGCAGAGAATCCAAGAGCTGCAGCTTCGGGTCGTGAAGGCAAAGGCTGCTGAAAACGAAGACGAAATACAGGGCCTGGTGGTGAAGGCAGAGACGCATGAGGCACAGCACAAAAGGTGTGTGGAAAGGTTGGAAGTATTGGAGAATAACTCGAGGAGGAAGAATCTAAGGGTTCTGGGTCTTCCCGAAGGCGCAGAAGGGGCGGACGTCGGGACATATGTGAGCACGATGCTTCACTCGCTAATGGGATCGGAGGCCCCGACGGGCCCTTTGGAGTTGGAGCGAGCTTATCGAGTTCTGTCACAAATACCGAAGGCTGGAGAAATACCCCAAGCTATCGTGGTGAGGTTTCTCCGCGATAACGACAGAGAGACGGTCCTCAGATGGGCAAAGAAAACTCAGAGCTGTAGGTGGGAGAACTCGGTGATCCGCGTATACCAGGATTGGAGTGCGTAGGTGGCAAGAAGGAGGGCAAGTTTTAATCGGGCTAAGGCGGTGCTTCACAAAAAAAGGTCCAGTTTGGAATGTTGCAACCGGCGAGATTGTGGGTCACACACCAAGGGAAGCACCACTACTTTGAGACGACAGAAGAGGCGTGGACATTCATTGTGGACGAGAAGCTGGAATAGTCTGGCGAAAGAAAGAACTTTTGGGACAAAGTGGTGGGGTGATTATATGGGGCGAGAAAAAAAGGGGGGGGGGATGGTTTTTTCAATTTGTTAGTTTTGCGATCCTGTAACCTTTCTCTCTTCCCCATGTTAGGAGGGGGGCAGTATGAGGAACTGTGGGCGCCGGCCATTAGGGGCGGGGCCGAGTGGGAAACGCGGGCTTTGTTCCCGCGCTATGGTAATTATGGCGGGAACAGGGACACAGGAAGGAGGGGGCCTCGCACAGTGGGGGCCGAGGACAAGGGGGGAAGCCGAGGTCAGCCAGAGTTCGCTGACTTCTGGGAGCAACATGGGGGTGCAACTACGCTAGAGGGGAATCTAGAGGAGGGGGGGGAGAGGGGGGTTAACTGGGTTGCTGCTGCTAAGGAGAAGGGGGAGCTGTTATGGGATGGGGTGGTCGAGGCGGGAGGGCGCCGTCGTGGGGATATACGGGTACGTGGGAACCGGGTGAGGAACTGGGTTAAAAAAGGGGATGGCTAGTCGACAAGGGGGGGGGGGGTAAAGAGCCCCCCAACCCGGCTGATCACGTGGAACGTGAGAGGGCTGAACGGCCCGATCAAAAGGGCACGGGTACTCGCACACCTAAAGAAATTAAAGGCAGATGTGGTTATGTTGCAGGAGACGCATCTGAAACTGATAGACCAGGTCAGACTACGTAAAGGATGGGTGGGGCAGGTGTTTCTTTCGGGTTTAGATGCGAAGAACAGGGGGGTGGCTATTTTAGTGGGGAAACGGGCACTGTTTGAGGCAAAGACCATAGTGGCGGATAGTGGGGGTAGATATGTGATGGTGAGTGGCAGATTGCAACGGGAGGCGGTGGTTCTGGTGAACGTATATGCCCCGAACTGGGATGATGCAAATTGTATGAGGCGTATGTCGGGTCGTATCCCGGACCTGGAGGCGGGAAAGTTGGTAATGGGGGGAGACTTCAATACGGTGCTTGATCCAGGGCTGGACCGGTCGAGGTCCAGGACCGGGAGGAGGCCGGCAGCGGCCAGGGTACTCAAGGACTTCATGGAGCAGATGGGAGGGGTAGACCCCTGGAGATTTATTAGGCCTAGGAGTAAGGAGTTCTCATTTCTCTCCCATGTTCACAAAATATACTCACGGATAGACTTTTTTCTCTTGGGAAGGGCACTGATTCCGAAGGTGACAGGGATGGAATATACGGCCATAGACATTTCGGACCACGCTCCACATTGGATAGACCTGGAGATAGGAGAGGAAAAAGAACAGCACCCACTCTGGAGAATGGATATGGGCTTATTGGCGGATGAGGGGGTATGTTTAAGGGTGAGGGGGTGCATCGAAAGGTACTTGGAGCTTAATGACAATGGAGTGGTTCAGGTGGGAGTGGTCTGGGAGGCGTTGAAGGCAGTGGTTAGAGGGGAACTGATATCCATAAGGGCAAGAGGGTAAAGAAAGGGAGCGATTGCTGAATGAACTTTTGAGGGTGGACAGGCAATATGCGGAGGCACCGGAGGAGGGACTGTACAGGGAAAGACAAAGGCTACATGTGGAATTTGACCTGATGACCACTGGTAAGGCAGAGGCACAGTGGAGGAGGGCACAGGGTGTACAGTATGAGTATGGAGAGAAGGCGAGTCACCTACTGGCCCACCAATTGAGGAAGAGGGGAGCAGCGAGGGAGATAGGTGGGGTGAGAGATGAGGAGGGAGAGCTGGAACGGGGAGCGGAGAGAGTGAAATGCCTTGAGAGAGTTCAAGGCATTTTATGAGAGGTTATATAAGGCTCAGCCCCCGGAAGGGAAGGAGGGAATGATGCATTTACTGGATCAGCTGGAATTCCCTAAGGTGGAGGAGCAGGAGAGGGCGGGACTGGGAGCACAGATTGAGATGGAGGAGGTGGTAAAAGGGATTGGGAGTATGCAGGCGGGGAAGGCCCTGGGACCGGACGGATTCCCGGTGGAATTTTATAGGACGTATATGGACCTACTGGCCCCGCTTTTGACGAGAACCTTTAATGAGGCTAGGGAAAGGGGCAGCTGCCCCCGACTATGTCGGAGGCAACGATAACTCTCCTTTTGAAGAAGGAAAAAGACCTGCTGCAGTGTGGGTCCTACAGGCCCATTTCCCTTTTAAATGTAGATGCTAAGCTCCTGGCTAAGGTGATGGCGACGAGGATAGAGGACTGTGTCCCGGGGGTGGTCCACGAGGATCAAACTGGGTTCGTTAAGGGGAGACAGCTGAACACGAACATACGGAGGTTGCTAGGGGTAATGATGATGCCCCCACCAGAGGGGGAGGCGGAGATAGTGGTGGCGATGGACGCCGAGAAAGCATTTGACAGAGTGGAGTGGGATTATCTGTGGGAGGTGCTGAGGAGATTTGGTTTTGGAGAAGGGTATATCGGATGGGTACAGCTGCTGTATAGGGCCCCGGTGGCGAGCGTGGTCACGAACAGACAGAGGTCTGACTACTTCCGTCTTCATAGAGGGACGAGGCAGGGGTGTCCCCTGTCTCCGTTACTGTTTGCATTGGCGATTGAGCCCCTGGCTATAGCACTGAGGGGCTCCAGGAAGTGGAGGGGAGTACTCAGGGGAGGAGAAGAGCACCGGGTATCCTTGTATGCAGATGATTCATTGCTGTATGTTGCGGACCCAGTGGAGGGGATACAAAGAACAACAAAGAAATGTACAGCACAGGAACAGGCCCTTCGGCCCTCCAAGCCCGTGCCGACCATGCTGCCCGACTAAACTACAATCTTCTACACTTCCTGGGTCCGTATCCCTCTATTCCCATCCTATTCATGTATTTGTCAAGATGCCCCTTAAATGTCACTATCGTCCCTGCTTCCACCACCTCCTCTGGTAGCGAGTTCCAGGCACTCACTATCCTCTGCGTAAAACACTTGCCTCGTACATCTACTCTGAACCTTGCCCCTCTCACCTTAAACCTATGCCCCCTAGTAATTGACCCCTCTACCCTGGGGAAAAGCCTCTGACTATCCACTCTGATGCCTGAGATAATGCAGACACTCAGGCAGTTTGGGGAATTTTCGGGGTACAAATTGAATATGGGGAAGAGTGAGTTGTTTGTGGTGCACCCAGGGGAGCACAGCAGGGGATTAGATGACTTACCGCTGAGGAAGGTAACAAGAGATTTCCGGTACTTAGGGATTCAGATAGCCAGGAGTTGGGGAACCTTACATAGGCTTAATTTAACAAGATTGGTGGAACAGATGGAGGAGGATTTCAAGAGATGGGACATGGTGCCGCTATCACTGGTGGGTAGGGTGCAGGCGGTCAAAATGGTAGTCCTCCCGAGATTCCTTTTTGTGTTTCAGTGCCTTCCAGTGATGGTCATGAAGGCTTTTTACAAGAGAATTGAGAAAAGTGTCATGAGTTTTGTGTGGGCCGGGAAGACCCCGAGAGTAAGGAGGGGGTTCTTGCAGCGTAGCAGGGATAGGGGGGGGGGGGTGGCTGGCACTACCGAGCCTAAGTGAATACTACTGGGCCGCCAATATCTCAACGGTCCGTAAGTGGATGGGAGAAGGGGAGGGAGTGGCATGGAAGAGATTGGAGATGGCATCCTGCAAAGGAACCAGCCTACAAGCAATGGTGACGGCGCCGTTGCCGTTCTCCCCGAAGAAATACACCACAAGTCCAGTGGTGGTGGCAACACTAAAAATTTGGGGGCAGTGGAGACGACATAGGGGAAAGACGGGAGCCTCGGTGCGGTCCCCGATAACAAATAACCATGGGTTTGTCCCGGGGAGAATGGATGGGGGATTTGGAGCATGGCAGAGAGCTGGGGTTGTGCAACTGAGAGATCTGTTCGTAGACGGGACGTTTGCGAGTCTGGGAGCGCTGACGGAAAAATATGGTTGCCCCAAGGGAATGAATTTCGATACATGCAACTGAGGGCTTTTTCGAGGCAGCAGGTGAGGGAATCCCCGCAGCTCCCGACGCAGGAGATTCAAGATAGAGTGATCTCAGGGACATGGGTGGGGGATGGTAGGGTGTCGGATATATACAGGGAAATGAGGGACGAGGGGGAGATCATGGTGGATGAGCTGAAGGGGAAATGGGAAGAAGAGCTGGGGGAAGAGATTGAGGAGGGGCTGTGGGCTGATGCCCTATGTAGGGCAAACTCGTCGTCCTCGTGCGTCAGGCTAAGCCTGATACAATTCAAGGTTTTGCACAGGGCGCATATGACTGGAGCAAAGCTCAGTAAATTTTTCGGGGTAGAGGATAGGTGTGGGAGATGCTCGAGAAGCTCAGCAAACCACACCCACATGTTTTGGTCATGCCCGGCACTGCAGGGGTTCTGGGTGGGGGTGGCAAAGGTGCTTTCGAAGGTGGTGGGGGTCCGGGTCGAGCCAGGCTGGGGGTTGGCTATATTCGGGGTTGAAGAAGAGCCGGGAGTGCAGGAGGGGAAAGAGGCTGATGTCTTGGCCTTTGCGTCCCTAGTAGCCCGGCGAAGGATATTGCTTATGTGGAAGGAAGCCAAACCCCCGTTCGTGGAGACCTGGATAAATGACATGGCAGGGTGTATAAAACTAGAACGGATAAAGTTCGCACTAAGGGGTTCGGCTCAAGGGTTCACCAGGCGGTGGCAACCATTCATTGACTACCTCGCAGAACGAGAAAGGAAATGGGAAGGTAACAGCAGCAACCCAGGGGGGAGGGGGGGGGAGGGCCCGGGCGGTTTCTCAGGGGGGTGTTTTTGTATAGATATTGTATTAGGCTATGTATATTGGATTGTTTGATTTTATCTTTGGAGAGTTATTATTTTTGATATGGCAGTTGCCATTTAGTTTATATATTATTTATTTATTTGTTAAAAACGGCCACTGTTATTTATACTGTTTTATTGCTGTAAAAAGGAAAACCTTTGTATTGGTTTGTTTGGCCAAAAAATTTGAATAAAATATATTTTTTTTAAAAACAAAGGATCTTCAATCAACAACAAAGGCTCTTCAATCAACATCAAAGTATTTTCAATCAACAACAACGGATAATCAATCTACAACAAAGGACCTTTAATCAACAACAAAGGATCCTCAATCAACAACAACGGGTGGAAACAAAAACAAAGGATCTTCAATCAACAACAAAGTATCTGCAATCAACATGAAAGGATCTTCAAACAACACAGGATGTTCAATCAACGACAAAGCATCTTCAATCAACAACATAGGATCTTCAAACAACAACAAATCATTGAATGAAGAACAAAGAATCCTCAATCAAATACATTGGATTTTCCGTCAACATCAAAGCATCATCAATCAACAACAAATGATATTCAATCAACATCGAAGGCGATCAATCAAAGACAAAGGATCTTCAAATAACAACACATGATCTTGAATCAACGACAAAGCATCTTCAATCAACACAAAGGATCTTCAATCAACAAGAAATAATCTGCAACAAACCACGAATCACCTTCAATCAACATCAAAGGATCTTCAAGAACAACAAAGGACCAATCAACATTAAAGGATCAAATTAACAGAAAATGATCTTCAATCATCTACAAAAGCTCTTCAATTAACATCAACGGATCTTCAATCAATAACAAAGCATCTTCAATCAACAACAAATGATCTACGAAGAAAAACAAAGGCTCTTCAATCAACAGCAACGGATCACCAGTCCACAACAAAGGACCTTCAATCAACAACAATGGATCTTCAATCAACAACAACGGGTGGAATCAAAAACAAAGGATCTTCAAACAACATCAAAGTATCTGCAATCAACATGAAAGAATCTTTAAACAACAACACAGGATGTTCAATCAACGACAAAGCATCTTTAATCAACATGAAAGGATCAGCAATCAATAACAAAGGATCTTCAATTGACAACAAAGGGTCTTCAATCAACAACAAAGGATCAGTAATCTACAACAAGGGATTTTCAATCAACAGCAAAAGATCTTCAATCAACATCAAAGGAAACAATCATAATCAAAGGATTTGCAATCAACAACAAAGGATTATCAATCTACATCAAAGGATCTTCAATCAACAACAAATAATTTAATCAAAAACAAAAGACTTTCAATCAACAACAAAGGAACTTCAATCAAAAACAAAGGATCATCAGTCAACAACAAAGGACCTTCAATTAAGGATCTGTTCTGGGGCCGTTGCTGTTTGTCATTTTTATCAATGACCTAGAGGAAGGCGCAGAAGGGTGGGTGAGTAAATTTGCAGACGATACTAAAGTCGGCGGTGTTGTCGATAGTGTGGAAGGATGTAGCAGGTGACAGAGGGATATAGATAAGCTGCAGAGCTGGGCTGAGAGGTGGCAAATGGAGTTTAATGTAGAGACGTGTGAGGTGATTCACTTTGGAAGGAATAACAAGAATGCGGAATATTTGGCTAATGGTAAAGTTCTTAAAAGTGTGGATGAGCAGAGGGATCTAGGTGTCCATGTACATAGATCCCTGAAAGTTGCCACCCAGGTTGATAGGGTTGTGAAGAAGGCCTATGGAGTGTTGGCCTTTATTGGTAGAGGGATTGAGTTCCGGAGTCGGGAGGTCATGTTGCAGCTGTACAGAACTCTGGTACGGCCGCATTTGGAGTATTGCGTACAGTTCTGGTCACCGCATTATAGGAAGGACGTGGAGGCTTTGGAGCGGGTGCAGAGGAGATTTACCAGGATGTTGCCTGGTATGGGGGGAAAATCTTATGAGGAAAGGCTGATGGACTTGAGGTTGTTTTCGTTGGAGAGAAGAAGGTTAAGAGGAGACTTAATAGAGGCATACAAAATGATCAGGGGGTTGGATATGGTGGACAGTGAGAGCCTTCTCCCGCGGATGGATATGGCTGGCACGAGGGGACATAACTTTAAACTGAGGGGTAATAGATATAGGACAGAGGTCAGAGGTAGGTTCTTTACGCAAAGACTAGTGAGGCCGTGGAATGCCCTACCTGCTACAGTAGTGAACTCGCCAACATTGAGGGCATTTAAAAGTTTATTGGATAAACATATGGATGATAATGGCATAGTGTAGGTTAGATGGCTTTTGTTTCGGTGCAACATCGTGGGCCGAATGGCCTGTACTGCGCTGTATTGTTCTATGTTCTATGTTCTAATTAACAACAAAGGATCTTCAATCCACAAAAACGGGTGGAATCAAAAACAAAGGGTCTTCAAACAACAAATCATTGAATCAAGAACAAAGGATCCTCAATCAACAACAAAGGATCTTCAATCAACATCGAAGGCGACCAATCAAAGACAAAGGATCATCAATCAACAAGGATCTTCAATCAACAACAAAGGATCTTCAATCAACAACAAAGTATCTGCAATCAACATCAAAGGATCTTCAAACAACAACACAGGATCTTCAATCAACGACAAAGCATCTTCAATCAACATCAAAGGAAACAATCAAAATCAAAGGATTTGCAATCAACAACAAAGGATTATCAATCTACATCAAAGGATCTTCAATCCACAAAAAAATAATCTAAACAAAAACAAAGGACTTTCAATCAACAACAAAGTATCTGCAATCAACAACAAAGTATCTGCAATCAACATGAAAGGATCTTCAAACAACAACACAGGATGTTCAATCATCGACAAAGCATATTCAATCAACATCAAAGGATCAGCAATCAACAACAAAAGATCTTCAATTGACAACAAAGGGTCTTCAATCAACAACAAAGGATCAGTAATCTCCAACAATGGATTTTCAATCAACATCAAAAGATCTTCAATCAACATCAAAGGAAACAATCATAAGCAAAGGATTTGCATTCGACAACAAAGGATTATCAATCTACATCAAAGGATCTTCAATCAACAACAAAGGACCTTCAATCAAAAACAAAAGACTTTCAATCAACAACAAAGGATCTTCAATCAAAAACAAAGGATCATCAGTCAACAACAAAGGACCTTCAATCAACAACAAAGGATCTTCAATCAACATCAAAGGATCTTCAATCAACAACAACGGGTGGAATCAAAAGCAAAGGATCTTCAATCAACAACAAAGGATCTTCAAACAACAAATCTTTGAATCAAGAACAAAGGATCCTCAATCAACAACAAAGGATCTTCAATCAGCATCGAAGGCGATCAATCAAACACAAAGGATGATCAATCAACAAGGATCTTCAATCAACAACAAAGTATCTGCAATCAACATGAAAGGATCTTCAAACAACAACACAGGATGTTCAATCATCGACAAAGCATCTTCAATCAACAACAAAGGATCAGCAATCAACAACAAAAGATCTTCAATTGACAACAAAGGGTCTTCAATCAACAATAAAGGATCATCAATCTACAAAATGGGATTTTCTATCAACATCAAAAGATCTTCAATCAACATCAAAGGAAACAATCATAATCAAAGGATTTGCAATCAACAACAAAGGATTATCAATCTACATCAAAGGATCTTCAATCAACAACAAAGGACCTTCAATCAAAAACAAAAGACTTTCAATCAACAACAAAGGACCTTCAATCAACAACAAAGGATCTTCAATCAACAACAACGGGTGGAATCAAAAGCAAAGGATCTTCAATCAACAACAAAGGATCTTCAAACAACAAATCATTGAATCAAGAACAAAGGATCCTCAATCAACATCAAAGGATCTTCAAACAACAACACAGGATCTTCAAACAACAACACAGGATCTTCAAACAACAACACAGGATCTACAATCAACGCCAAAGCATCTTCAATCAACATCAAAGGATCTTCAATCAACAACAAAACATATTCAATCGACATCAAAGGACCAGCAATCAACAACAAAGAATCTTCAATTGACAACAAAGGGTCTTCAATCAACAACAAAGGATCATCAATCCACAACAAGTGATTTTCAATCAACACCAAAAGATCTTCAATCAACATCAAAGAAACCAATCAAAATCAAAGGATCTGCAATCAAGTACAAGGGATCTTCAATCAACAAGAAATATTCTGCAACAAACAACAAATCACCTTCAATCAACATCAAAGTATTTTCAATCAACATCAAAGGATATTCAAGAACAACAAAGGATGAATCACCATCAAAGGATCCAATTATCTTCAATCATTTCCAAAGGCTCTTCAATTAACATCAACGGATCTTCAATCAATAACAAAGCATCTTCAATCAACAACGAACGGTCTACAAAGATAAACAAAATCATCAATCAACATCAAAGGATCCAATCAATACAAAGGATCTTCAATCAAAAACAAAGACTCTTCAATCAACAACAAAGGGCCGAATCAAAAACAAGGGATCTTCAATCAACAACAAAGGATCTTCAATCAACAACAAAGGATCTTCAATCAACAACAAAGGATCTTCAAACAACAACAAATCATCGAATCAAAAACAAAGAATCCTAAATCAAAAAGAAAGGATCATCAATCAACATCAAAGGATCCAATCAATACAAAGGATCTTCAATCAAAAACAAAGACTCTTCAATCAACATCATAGTATTTTCAATCAACAACAAAGGATCTTCAATCAACTACAAAGGATCATCAGTCAACAACAAAGCATCATCAGTCAACAACAAAGCATCATCAGTCAACAAAAAAAGATCTTCAATCAACAAATCATCGATTCAAAAACAAAGAGTCCTTAATCAAAGAAAAAGGATCATCAATCAACAAGGATCTTCAATAAACAAAGGATCTTCAATCAACAAAGGATCATCAGTCAACAACAAAGAACCTTCAATCAACAACAAAGAATCTTCAATCAACAACAAAGAGCCGAATCAAAAACAAAGGATCTTCAATCAACAACAAAGGATCTTCAATCAACAACAAAGGATCTTCAATCAACAACAAAGGATCTTCAAACAACAACACATCATCGAATCAAAAACAAAGAATCCTAAATCAAAAAGAAAGGATCTTCAATCAACAACAAAGCATTCAATCAACTACAAAGGATCTTCAATCAACATCAAAGCATCATCAATGAACATCAAAGGATCTTCAGTCAACATCAGAGAATCTTCACTCAAAAAGAAAGCATCGTCAATCAACAACAAAGGACCTTCAATCAACTTCGAACGCGATGAATCTAAGACAAAGGATCATCAATCAACAAGGATCTTCAGTCAACAAGAAAGGATCATCAATGAACATCAAAGGTCCTTAAATCAACAACACAGGACCTTCAATCAACGACAAAGCATATTCATTCAACATCAAAGGATATTCACCCAACAACAAAAGATATTCAAGCAACATCAAATGATCAGCAATCAATAACAAAGAATCAGTTGACAATAAAGGGTCTTCAATCAACAACAAAGGATCATCAATCTACAACAAGGGATTTTCAATTAACATCAAAGGATCTGCAATCAACATTAAAGGAACCAATCAAAATCAAAGCATCTGCAATAAAGAACAAAGGATCTTCAATCAACAAGAAAGAATCTGCAACAAACAACAAATCACCTTCAATCAACAACAAATGATCGTCAATCATCTACAAAGGCTCTTCAATTAACATCAAACTATCTTCAATCAACAAGAAAGGATCTTCAATCAACAACAGATAATCTTCAATCAACAACAGATAATCTTCAATCAAAAACAAAGGATCGTCAATCAACAACAAAGGATCTTCAATCAACATCGAAGGCGATCAATCAAAGACAAAGGATAATCAATCAACAAGGATTTTCAATAAACCGCAAAGGATCTTCAATCAACACAGGATCTTCAACCAACAACAAATCATCTTCAATCAACGTCAAAGGATCTTCAAACAACAGCAAAAGATCTTCAATCAACATCAAAGGATCAGCAATCAACAACAAAGGATCTTCAATTGACAACAAAGGGTGTTCATTCAACATCAAAGGAACCAATCAAAGTCATAGGATCTGCAATCAACAACAAAGGATCATCAATCAACAACAAGAGATTTTCAATCAACATCAAAAGATCTTCATTCAACATCAAAGGAACCAATCAAAGTCATAGGATCTGCAATCAAGAACAAAGGATCTTCAATCAACAACAAAGGGTCCCATCAAAAACAAAGAATTTTCAAACAACAACACATGATTTCCAAACAACAAATCAACGAATCAAAAACAAAGAATCCTCAATAAAAAAGGAAGGATCTTCAATCAACAACAAGGCATTCAATCAAATACAAAGCATCATCAATCAACAACAAAGGATCTTCAATCAACAACAGAGATTCTTCAATCAAAATGAAAGGATCATTTGTCAACAACAAAGGACCTTCAATCAACAACAAAGGATCTTCAATCAACATCAAATGATCTTCAATCGACAACAAGTGATCTTCAGTCAACAGCAAAGTATACTCAATCAATCACAAAGGATCATCAATCAACAACAATGGATATTCACTCAACAGCAAGTTCAAAAATCAACATGAAAGGTTCCAATCAACATCAAAGGATCTTCAAAAAACACCAAACGGTCTTCAATCAACATCAAAGGATCAAATCAACACAAGGGTGCGAAATGAACAGCAAAGGAGTTTCAATCAACAACAAAAAATCTTCAATCAACAACACAGCACCTTCAATCAACATCAAAGAACAAAGAACAAAGAAATGTACAGCACAGTAACAGGCCCTTCGGCCCTCCAAGCCGTGCCGACCATGCTGCCCGACTAAACTACAATCTTCTACACTTCCTGGGTCCGTATCCCTCTATTCCCATCCTATTCATGTATTTATCAAGATGCCCCTTAAATGTCACTATCGTCCCTGCTTCCACCACCTCCTCCGGTAGCGAGTTGCAGGCACCCGCTACCCTCTGCGTAAAAAACTTGCCTCGTACATCTACTCTAAACCTTGCCCCTCTCACCTTAAACCTATGCCCCCTAGTAATTGACCCCTCTACCCCGGGGAAAAGCCGCTGACTATCCACTCTGTCTATGCCCCTCATAATTTTGTAGTCCTCTATCAGGGCGCCCCTCAGACTCCTTCGTTCCAGTGAGAACAAACCGCGTTTATTCAACCGCTCCTCATAGCTAATGCCCTCCATACCAGGCAACATTCTGGTAAATCTCTTCCTCACCCTCTCTAAAGCCTCCACATCCTTCTGGTAGTGTGGCGACCAGAATTGAACACTATACTCCAAGTGTGGCCTAACTAAGGTTCTATACAGCTGCAACATGACTTGCCAATTCTTATACTTAATGCCCCGGCCAATGAAGGCAAGCATGCCGTATGCCTTCTTGACTACCTTCTCCACCTGTGTTGCCTCTTTCAGTGACCTGTGGACCTGTACTCCTAGATCTCTCTGACTTTCGATACTCTTGAGGGTTCTACCATTCACTGTATATTCCCTACCTGCATTAGACCTTCCAAAATGAATTACCTCACATTTGTACGGATTAAACTCCATCTGCCATCTCTCCGCCCAAGTCTCCAAACAATCTAAATCCTGCTGTACCCTCTCACAGTCCTCATCGCTATCCGCAATTCCACCAACCTTTGTGTCGTCTGCAAACTTACTAATCAGACCAGTTACATTTTCCTCCAAATCGTTGATATATACTACAAACAGCAAAGGTCCCAGCACTGATCGCTGTGGAACACCAATGGTCACAGCCCTCCAATTAGAAAAGCATCCTTCCATTGCTACTCTCTGCCTTCTATGACCTAGCCAGTTCTGTATCCACCTTGCCAGCTCACCCCTGATCCCGTGTGACTTCACTAGTCTACCATGAGGGATCTTGTCAAAGGCCTTACTGAAGTCCATATGGACAGCAACCACTGCCCTACCTGCATCAATCATCTTTGTGACCTCCTCGAAAAACTCTATCAAGTTAGTGAGAGACGACCACCCCTTCACAAAACCATGCTGCCTCTCACTAATACGTCCATTTGCTTCCAAATGGGAGTAGATCCTGTCTCGAAGAATTCTCTCCAGGAATGTCCCTACCACTGAAGTAAGGCTCACCGGCCTGTAGTTCTCTGGATTATCCTTGCTACCCTTCTTAAACAGAGGAACAACATTGGCTATTCTCCAGTCCTCCAGGACATCACCTGAAGACAGTGAGGATCCAAAGATTTCTGTCAAGGCCTCAGCAATTTCCTCTCCAGCCTCCTTCAGTATTCTGGGGTAGATCCCATCAGGTCCTGGGGACTTATCTAGCTTAATATTTTTTAAGACACCCAACACCTCGTCATTTTGGAACTCAATGTGACCCAGGCTATCTAGACACCCTTCTCCAGACTCAACATCTACCAATTCCTTCTCTTTGGTGAATACTGATGCAAAGTATTCATTTAGTACCTCGCCCATTTCCTCTGGTCCCACACATAGATTCCCTTGCCTATCCTTCAGTGGGCCAACCCTTTCCCTGGCTACCCTCTTGCTTTTTATGTACGTGTAAAAAGCCTAGGGATTTTCCTTAACCCTCTTTGCCAATGACTTTTCGTGACCCCCTTCTAGCCCTCCCGACTCCTTGCTTAATTCCTTTTTGGGGGTTTACTACTTCTACCACCTGGCCGGGCTCATTCCCCAATACCAGGTCCAGTACCGCCGCTTCCCTAGTTGGACTGTCTACATATTGTTTTAAGAAGCCCTCCTGGATGCTCCTTACAAACTCTGCTCCGTATAAGCCCCTGGCACTAAGTGAGTCCCAGTCAATATAGGGGAAGTTGAAGTCTCCCATCACCGCAACCCTCTTGTTTTTACTCTTTTCCTAAATCTGTCTACCTATCTGCCCCTATATTCCTTATATTCCACACAGACTTCGTCTGTTCCCATCCTTTTCGCCCTGACAAATGCCTCCTTTTTCCTTTGGACGAGGCCTACAATATCACTCGTTATCCAAGGTTCCCGAAAATTACCGTATTTATCCTTCTTCCTCACAGGAACATGCCGGTCCTGAATTCCTTTCAACTGACACTTGAAAGCCTCCCACATGTCAGATGTTGATTTGTCCTCAAACATCCGCCCCCTATCTAGGTTCTTCAATTCCCGCCTAATATTGTTATAATTAGCCTTCCCCCAATTTAGCAGATTCATCCTAGGACCACTCTTAGCCTTGTCCACCGGCACTTTAAAACTTACTGAATTGTGGTCACTGTTCCCGAAATGCTCCACTACTGAAACTTCTACCACCTGGCCGGGCTCATTCCCCAATACCAGGTCCAGTACCGCCGCTTCCCTAGTTGGACTGTCTACATATTGTTTTAAGAAACCCTCCTGGATGCTCCTTACAAACTCTGCCCCGTATAAGCCCCTGGCACTAAGTGAGTCCCAGTCAATATAGGGGAAGTTGAAGTCTCCCATCACCACAACCCTCTTGTTTTTACTCTTTTCCAAAATGTGTCTACCTATCTGCCCCTCTATCTCCCGTTGGCTGTTGGGAGGCCTGTAGTATACCCCCAACATTGTGACTGCACCCTTCTTATTCCTGATCTCTACCCATATAGCCTCACTGCCCTCTGAGGTGTCCTCCCGTAGTACAGTTGTAATGTTCTCCCTAACCAGTAGCGCAACTCCGCCACCCCTTTTACATCCGCCGTATCCCGTCTGAAACATCTAAATCCTGGAACGTTTAGCTGCCAATCCTGCCCTTCCCTCAACCAGGCCTATGTAATGGCAACAACATCACAGTTCCAAGTAGTAATCCAAGACCGAAGTTCATCTGCCTTACCCGTAATACTTTTTGCATTAAAACATATGTACTTCAGGCCACCAGACCCGCTGTGTTCAGCAACTTCTCCCTGTCTGCTCTGCCTCAGAGCCACACAGTCCCTATTCCCTAGTTCTCCCTCAATGCTCTCACCTTCTTACCTATTGCTCCCGTGCCCAGGCCCCTGCCATACTAGTTTAAACCCTCCCGTGTGACACTAGCAAACCTCGCGGCCAGGATATGTATGCCTTATGTTCTTCAATAAACAGCAAAGGATCTTCAATCATCAACAAAGCATCATCAATCAACATCACATGATCCAAACACCAACTAAAGATCTTCAATCAACATCAAAGCATCATTGATCAACAACAGATAATCTTCAATCAAAATGAAATGATCTTCAATCAACTACAAAGGATCTTCAATCAACAACAAAGTCTCTGCAATCAACATCAATGGATCTTCAATCAACAACACAGGATTGTCAATCAACAACAAAGATCTTCAATCAACATCAAAGGATCAGCAATCAATAACAAAGGATCTTCAACTGACAACAAAGGGTCTTCAATCAACAACAAAGTATCATCAATCAACGACAAAGAATTTTCAATCAAAATCAAAGGAAAACATCAAAATCAAAGGATCTGCAATCAAGAACAAAGGATCTTCAATCAACAAAGAATCTGCAACCAACAACAAAACACCTTCAATCAACATCAAAATATCTTCAATCAACAAAATATAGTCAATCAACATCGAAGAATCTTCGAAGTACAACAAAGGATCAATAAACATTAAAGGATCCAATCAACAAAGCATCTTCAATCAACAACAAAGCACCTTCAATCATCAACAAAGAATTTTAAATCAACAAAGGATCTTCTTTCAACGACAAATGATCCAATCAAGAACTAAGGATCTTCAATCAACATCACAGGATCTTCAATCGGCAACAAAGCATCTTCAATGAACATATAATAATCTTCAATCTACAACAAAGGATGTTCACTCAACAACAAAAGATCAACAATCAACATGAAAGAATCCAATAAACAACAAAGGATCTTCAAACAACATCAAAGGGTCTTCAATTAACATCAAAGGATCCAATCAACACAAGGGTCCGAAATGAACAGCAGAGGAGTTTCAATCAACAACAAAGAATCTTCAATCAACAACGCAGCACCTTCGATCAACAAAAAAGCAACTTCAATCAACATCAAAGTATCTGCAATCAACATCAAAGGAACGTCAATCAACATCAAAGTAACTTCAATCAGCAACAAAGGACCTTCGATTAAAAACAAAGCATCTTCAATCAACAACAACGGTTTATCATTCAATAACCGAGGATCTTCAATTGACACAAAGGATCATCAATCTACATCAAATGATCTTCAATCAACAACAAATGATCCAATCAACAACAAAGGATCTTCAATCAAAACCAAAGGATCTTCAATCAACAACAAAGCATCTTCAATCAACATCAAAGGATCAGCAGTCAACAAAGTATCTTCAATCAACAACAATTGATTTTCAATCAACAATCAACATCAACTAATCCATTCAAGGACAAAGGATGTTGAATCAACAACAAAGGCTCTTCAACCAAGATCATAGTATCTTCAATCAACAACAAAGAATCTTCAATCAACATCAAAGAATCAGCAATAAACATTTAAGGACCTTCAAAGAACAACACAGGATCATCACTCAACATTAAAGGAGCTTCAATCAACATCAAAGGAACCAATGAAATTCAAAGGATCTGCAATCAAGAACAAAAAACTTGAATCAACAAAGAATCTGCAACTAACAACAAATCATCTTCAATTAATAACAAACATCTTCAATCAACAACAAAGGATCTACAAAGAAAAGCAAAGGATCATCAACAAATATCAAAGGATCCAATCAACAACAAAGGCTCTTCAATCAACGTCAAAGTATTTTCAATCAACAACAAAGGCTCTTCAATCAACATCAAAGTGTTTTCAATCAACAACAAAGGATCTTCAATTAACAACAAAGGTTGAATCAAAAACAAGGGATCTTCAGTCAGCAACAAAGAATCTTTAATCAACAACAAATCATCGAATCAAAAACAAGAATCCTCAATCACAAAGAAAGGATCTTCAATCAACAGAACATAGAACATAGAAAATACAGCACAGAACAGGCCCTTCGGCCCACGATGTTGTGCCGAACCTTTGTCCTAGATTAATCATAGATTACCATTGAATTTACAGTGCAGAAGGAGGCCATTCGGCCCTTTGAGTCTGCACCAGCTCTTGGAAAGAGCACCCTACCCAAACTCAACAACTTCACCCAACACCAAGGGCAATTTGGACATTAAGGGCAATTTATTATTGGCCAATTCACCTAACCCGCACATCTTTGGATTGTGGGAGGAAACCGGAGCACCCGGAGGAAACCCACGCAGACACTGGGAGGACGTGCAGACTCCACACAGTCAGTGACCCAAGCCGGAATCGAACCTGGGACCCTGGAGCTGTGAAGCAATTGTGCTATCCACAATGCTACCGTGCTGCCCTTGAGAACAAATAAATCTACACTATATCATTTAACCGTAATCCATGTACCTATCCAATAGCTGTTTGAAGGTCCCTAATGTTTCCGACTCAACTACTTCCACAGGCAGTGCATTCCATGCACCCACTACTCTCTGGGTAAAGAACCTACCTCTGATATCCCTCCTATATCTTCCACCTTTCACATTAAATTTATGTGCCCTTGTAATGGTTTGTTCCACCCGGGGAAAAAGTCTCTGACTGTCTACTCAATCTATTCCCCTGATCATCTTATAAACCTCTATCAAGTCGCCCCTCATCCTTCTCCGTTCTAATGAGTAAAGGCCTAGCACCCTCAACCTTTCCTCGTAAGACCTACTCTCCATTCCAGGCAACATCCTGGTAAATCTTCTTTGCACCTTTTCCAAAGCTTCCACATCCTTCCTAAAATGAGGCGACCAGAACTGTACACTGTACTCCAAATCTGGCCTTACCAAAGTTTTGTACAGCTGCATCATCACCTCACGGCTCTTAAATTCAATCCCTCTGTTAATGAACGCGAGCACACCATAGGCCTTCTTCACAGCTCTATCCACTTGAGTGGCAACTTTCAAAGATGTATGGACATAGACCCCAAGATCTCTCTGCTCCTCCACATTGCCAAGAACTCTACCGTTAACCCTGTATTCCGCATTCATATTTGTCCTTCCAAAATGGACAACCTCACACTTTTCAGGGTTAAACTCCATCTGCCACTTCTCAGCCCAGCTCTGCATCCTATCTATGTCTCTTTGCAGCCGACAACAGCCCTCCTTACTATCCACAACTCCACCAATCTTCGTATCGTCTGCAAATTTACTGACCCACCCTTCAACTCCCTCATCCAAGTCATTAATGAAAATCACAAACAGCAGAGGACCCAGAACTGATCCCTGCGGTACGCCACTGGTAACTGGGATCCAGGCTGAATATTTGCCATCCACCACCACTCTCTGACTTCTTTTGGTTAGCCAGTTCGTTATGCAACTGGCCAAATTTCCCACTATCCCATGCCTCCTTACTTTCTGCATAAGCCTACCATGGGGAACTTTATCAAATGCCTTACTAAAATCCATGTACACTACATCCACTGCTTTACCTTCATCCACATGCTTGGTCACCTACTCAAAGAATTCAATAAGATTTGTAAGGCAAGACCTACCCCTCACAAATCCGTGCTGACTATCCCTAATCAAGCAGTGTCTTTCCAGATGCTCAGAAATCCTATCCTTCAGTACCCTTTCCATTACTTTGACTACCACCGAAGTAAGACTAACTGGCCTGTAATTCCCAGGGTTATCCCTAGTCCCTTTTTTGAACAGGGGCACGACATTCGCCACTCTCCAATCCCCTGGTACCACCCCTGTTGACAGTGAGGACGAAAAGATCATTGCCAACGGCTCTGCAATTTCATCTCTTGCTTCCCATAGAATCCTTGGATATATCCCGTCAGGCCCGGGGGACTTGTCTATCCTCAAGCTTTTCAAAATGCCCAACACATCTTCCTTCCTACCAAGTCTATCCTCGAGCTTACCAATCTGTTTCACACTGTCCTCTCCAACAATATCGCCCCTCTCATTTGTAAATACAGAAGAAAAGTACTCGTTCAAGACCTCTCCTATCTCTTCAGACTCAATACACAATCTCCCGCTACTGTCCTTGATCGGACCTACCCTCGCTCTAGTCATTCTCATATTTCTCACATATGTGTAAAAGGGTTTTCCTTTATCCTACCCGCCAAAGATTGTTCATGCCCTCTCTTAGCTCTCCTAATCCCTTTCTTCAGTTCCCTCCTGGCTATCTTGTATCCCTCCAATGCCCTGTCTGAACCTTGTTTCATCAGCCTTACATAAGTCACCTTTTTCCTCTTAACAAGACATTCAACCTCTCTTGTCAACCATGGTTCCCTCACTCGACCATCTCTTCCCTGCCTGACAGGGACATACATATCAAGGACACGTAGCACCTGTTCCTTGAACAAGTTCCACATTTCACTTGTGTCCTTCCCTGCCAGCCTATGTTCCCAACTTATGCACTTCAATTCTTGTCTGACAACATCGTATTTACCCTTCCCCCAATTGTAAACCTTGCCCTGTTGCACGTACCTATCCCTCTCCATTACTAAAGTGAAAGTCACAGAATTGTGGTCACTATCTCCAAAATGCTCCCCCACTAACAAATCTATCACTTGCCCTGGCTCATTACCCAGTACTAAATCCAATATTGTCCCTCCTCTGGTCGGACAATCTACATACTGCGTTAGAAAAGCTTCCTGGACACACTGCACAAACACCACCCCATCCAATCTATTTGATCTAAAGGGTTTCCACTCAATATTTGGGAAGTTAAAGTCGCCCATGACTACTACCCTATGACTTCTGCACCTTTCCAAAATCTGTTTCCCAATCTATTCTTCCACATCTCTGCTACTATTGGGGGGCCTATAACAACAAAGAACAAAGAAATGTACAGCACAGGAACAGGCCCTTCGGCCCTCCAAGCCCGTGCCGACCATACTGCCCGACTAAACTACAATCTTCTACACATCCTGGGTCCGTATCCTTCTATTCCCATCCTATTCATATATTTGTCAAGATGCCCCTTAAATGTCCCTATCGTCCCTGCTTCCACTACCTCCTCCGGTAGTGAGTTCCAGGCACCCACTACCCTCTGCGTAAAAAACTTGCCTCGTACATCTACTCTAAACCTTGCCCCTCTCACCTTAAACCTATGCCCCCTAGTAATTGACCCCTCTACCCTGGGGAAGAGCCTCTGACTATCCACTCTGTCTATGCCCCTCATAATTTTGTATACCTCTATCAGGTCGCCCCTCAACCTCCTTCGTTCCAGTGAGAACAAACCGAGTTTATTCAATCGCTCCTCATAGCTTATGCCCTCCATACCAGGCAACATTCTGGTAAATCTCTTCTGCACCCTCTCTAAAGCCTCCACATCCTTCTGGTAGTGTGGCGACCAGAATTGAACACTATACTCCAAGTGTGGCCTAACTAAGGTTCTATACAGCTGCAACATGACTTGCCAATTCTTATACTCAATGCCCCGGCCAATGAAGGCAAGCATGCCGTATGCCTTCTTGACTACCTTCTCCACCTGTGTTGCCCCTTTCAATGACCTGTGGACCTGTACTCCTAGATCTCTTTGACTTTCAATACTCTTGAGGGTTCTACCATTCACTGTACATTCCCTACCTGCATTAGCCCTTCCAAAATGCATTATCTCACATTTGTCCGGATTAAACTCCATCTGCCATCTCTCCGCCCAAGTCTCCAGACAATCTAAATCCTGCTGTATCCTCAGACAGTCCTCATCGCTATCCGCAATTCCACCAGCCTTTGTGTCGTCTGCAAACTTACTAATCAGACCAGTTACATTTTCCTCCAAATCATTTATATATACTACAAAGAGCAAAGGTCCCAGCACTGATCCCTGTGGAACACCACTGGTCACAGCCCTCCAATTAGAAAAGCATCCCTCTACTGCTACCCTCTGCCTTCTATGGCCTAGCCAGTTCTGTATCCACCTTGCCAGTTCACCCCTGATCCCGTGTGACTTCACCTTTTGTACTAGTCTACCATGAGGGACCTTGTCAAAGGCCTTACTGAAGTCCATATAGACAACATCTACTGCCCTACCTGCATCAATCATCTTAGTGACCTCCTCGAAAAACTCTATCAAGTTAGTGGGACACGACCTCCCCTTCACAAAACCGTGCTGCCTCTCACTAATACGTCCATTTGCTTCCAAATGGGAGTAGATCCTGTCTCGAAGAATTCTCTCCAGTAACTTCCCTACCACTGAAGTAAGGCTCACCGGCCTGTAGTTCCCGGGATTATTCTTGCTACTCTTCTTAAACAGAAGAACAACATTGGCTATTCTCCAGTCCTCCGGGACATCCCCTGAAGACAGCGAGGATCCAAAGATTTCTGTCAAGGCCTCAGCAATTTCCTCTCCAGCCTCCTTCAGTATTCTGGGGTAGATCCCATCAGGCCCTGGGGACTTATCTACCTTAATATTTTTTAAGACACCCAACACCTCGTCTTTTTGGATCACAATGTGACCCAGGCTATCTACAGCCCCTTCTCCAGACTCAACATCTACCAATTCCTTCTCTTTGGTGAATACTGATGCAAAGTATTCATTTAGTACCACGCCCATTTCCTCTGGCTCCACACATAGATTCCCTTGCCTATCCTTCAGTGGGCCAACCCTTTCCCTGGCTACCCTCTTGCTTTTTATGTACGTGTAAAAAGGCTTGGGATTTTCCTTAACCCTATTTGCCAATTACTTTTCATGACCCCTTCTAGCCCTCCTGACTCCTTGCTTAAGTTCCTTCCTACTTTCCTTATATGCCACACAGGCTTCGTCTGTTCCCAGCCTTTTAGCCCTGACAAATGCCTCCTTTTTCTTTTTGACGAGGCCTACAATATCACTCGTCATCCAAGGTTCCCGAAAATTGCCGTATTTATCTTTCTTCCTCACAGGAACATGCCTGTCCTGTATTCCTTTCAACTGGCACTTGAAAGCCTCCCACATGTCAGATGTTGATTTGCCCTCAAACATCCACCCCCAATCTATGTTCTTCAGTTCCCGCCTAATATTGTTATAATTAGCCTTCCCCCAATTTAGCACATTCATCCTCGGACCACTCTTATCCTTGTCCACCAGTACTTTAAAACTTACTGAATTGTGGTCACTGTTACCGAAATGCTCCCCTACTGAAACATCTACCACCTGGCCGGGCTCATTCCCCAATACCAGGTCCAGTACCGCCCCTTCCCTAGTTGGACTGTTTACATATTGTTTTAAGAAGCCCTCCTGGATGCTCCTTACAAACTCCGCCCCGTCTAAGCCCCTGGCACTAAGTGAGTCCCAGTCAATATTGGGGAAGTTGAAGTCTCCCATCACCACAACCCTGTTGTTTTTACTCTTTTCCAAAATCTGTCTACCTATCTGCTCCTCTATCTCCCGCTGGCTGTTGGGAGGCCTGTAGTATACCCCCAACATTGTGACTGCACCCTTCTTATTCCTGATCTCTACCCATATAGCCTCACTGCCCTCTGAGGTGTCCTCTCGCAGTATAGCTGTGATATTCTCCCGAACAAGTAGCGCAACTCCGCCTCCCCTTTTACATCTCCCTCTATCCCGCCTGAAACATCTAAATCCTGGAACGTTTAGCTGCCAATCCTGCCCTTCCCTCAACCAGGTCTCTGTAATGGCAACAACATCATAGTTCCAAGTAGTAATCCAAGCTCTAAGTTCATCTGTCTTACCCGTAATGCTCCTTGCATTAAAACATATGCACTTCAGGCCACCAGACCCGCTGTGTTCAGCAACTTCTCCCCTTCTGCTCTGCCTCAGAGCCACACTGTCCCTATTCCCTAGTTCTCCCTCAATGCTCTCACCTTCTGACCTATTGCTCCCGTGCCCACCCCCCTGCCACACTAGTTTAAACCCTCCCGTGTGACACTAGCAAACCTCGCGGCCAGGATATTTATGCCTCTCCGGTTTAGATGCAACCCGTCCATCTTATACAGGCCACACCTGCCCCGGAAGAGCTCCCAGTGGTCCAGATAACGGAAACCCTCCCTCCTACACCAGCTGTTTAGCCACGTGTTTGTCTGCTCTATCTTCCTATTTCTAGCCTCACTGGCACGTGGCACAGGGAGTAATCCCGAGATTACCACCCTCGAGGTCCTGTCTTAACTTTCTGCCTAGCTCCCTGAACTCCTGCTGCAGGACCTCATGCCCCTTCCTGCCTATGTCGTTAGTACCAATATGTACAACGACCTCTGCCTGTTTGCCCTCCCCCTTCAGGATTCCCTCTACCCGTTCGGAGACATCCTGGACCCTGGCACCAGGGAGGCAACATACCATCCTGGAGTCTCTTTCACGTCCACAGAAGCGCCTATCTGTGCCCCTGACTATAGAGTCCCCTATTACTATTACTCTTCTGCGCTTTGACCCTCCCTTCTGAACATCAGAGCCAGCCGTGGTGCCACTGCTCTGGCTGCTGCTGTTTTCCCCTGATAGGCTATCCCCCCCCCGACCGTATCCAAAGGGGTATATCTGTTCGAGAGGGGGACAACCACAGGGGATTCCTGCACTGACTGCCTGCCCTTTCTGATGGTCACCCATTTCTCTGCCTGCACCTTGGGTGTGACCACATTTACATAACTGCAATCTATGACGCTTTCCGCCACCTGCATGCTCCTAAGTGCATCCAATTACTGCTCCAACCGAACCATGCGGTCTGTGAGGAGCTGCAGTTGGGTGCACTTTCTGCCGATGAAGCCATCCGGGACGCTGGAAGCCTCCCGGACCTGCCACATCTCACAGTCAGAGCACAGCACCCCTCTAACTGACATTGCGTCAATTAATTAAAATTAAAATTTGTCTTTTTTAAAAAAATACTTTTTTTTTAAATTGCAAAGTTACTGTCAACTATCTGTTTCCTAGCACTAGATTTCTAATAGAAATGCGATAGCTAACTATAATACTCTCCGATCTCTGGCTTAGATATCCTCTAAATTATAATTAAGTTATTATGTTTAATTAGTTCCCAAATACTCAATTTTTTTTTTAAATTTAGGTTAGAAACCCAACCAGCCACTCTGGCCACAGCTTTTCTGTGATGTCACTTCAGTTTCCCCCCGACACACACAATTTGAAAAAAGGTATAAAAGTAAAAATCACTTACTTACCTTCTTACCTTCTGAGTGTCTGAGATGTTCTCAGGTTCTCTCGCTGACAGAGACTGCTCCTCCACCTCCGATCCTTGACCTGCACAATGCTAATAATATAATAATATAGTATGGCACTTACCTTACACCAATGGGTCTTATTATTAGGTTAGAGGAGGAGGGCGGGTGGGAGACACTACACGTGTAGTGTCTCGGGTTTCCTCTCCACCAGAATTTATTGGTTGGCGGGGGGGGGGGGGGGGGGGGGACTTTCCAGAGGTCGAACTTCCGGTTCCCGCCTTATATAAAAACAAATAAAACAGAAAAGAAGAACAGACACGGGACCAGGCAAGGCTTTTTAAATTCACTACTCACCTCCCAGAAGGCCCCTGCGCACCACTGCCAGCGAAATCCAAAGGGCTGCTCCTGTAAAGGTAAGAGCTTTTAAACTCACTACTCACCTCCCAGAAGGCCCCTGCGCACCGCTGCCGCCGAAATCCAAAGGGCTGCTCCTGTAAAGGTAAGAGCTTTTAAACTCACTACTCACCTCCCAGAAGGCCCCTGCGCACCGCTGCCGCCGAAATCCAAAGGGCTGCTCCTGTAAAGGTAAGAGCTTTTAAACTCACTACTCAACTCCCAGAAGGCCCCTGCGCACCGCTGCCACCGAAATCCAAAGGGCTGCTCCTGTAAAGGTAAGAGCTTTTAAACTCACTACTCACCTCCCAGAAGGCCCCTGCGCACCGCTGCCGCCGAAATCCAAAGGGCTGCTCCTGTAAAGGTAAGAGCTTTTAAACTCACTACTCACCTCCCAGAAGGCCCCTGCGCACCGCTGCCGCCGAAATCCAAAGGGCTGCTCCTGTAAAGGTAAGAGCTTTTAAACTCACTACTCACCTCCCAGAAGGCCCCTGCGCACCGCTGCCGCCGAAAACTCCTAACAAGGTGACTGCTCCTTTCCTATTTCTGACTTCAACCCATACTACCTCAGTAGGGTGATACTCCTCGAACTGCCTTTCTGCAGCTGTTATACTATCTCTAATTAATAATGCCACCCCCACCACCTTTTTTACCACCCTCCCTAATCTTATTGAAACATCTATAACCAGGGACCTCCAACAACCATTTCTGCCCCTCTTCTATCCAAGTTTCCGTGATGGCCACCACATCGTAGTCCCAAGTACCGATCCATGCCTTAAGTTCACCCACCTTATTCCTGATGCTTCTTGCGTTGAAGTATACACTCTTCAACCCCTCTCCGTGCCTGCAAGTACTCTCCTTTGTCAGTGTTCCCTTCCCCACTGCCTCATTACATGCTTTGGCATCCTGAATATCGGCTACCTTAGTTGCTGGACTACAAATCCGGTTCCCATTCCCCTGCCAAATTAGTTTAAACCCTCCCGAAGAGTACTAGAAAACCTCCCTCCCAGGATATTGGTGCCCCTCTGGTTCAGATGCAACCCGTCCTGCTTGTACAGGTCCCACCTTCCCCAGAATGCGCTCCAATTATCCAAATACCTGAAGCCCTCCCTCCTACACCATTCCTGCAGCCACGTGTTCAACTGCACTCTCTCCCTATTCCTAGCCTCGCTATCACGTGGCACCGACAACAAACCAGAGATGACAACTCTGTCTGTCCTGGCTTTTAACTTCCAGCCTAACTCCCTAAACTTGTTTATTACCTCCACACCCCTTTTCCTACCTATGTCGTTGGTACCAATGTGCACCACGACTTCTGGCTGCTCACCCT
The DNA here is from genome assembly GCF_047496885.1 of Scyliorhinus torazame. NCBI lineage: Eukaryota > Metazoa > Chordata > Chondrichthyes > Carcharhiniformes > Scyliorhinidae > Scyliorhinus > Scyliorhinus torazame. The sequence continues at coordinate 379,407,611 of NC_092709.1, forward strand.
CCCCCTTAAGGATCCTGAAGACACGATCCGAGACATCCCTGGCCCTGGCACCCGGGAGGCAACATACCTTCCGGGAGTCTCGCTCGCGACCACAGAATCTCCTATCTATTCCCCTAACCATTGAATCTCCTACAACTATTGCTTTTCTATTCTCCCCCTTCCCTTCTGAGCCCCAGAGCCAGACTCAGTGCCAGAGACCTGGCCGCTAGGGCCTTCCCCCGGTAGGTCATCCCCCCCAACAGCATCCAAAACGGTATACTTGTTTTGAAGGGGAACGGCCACGAGGGATCCCTGCACTTTCTGCCTGTTTTTTTTTTCCCCCTGACTGTAACCCAGCTATTCTTGTCCTGTACCTTGGGTGTGGTTACCTCCTTGTAACTCTTCTCAATCACCCCCTCTGCCTCCCGGATGATCCGAAGTTCATCCAGCTTCAGCTCCAGTTCCCTAACACGGTCTTTGAGGAGCTGAAGTTGGGTGCACTTCCCGCAGGTATAGTCAGTGGGGTCACCGGTGGTATCCCTCACCACCCACATCCTACAGGAGGAGCATGTAACTGGCCTAGCCTCCATCCTCTCTTACCTGACAGAATATAGCTGCCCTGTGGACTAACTAGATCTCCACCCTCCGACCCTGCTCCCAGTCAGCTACACTTTCTGTAAAACTCCTGGCTCGCTTCGCACTCTTTGCGGAAATGTCGGAAACAAAATGAAAGGAGCGCCTACTCCCTCCTCACCTAACTCCCTCGGTCACCAAACTCTCACTATCGCACTCAACTGCACCAAATTCAGCACTCCCTCGGTCACCAAACTCTCACTATCGCACTCAAATGCACCAAATTCAGCACTCCCTCGGTCACCAAACTCTCACTATCGCACTCAAATGCACCAAATTCAGCACTCAGTGCTGAATTTGATTGAACAGAGAATGTTCAATCAAAAATAAAGGATCGTCAATCAACATCAAAGGATCTTCAATCAACATCGAAGGCGATCAATAAAAGACAAACGACCATCAATCAACAAAGTCTCTGCAATCAACATCAAAGGATCTTCAATCAACACAGGATCTTTAAGATGGCGCCGGAGCGAGGTGACTCTCTGTGAGCTCTCCCAAACAGATCCACTTTTTACTTTACCTATACTCGTTCTAATCTTTTAAACATTAACTCTAAAACTAACATTATTACAAACCTCTCTCTCTTATCTTCTCTTGCAGGCGTGAACATCCACCGAGGCCCGTGGAGACGTTTTGACCCGACCCGACCTGACCTCTGCGACCTGGAAGAAGATCGGGCCTAAACCGGAAGTGAAGCCCCGACCTCGATTTGGAGCCGACCGGACCTCGGAGCTCCCAACCCGGCCTAACTACCGACGCCATCCCCCGGATCGCCTTGCCCAGTCCCCGGAGCTCCCGACCCGACGGCAAGACCCGGTCCAACGCGACCCCCAGATACCAGCCCAGCGACCCGACCCGGAGAGGCCCACCCAACAACCCAACCTACCTGGTGATGGAAGAAAGAAAAATCCACGTGGAGGCTCGACCGGGCCTACTTTAAGACCCGACCTCAGGAGCGCCCAGGGAAGGAACACACAATGGAACCCAGCCCCACCTGCCGCAGGAAGCCCCTGCACACGACCCAGGACCCCCGAAACGGCGGAGATCCCGCACGAGGACTCGAACGCGCTGCAAGATATTCCCGCGCCCGCAGAAAGCTGGGACCTATCCGTACCGCAAACATGCCCCCCTAGCAATCCCTCTACCTCAACCAGTGCCCGGGACCCTGCCAGTCGCGACCCCAGATACGTAAACAGCGCCATGTTCCCCACCAGCACCCTGGACCCCACCATACGCGACCTGCTACCTTCCACAAGAGCTGACATCTGCCATCGGATCCCAGGATCATCCACAATCAGCTGCCGACTGAGGAAGTGAGGGAAACGCAGCGGTTTGCAGGTTAGACTGAAGCAAAGCTGTTTCAAGACCCCTCTCCCCAGCATACTCCTGGCAAAGGTCCAAGCGATCGAAAACAAGCTGGATGAACTTAACGCCAAACTTACCTCTCAGAGGGAAGTAAGAGACTGCTGTGTACTTTGTTTCACAGAGACATGGCTCACCCCTGCCTCAGCGGACTGTGCCATACAACCTGATGGCTTCTCAATTCACCGGGCGGACCGCACGGCATCATCAGGGAAAGCGAAGGGTGGAGGGGTTTGCCTCCTCATCAACTCCTCCTGGTGCTTGGATGTGGCGACTCTGGCGACCTACTGCTCCCCAGACCTGGAATATCTGACCGTGAAGTGCAGCCCATATTATCTTCCACGTGAGTTCACTTCAGCCATTATCACAGTGGTCTACATCCCACCCCAGGCAGAAGTGAGGAAGGCGCTGGACGAACTATACACAGTAATAAACAACTACGAAACAGAACACCCGGAGGCCCTGTTCATCGTGGCCAGATACTTCAACAAGGCCAACCTCAAGAGTGTACTGCCAATATTCCACCAGCACATCTCCTGTCCCACCAGGGGTGATAACACTCTTGACCACTGCTACTCAAAAATTAAGGGCGCCTCCCGTTCCATCCCCCAACCGCACTTTGGGAAATCAGACAATAAGACGGTGCTCCTTCTCCCGGCATACAAGCAGAAACTCAAGCGGGAGAATCCAGCTAAGACAGTTGTGCAGTGCTGTTCCGAGGAGAGCTCTTACATGACTGCTTAGAGACAGTGGACTGGTCCATATTTAAGAACTCAGCGACCAACTTAAATGAGTATGCCACCACCGTCACAGACCTCATCAGCAAATGTGTGGACGACTGCGTGCCAAAGAAAGCAGTACGTGCATTCCCCAACTGGAAACCATGGCTCAATCGCGAGATTGTTTCCCTAATGAAGGACAGATCTGAGGCGTTCAAGGCAGATGTCCCTGATCTATACAAGAAATCCAGGTACGACCACCGCAAAGCCATCCGGAATGCCAAGAGAGAATATCAAACCAAGGTAGACTTACAGACAGACTCTCGGCGGTTGTGGCAAGGACTAAACAACATAAAAGGCTACAAAGCGAAGCCGAACAGTATCTCTGGCAGCAGCGTACCCCTCCCCGATGAACTCAATGCATTCTATGCTCGGTTCGAGCAGGTAACCATCAATCCGCTGGCGAGTGCCCCAGCAGCCCATAATTCACCCATACCCACCATCACTTGGTGTCGCGACAACAATCTCTCCCTCAATGCCAGCAAACCTAAAGAGCTGGTAATTGACTTCAGGAAGCCAAGTACTGTACACACACCTGTCAGCATCAACGGGGCCGAGGTGGAGATGGTTAGCAGTTTCAAATGCCTAGTGGTGCACATCTCCAGAAATCTGTCCTGGTCCACCCACGTCGACGCTACCACCAATAAAGCACAATTGCGTCTATACTTCCTGAGGAAACTAAGGAAATTCGGCATGTCCACATTGACTCTTACCAACTTTTACAGATGCACCATAGAAAGCATCCTATCGGGCTGCATCACAGCCTGGTATGGCAACTGCTCGGCCCAGGACCGCAAGAAACTTCAGAGAGTCGTGAACACCGCCCAGTCCATCACACGAACCTGCCTCCGATCCATTGACTCCATCTACACCTCCCACTACCTGGGGAAAGCGGGCAGTATAATCAAAGATCCCTCCCACCCGGCTTACTCACTCTTCCAACTTCTTCCATCGGGCAGGAGATACAGAAGTCTGAGAACACGCACGAACAGACTCAAAAACAGCTTCTTCTCCACTGTTACCAGACTCCTAAATGACCCTCTTATGGACTGACTTCATTAATACTACAACCTGTGTGCTTCATCCGAAGCCAGTGCTTATGTAGTTACATTGTATATGTTGTGTTGCCCTGTTATGTATTTTCTTTTTTTCACTTTTCTTCTCATGTCCTTAATGATCTGTTGAGCTGCTCGCAGAAAAATACTTTTCACTGTACCTCGGTACACATGACTATAAACAAATCCAATCCAATCCAATCCAATCAATCAACGACAAATCATTTTCAATCAACATCAAAGGATCTTCAATCAACCACAAAATCAACATCAAAGGATCATCAGTCACTTTTTACACGTACATAAAAAGAAAGAGGGTAGCCAGGGAAAGGGTTGGTCCACTGAAGGATAGGCAAGGTAATCTATGTGTGGAGCCAGAGGAAATGGGCGAGGTACTAAATGAATACTTTGCATCAGTATTCACCAAAGAGAAGAAATTGGTAGATGTTGAGTCTGGAGAAGGGTGTGGAGATAGCCTGGGTCACATTGAGATCCAAAAAGACGAGGTGTTGGGTGTCTTAAAAAATATTAAGCTAGATAAGTCCCCAGGGCCTGATGGGATCTACCCCAGAATACTGAAGGAGGCTGGAGAGGAAATTGCTGAGGCCTTGACATAAATCTTTGGATCCTCGCTGTCTTCAGGGGATGTCCCGGAGGACTGGAGGATAGCCAATGTTGTTCCTCTGTTTAAGAAGGGTAGCAAGGATAATCCCGGGAACTACAGGCTGGTGAGCCTTACTTCAGTGGTAGGGAAATTACTGGAGAGAATTCTTCGAGACAGGATCTACTCCCATTTGGAAGCAAATGGACGTATTAGTGTGAGGCAGCACGGTTTTGTGAAGGGAAGGTCGTGTCTCACTAACTTGATAGAGTTTTTCGAGGAGGTCACTAAGATGATTGATGCAGGTGAGGCAGTGGATGTTGTCTATATGGACTTCAGTAAGGCCTTTGACAAGGTCCCTCATGGTAGACTAGTACAAAGGGTGAAGTCACACGGGATCAGGGGTGAGCTGGCAAGGTGGATACAGAACTGGCTAGGCAACAGAAGGCAGAGAGTAGCAATGGAAGGATGCTTTTCTAATTGGAGGGCTGTGACCAGTGGTGTTCCACAGGGATCAGTGCTGGGACCTTTGCTCTTTGTAGTATATATAAATGATTTGGAGGAAAATGTAACTGTTCTGATTAATAAGTTTGCAGACGACACAAAGGTTGGTGGAATTGCGGATAGCGATGAGGACTGTTGGAGGAAACAGCAGGATTTAGATTGTTTGGAGACTTGGGCGGAGAGATGGCAGATGGAGTTTAATCCGGACAAATGTGAGGTAATGCATTTTGGAAGGTCTAATGCAGGTAGGGAATATACAGTGAATGGTAGAACCCTCAAGAGTATTGAAAGTCAAAGAGATCTATGAGTACAGGTCCACAGGTCATTGAAAGGGGCAACACAGGTGGAGAAGGTAGTAAAGAAGGCATACGGCATGCTTGCCTTCATTGGCCGGGGCATTGAGTATAAGAATTGGCAAGTTATGTTGCAGCTGAACCTTAGTTAGGCCACACTTGGAGTATAGTGTTCAATTCTGGTCGCCACACTACCAGAAGGATGTGGAGGCTTTAGAGAGGGTGCAGAAGAGATTTTCCAGAATGTTGCCTGGTATGGAGGGCATTAGCTATGAGGAGCGGTTGAATAAACTCGGTTTGTTCTCACTGGAACGAAGGAGGTTGAGGGGAGACCTGATAGAGGTCTACAAAATTATGAGGGGCATAGACAGAGTTTATAGTCAGAGGCTTTTCCCCAGGGTAGAGGGGGCAATTACTAGGGGGCATAGGTTTAAGGTGAGAGGGGCAAGGTTTAGAGTAGATGTACGAGGCAATTTTTTTACGCAGAGGGTAGTGGGTGCCTGGAACTCGCTACCAGAGGAGGTGGTGGAAGCAGGGACGATCGTGACATTTAAGAGGCATCTTGACAAATACATGAATACGATGGGAATAGAGGGATACGGACCCAGGAAGTGTAGAAGATTGTAGTTTAGTCGGGCAGCTTGGTCGGCACGGGCTTGGAGGGCCGAAGGGCCTTTTCCTGGGCTGTACATTTCTTTGTTCTTTGTTCTTTGCCAATAACAAAGGATCTTCAATCAACAACTAAGGATCATCAGTCAACAACAAAGGACCTTCAATCAACAACAAAGAATCTTCCATCAAAAAGAAAGGGTCTAATCAAAAACAAAGGATCATCAATCAATAACAAAGGATCTTCAATTGACAATAAATGGTCTTCAATCAACAACAAAGAATCATCAATCAACCATAAAGGGTTTTCAATCAACATCAAAGCACCTTCAATCAACATCAAAGGTTCTTCAATAAACAGGAAAGAATCTTCAATCAACAACTAAGCATCATCAATCAACATCAAATGATCCATTCAACAACTAAGGATTTTCAATCAACAACAAAGGATCTTCAATCAACAAAAATAGGTCATCACTCAATACAAAAGGATCTTCAACTCAAAAGGAAAGATCATCAATTAGCATCACAGAATCTTCAATCAACATCAAAGGATCTGCAATCAGCATCAAAGGATCTTCAATCAACACCCAAACATCTTGAATCAGCAACAAAGCATCTTCAATGAACATCAAAGGATCATCAGTCAAGAACAAAGGATCTTCAATCAACAACTAAGGATCATCAGTCAACAACAAATGATCTTCAATCAACAACAAAAGATCATTAATCAATATCAAAGGGTCCAATCAACAGCAACGGATGTTAAATGATCATCAAAGAGTCTTCAATCAAGAACAACGCATCTTCAATCAACAAACAAGGATATTCAACAACAAAGGAGCATCAATGAACATCAAAGGATCTTTAATCAACATCAAAGGATACAATCAACATCAAAGGATCTTTAATCAACAACAAATGATCTTCAGTCAACAACAAAGAATTTCAATCAACAACAATGCACCTTCAATCAACATCAAAGGATCTTTAATCAACAACAGAGGATCTTCAATCAAAAACAAAGAATCGACAAGCAACAACAAATGAGATACGATCAACATGGAAGGATCTTCCATCAAAAACAAAGGATCATCAATCAACAAAGGATCATCCATGAACAATAAAGGATATTCAATCAACAAGAAGGCATCTTCAATCAACATCAAATAATCTTCAATCAACAACAAATGATCTTCAGTCAACAGCAGATAATCAGTCAATATCACAGGATGTTTAATCAACATCAAAGGACCTTCAATGAACACCCAAGCATCTTCAATCAACAACAAAGCATCTTCAATCAACAACAAAGGATCTTCAATCAACAACAAACGATCATCAATCAATAACCGAGGATATTCAATTGACAACAATCGATCATAAATCAACATCAAAGGACCATCAGTCAACATCAAAAGATCTTCAATCAACAAGCAAACATCTTCAATCAGCAACAAAGCATCTTCAATCAACATCAAAGACCTCCGATGAGCAAAAAAACATCTTGAATCAACAACAAACGGCCCTATCAAAAACAATGGATCTTCAATCAAAAACAAAGCATTTTCAATCAACATCAAAGGATCATCATTCAATTACAAAACGTCTTTGATCAACAACAAAGTATCTTGAATCAAAAACAAAGAAACGTCAAACAACAACAAATGATATTTATTCAACATCGAAGGATATTCCATCAAAAAGAAAAGATCATCAATCAACAAAATATCTTCTTGCGACAACAAAGGTTCTTCAATCATCATCAAATGATCTGCAATCAACATCAAGGGATCTTCAATCAACGCCCAAGCATCTTCAATCAGCAACAAAGCATCATCAGTCAACATCAAAGGACCATTGATTAACAACAAATTCATCTTCAATCAACAACAAAGGGTCATCAATCAATAACCGAGGGTATTCAGTTGACAACAATCGATCATAAATCAACATCAAAGGATCATCAATCAACAACAAATGATCTTCAATCTACAACAAAAGATCATCAATCAATATGAAAGGATCCAATTAAAAACAACGGATGTTCAATGAACATCAAAGGGCCTTCAATCAAAAACAACGCATCTTCAATCAACAACAAAGGATATTCAAGCAACACCGAAGGATCGTCAATCAACAACAAAGGATCTTCAATCACCATCAAAAGATCCAATCAACAACAAGGGATCATCAATGAACATCAAAGCATCTTCAATCAACATCAAAGGATCGAACCAACATCAACGGATCATCAGTCAAAAACAAAGGATCGTCAATCAACAACAAATATCTTCAATCAACAACAAAGGATCTTCAATCAACAACAAAGCATCTTCAATCAACATCAAATAATCTTCAATCAACAACGAAGGAGCATCAATCAACAGCAAAGGATCTACACTCAATGGACAATAAGGGATCTTCACGCAACAACAATAGATCAACAATCAACATCAAATGATCCAATCAAGAACTAAGTGTCATCAATCAACAACAAAGGATCTTCAATGAACATCAAAGGATCTTCAATCAACAACAAAGTATACTCAATCAACAAATAAGGACCTTCCGTCAACAACAAACCATCTTCAATCAATGACAAAGGATCATCAATCAACAACAAAGAAACATCGTTCAACAACAAAGGATCTTCAATAAACAACAAAAGATCATTAACCGACATCAAAGGATCCAATCAACAACAAAGGATCTTCAATCAGCAGAAAGGATCTTCAATCAACAACAAATGATCATCAATCAACATCAACTGATCCAATCAAGAACAAAGGATCTTCAATCAACAACAAAACATCTTCAATCAACAACAAAGTATACTCAATCAACAAATAAGGATCTTCTGTGAACAACAAACCATCTTCAATCAACAACAAAGGATCTTCAATCACCAACAAAGGATCTTCAATCAACACCGAATAATCTTCCATCAGCACCAAAGGACTTTCGATAAACAACAAAGCATCTTCAAGCAAATCAAAGCATCTTCAATCAAATCAAAGGATCTACAATCAACAACAAAGCATCTTCAATCAGCAACAAAACATCTTCAAACAACATCAAAGGACCTTCGATCAACAAGAAAACATCTTCATTCAACAATAAATGATCCAATCAAAAACAAAGGATCATCAATCAACAACGCATGATCTTCAGTCAACTGCAAAGGATCATCAATCAATAACAAAGGATCTTCAATGGACAACAAAGGATCATCAATCAACATCAATGGATCATCAATCAACAAGAAAGGATCGTCAATCAACAACAAAGGACCATCAGTCAACAACAAAGGATCTTCAATCAACAACAAATATCTCCAATCAACAACAAATAATTCAATCACAAACAAAGGATCATGAATCAACAACAAAGCATCTTCAATCAACAACAAGGGGTCATCACTCAATAACAAAGGATCTTCAATTCAAAAAGAAAGATCATCAATCAACATCAAAGGATCTTCAATCAACAACAAAGGATCTTCAATCAACAACAAAGAATCTTCAATCAACAACAAAGGATCTACAATCAACAAAAAAGAACAAAGAACAAAGAAATGTACAGCACAAGAACAGGCCCTTCGGCCCTCCAAGCCCGTGCCGACCATGCTGCCCGACTAAACTACAATCTTCTACACTTCCTGGGTCCGTATCCCTCTATTCCCATCCTATTCATGTATTTGTCAAGATGCCCCTTAAATGTTACTATCGCCCCTGCTTCCACCACCTCTTCCGGTAGCGAGTTCGAGGCACCCACTACCCTCTCCGCAAAACACTTGCCTCGTACATCTACTCTAAACCTTGCCCCTCTCACCTTAAACCTATGCCCCCTAGTAATTGCCCCCTCTACCCTGGGGAAAAGCCTCTGACCAGCCACTCTGTCTATGCCCCTCATAATTTTGTAGACCTCTATCAGGTCTCCCCTCAACCTCCTTCGTTCCAGTGAGAACAAACCGAGTTTATTCAACCGCTCCTCATAGCTAATGCCCTCCATACCAGGCAACATTCTGGTAAATCTCTTCTGCACCCTCTCTAAAGCCTCCACATCCTTCTGGTAGTGTGGCGACCAGAATTGAACACTATACTCCAAGTGTGGCCTAACTAAGGTTCTATACAGCTGCAACATGACTTGCCAATTCTTATACTCAATGCCCCGGCCAATGAAGGCAAGCATGCCGTATGCCTTCTTGACGACCTTCTCCACCTGTGTTGCCCCTTTCAATGACCTGTGGACCTGTACTCCTAGATCTCTTTGACTTTCAATACTCTTGAGGGTTTTACCATTCACTGTACATTCCCTACGTGCATTAGACCTTCCAAAATGCATTACCTCACATTTGTCCGGAATAAACTCCATCTGCCATCTCTTCGCCCAAGTCTCCAAACAATCTAAATCCTGTTGTATCCTCTGACAGTCCTCATCGCTATCCGCAATTCCACCAACCTTTGTGTCGTCTGCAAACTTACTAATCAGACCAGTTACATTTTCCTCCAAATCATTTATATATACTACACACAGCAGAGGTCCCAGCACTGATCGCTGTGGAACACCAATGGTCACAGGCCTCCAATTAGAAAAGCATCCTTCCATTGCTACTCTCTGCCTTCTATGACCTTGCCAGTTCTGTATCCACCTTGCCAGCTCACCCCTGATCCCGTGTGACTTCACCTTTTGTACTAGTCTACCATGAGGGACCTTGTCAAAGGCCTTACTGAAGTCCATATAGACAACATCCACTGCCCTACCTGCATCAATCATCTTAGTGACCTCCTCGAAAAACTCTATCAAGTTAGTGAGACACGACCTCCCCTTCACAAAATCATGCTGCCTCTCACTAATACGTCCATTTGCTTCCAAATGGGAGTAGATCCTGTCTCGAAGAATTCTCTCCAGTAATTTCCCAACCACTGAAGTAAGGCTCACCGGCCTGTTGTTCCCTGGATTATCCTTGCTACACTTCTTAAACAGACGAACAACATTGGCTATTCTCCAGTCCTCCGGGACATCCCCTGAAGGCAGTGAGGATCCAAACATTTCTGTCAAGGCCTCAGCAATTTCCTCTCCAGCCTCCTTCAGTATTCTGGGGTAGATCCCATCAGGCCCTGGGGACATATCTACCTTAATATTTTTTAAGACACCCAACACCTCGTCTTTTTGAATCTCAATGTGACCCAGGCTATCTACGCACCCTTCTCCAGACTCAACATCTACCAATTTCTTCTCTTTGGTGAATACTGATGCAAAGTATTCATTTAGTACCTCGCCCATTTCCTCTGGCTCCACACATAGATTCCCTTGCCTATCCTTCAGTGGGCCAACCCTTTCTCTGGCTACCCTCTTGCTTTTTATGTACGTGTAAAAAGCCTTGGGATTTTCCTTAACCTTATTTGCCAATGACTTTTCGTGACCCCTTCTAGCCCTCCTGACTCCTTGCTTAAGGTCCTTCCTAAGGTCTTTCCTTATATGCTACGCAGACTTCGTCTGTTCCCAACCTTTTACCCCTGACAAATGCCTCCTTTTTCTTATTGACGAGGCCTACAATATCTCTCGTAAGCCAAGGTTCCCGAAAATTGCCGTATTTATCCTTCTTCCTCACAGGAACATGCCGGTCCTGAATTCCTTTCAACTGACACTTGAAAGCCTCCCACATGTCAGATGTTGATTTGCCCTCAAACATCCGCACCCAATCTATGTTCTTCAGTTCCCGCCTAATATTGTTATAATTAGCCTTCCCCCAATTTAGCACATTCATCCTAGGACCACTCTTATCCTTGTCCACCAGTACTTTAAAACTTACTGAATTGTGGTCACTGTTACCGAAATGCTCCCCTACTGAAACATGTACCACCTGGCCGGGCGCATTCCCCAATACCAGGTCCAGTACCTCCCCTTCCCGAGTTGGACTGTCGACATATTGTTTTAAGAAGCCCTCCTGGATGCTCCTTACAAACTCCGCCCCGTCTAAGCCCCTAGCACTAAGTGAGTCCCAGTCAATATTGGGGAAGTTCAAGTCTCCCATCACCACAACCCTGTTGTTGTTAATCTTTTCCAAAATCTGTCTACCTATCTGCTCCTCTATCTCCCGCTGGCTGTTGGGAGGCCTGTAGTAAACCCCCAAAATTGTGACTGCACCCTTCTTATTCGTGATCTCTACCCATATAGCCTCACTGCCCTCTGAGGTGTCCTCCCGCAGTACAGCTGTGATATTCTCCCGAACCAGTAGCGCAGCTCCGCCTCCCCTTTTACATCCCCCTCTATCCCGCCTGAAACATCTAAATCCTGGAACGTTTAGCTGCCAATCCTGCCCTTCCCTGAACCAGTTCTCTGTAATGGCAACAACATCATAGTTCCAAGTTCTAATCCAAGCTCTAAGTTCATCTGCCTTACCCGCAATACTTCTTGCATTAAAATATATGCACTTCAGACCACCAGACCCGCTGTGTTCAGCAACTTCTCCCTGTCTGCTCTGCCTCAGAGCCCCTCTGTCCCTATTCCCTAGTTCTCCCTCAATGCTCTCACCTTCTGACCTATTGCTCCCGTGCCCACCCCCCCCCCCCGCCATACTAGTTTAAACCCTCTCGTGTGACACTAGCAAATCTCGCGGCCAGGATATTTATGCCTCTCCGGTTTAGATGCAACCCGTCCTTCTTATATAGGTCACACCTGCCCCGGAAGAGCTCCCAGTGGTCCAGATAACGGAAACCCTCCCTCCTACACCAGCTGTTCAGCCACGTGTTTAGCTGCTCTATCTTCCTATTTCTAGCCTCACTGGCACGTGGCACAGGGAGTAATCCCGAGATTACAACCCTAGAGGTCCTGTCTTTTAACTTTCTGCCTAGCTCCCTGAACTCCTGCTGCAGGACCCCATGCCCCTTCCTGCCTATGTCGTTAGTACCAATATGTACAACGACCTCTGCCTGTTTGCCCTTCCCCTTCAGGATGCCCTCTACCCGTTCGGAGACATCCTGGACCCTGGCACCAGGGAGGCAACATACCATCCTGGAGTCTCTTTCGCGTCCACAGAAGCGCCTATCTGTGCCCCTGACTATAGAGTCCCCTATTACTATTGCTCTTCTGCGCTTTGACCCTCCCTTCTGAACATCAGAGCCAGCCGTGGGGCCACTGCTCTGGCTGCTGCTGTTTTCCCCTGATAGGCTATACCCCCCGACAGTATCCAAAGGGGTATACCTGTTCGAGCGGGGGACAACCACAGGGGAAAAGCATCTTCAATCAGCAACAAAACATCTTCAAACAACATCAATGGACCTTCGATTAACAAGAAATCATCGTCAATTAACAACAAATGATCCAATCAAAAACAAAGGATCATCAATCAACACAAAACATCTCTAATCAACATCAAAGGATCATCAATCAACAACGCATGATCTTCAGTCAACAGCAAAGGATCATCAGTCAATAACAAAGTATCTTCAATGGACAACAAAGGATCATCAATCAACAACAAAGGATCTACACTCAACAACAAAAGGTCAACAATCAACATGAAAGGATCCAATCAACAACAAATGATCTTCAAACAACATCAAAGGGTCTTCAGTCAACATCAAAGCATCCAATCAACAAAAGGATTCTCAAACAACAGCAATGGATCTTCCGTCAAAAACAAAGCATCTTCAATCAACAACAAAGCATCTTCAATCAACAACAAAGCATCTTCAATCAACAACAAAGCATCTTCAATCAACAACAAAGCATATTTAAGCAACGTCAAATGATCTTCGATCAACAACAAAGGATCTTCAATCAACAACAAGGGGTCATCACTCAATAACAAAGGATCTTCAATTCAAAACGAAAGATCACCAATCAACATCAAAGGATCTTCAACCAACACCGAATAATCTTCAATCAACATCAAATCACTTTCGATCAACAACAAAGCATCCTCAATGAACAACAAAGGATCTTCAATCAACAACAAAGGATCATCAATCAATAACAGAGGATCTTCAATTGACAACAATGGATCTTAAATCAACATCAAAGGCTCATCAATCAACAACAAAGGATCGTCAATAAACAACAAGAGATCATCAATCAATATCAAAGGATCCAATGAACAACAAGGCATCTTCAATCAACATCAAATAATCCAATCAACAACAAAGGATCATCAGTCAACAACAAAGTATCTTCAATCAACAACAAAGGATCTTCAATCAACATCAAATGATCTTCAATCAACAGCATAGAATCTTGAATCCACATCAAAGGATCTTCAATCAACAACAAAGGATCGTCAATCAACAACAAAGGATCATCAGTCAACAACAAATATCTCCAATCAACAACAAAGGATCCAAGCAAAAACAAAGGATATTCAATCACAAACAAAGGATCATGAATCAACAACAAAGCATCTTCAATCAACAACAAGGGGTCATCACTCAATAACAAAGGATCTTCAATTCAAAACGAAAGATCATCAATCAACATCAAAGGATATTCAATCAACATCAAAGAATCTTCAATCAACAGCAAAGGATCTTCAATCAACAACAAAGCATCTTCCATCAAAAACAAAGGACCATCAATCAACAAAGGATCTTCTATCAACATCAAAAGATCATCAATCAACATCAAATAATCCAATCAACAACAAAGGATCTTCAATCAACAACAAAGAATCTTCAATCAACAGCAATGCATCATCAATCAAAACGAAAGGTCATCAATCAACATCAAAGGAACTTCAAACAACACCGAAGGATCTTTAAACAACATCAAAGGACTTTCGATCAACAACAAAGCATCTTCAATTAACAACAAAGGATCTTCAATCAACAACAAAGGATCTTCAATTGACAACAATGGATCTTAAATCAACATCAAAGGATCATCAAGCAACAACAAAGGATCTTCAATAAACAACAAAGGTTCATCAATCAATATCAAAGGATCCAATGAACAACAACGGATGTTCAATCAACATCAATGGATCTTCAATCAACAACAAAGCATCTTCAATCAAAAGCAAAGGATCATTAATCAACATCAAAGGATCTTCAATCTACATCAAAGAATCCAATAACATCAAAGGATGTTCAATCAACAGCATAGAATCTTCAATCCACATCAAAGGATCTTCAATTAACAACAAATTATCCAATCAACAACAAAGCATCTTCAATCAACAACAAAGGATCTTCAATCAACAACGAATGATCTTCCATCAAAAACAAAGGACCATCAATCAACAAAGGATCTTCTATCAACAACAAAAGATCATCAATCAACATCAAAGGATCCTATCAACAACAAAGGATCTTCAATCAACAACAAAGGATCTTTAATCAACATCAATGCATCATCAATCAATATCAACTGATGCAATCAAGAACAAAAGATCTGCAATCATCAACAAAGGCTCTTCAATCAAGATCATAGTATCTTCAATCAACAACAAAGAATCTTCAATCAACATCAAAGAATCATCAATAAACAACAAATGATCCAATCAACATTAAAGGATCCAATCAACAACAAAG
Source organism: Scyliorhinus torazame (assembly GCF_047496885.1). Classification (NCBI taxonomy): domain Eukaryota; kingdom Metazoa; phylum Chordata; class Chondrichthyes; order Carcharhiniformes; family Scyliorhinidae; genus Scyliorhinus; species Scyliorhinus torazame. The sequence continues at coordinate 379,422,962 of NC_092709.1, forward strand.
CAGCTTCAATCATCAACTAAGGATCTTCAATCAACAAAGGATCTTCTATCAACAACAAGTGATCCAATCAAGAACGAAGGAGCTTCAATCACCAACAAAGGATCATCAGTCTTCAACAAAGGATCTTCAATCATCAACAAATATCTTCAATCAACATCAAAGGACCATCAAACAAATACAAACGATCTTCTATCAACATCAACAACAACAACAATAAAAGATCATCAATCAACATCAAAGCATCCAATCAACAACAAGGCATCATCAATCAACATCAGCTGGTCCAATCAAGAACAAAGGATCTTCAATCAACAAGAAAGTCTCTTCAATCAAGATCATAGCATCTTCAATCAAAGAACAACAAAGAACAATGAAATGTACAGTACAGGAACAGGCCCTTCGGCCTTCCAAGCCCGTACCGACCATGCTGCCCGACTAAACTGCAATCTTCTACACTTCCTGGGCCCGTATCCCTCTATTCCCATCCTATTCATGTATTTGTCAAGATGCCCCTTAAATGTCACTATCGTCCCTGCTTCCACCACCTCCTCCGGTAGCGAGTTCCAGGCACCCACTACTCTCTGCGTAAAAAACTTGCCTCGTACATCTACTCTAAACCTTGCCCCTCTCACCTTAAACCTATGCCCCCTAGTAATTGACCCCTCTCCCCTGGGGAAAAGCCTCTGACTATCCACTCTGTCTATGCCCCTCATAATTTTGTAGACCTCTATCAGGTCTCTCCTCAACCTCCTTCGTTCCAGTGAGAACAAACCGAGTTTATTCAACCGCTCCTCATATCTAATGCCCTCCATACCAGGCAACATTTTGGTAAAACATTCAACAACAAAGAATCTTCAATGAACACCAAAGAATCACCAATAAAGATCAAAGGATATTCAAAGAACAACAAAGGATCGTCAATCAACATTAAAGGATCCAATTAACAACAACGCAGCTTCAATCGTCACCAAAGGATCTTCAATCAACAAAGGATCTTCTAGCAACAACAAATAATACAATCAAGAACTGAGGAGCTTCAAACAACAACCAAGGATCTTCACTCAACAACAAAAGCTCATCAATATCAAAGGACCCAAAGAACAACAACGGATGTTCATTCAACATCAAAGGATCATCAATCAACTACAACGGGACTTCAATCAACGTAGAATGATCTTCCATCAAAAACAAAGGATCATCAATCAACAAAGGATCTTCTATCAACAACAAAATATGATCAATCACATCAAAGGATTCAATGAACATCAAAGGATCCAATCAATATCAAAGAATCATCAATAAACAACAAATGATCCTTTGTTGTCGACCCTGGTGGGACAGAAGATGTGCTGGTGGACAACAAAGGATCATCAATCAACAACAAAACATCTTCAATCAACATCAAAGTCTCTTCAATCGGATCCCACGATCATCCAGCAGCAGCCTCCGACCGAGGAAGCGAGCGAAACGCAGCAGTCTGCAGGTTAGACTGAAGCAACGCGGTTTCAAGACCCCTCTCCCCAGCATACTCCTGGCAAACGTCCAAGCGATCGAAAACAAGCTGGATGAACTTAACGCCAGACTTACCTCTCAGAGGGAAGTAAGGCATCATCAGGCAAAGCGAAGGGTGGAGGGGTTTGCCTCCTCATCAACTCCTCCTGGTGCTTGGATGTGGCGACTCAGGCGACCTACTGCTCCCCAGACCTGGAATACCTGACCGTGAAGTGCCATCCATATTATCTTCCACGAGAGTTCACTTCAGCCATTATCACAGCGGTCTACATCCCACCCCAGGCAGGCGCTGGATGAACTATACACAGTAATAAACAACTACGAAACAGAACACCCGGAGGCCTTGTTCATCGTGGCCGGAGACTTCAACAAGGCCAACCTCAAGAGTGTACTGCCAATATTCCACCAGCACATCTTCTGTCCCACCAGGGTCGACAACACTCTTGACCACTGCTACTCAAAAATCAGGGGCGCCGACCGTTCCATCCCCCGACCGCACTTTGGGAAATCAGATCATAAGACGGTGCTCCTTCTCCCGGCATACAAGCAGAAACGCAAGCGGGAGAATCCAGCGAAGAAGGTTGTGCGGTGCTGGTCCGAGGAGACAGAAGAGCTCTTACGTGACTGCTTAGAGACAGTGGACTGGTCCATATTTAAGAACTCAGCGACCAACTTAAATGAGTATGCCACCACCGTCACAAACTTCATCAGCAAATGTGTGGACGACTGTGTGCCAAAGAAAGCAGTACGTGCGTTCCCCAACCAGAAACCATGGCTCAATCGCGAGATTGACTCGCTACTGAAGGACAGGTCTGAGGTGTTCAAGGCAGACGACCCTGACCTATACAAGAAATCCAGGTACGACCTCCGCAAAGCCATCCGGAATGCCAAGAGAGAATATCAAACCAAGCTAGAGTTAAAGACAGACTCTTGGCGGTGGTGGCAAGGACTAAACAACATAACGGGCTACAAAGCGAAGCCGAACAGTATCTCTGGCAGCAGCGCACCCCTCCCCGATGAACTCAATGCATTCTATGCTCGGCTCGAGCAGGTAACCAACAATCCGCTGGCGAGTGCCCCAGCAGCCCATAGTTCACCCATACCCACCATCACAGCTTCCGAAATCAGATTGGCCTTCCTGAAAGGAATCCCTCGGAAGGCGACCGGCCCAGACGGGATCCCTGGTCGTGCACTCAGAGCTTGCGTGGACCAGCTGGCAGAGCTATTCACGGACATCTTTAACCTGTCCCTACTCCACTCCGAGGTCCCCACCTGCTTCAAGAAGACCACCATCATACCGGTTCCAAAGAAGAACCAGGCAACGTGCCTCAATGACTACCGACCAGTGGCCCTGACTTCAGTCGTAATGAAGTGCTTCGAGAGGTTGATAATGAAGCGCATCACCTCCATACTCCCAGAACGCCTTGATCCACTGCAATTCGCATACCGCTGCAACCGGTCCACATCAGACACTATTTCCCTGGCCCTACACTCATCCCTGGAGCATCTCGAAAACAAGGACTCCTACATTAGACTCCTATTTATTGACTACAGCCCCGCCTTCAACACCATAATCCCAGCCAAGCTCATATCAAAGCTCCAAAACCTAGGACATGGCTCCCCACTCTGCAACTGGATCCTCGATTTTCTGACCAACAGACCACAATCAGTAAGAATGAACAACAACACCTTCTCCACAATAGTCCTCAACACCGGCGTCCCTCAAGGCTACGTACTTGGCCCCCTACTCTACTCCCTGTACACACACGACTGCGTGGCAAAACTTGGTTCCAACTCCAACTACAAGTTTGCTGACGATACGACCATCGTGGGCCGGATCTCGAATAACGATGAGTCCGAATACAGGAGTGAGATAGAGAACCTAGTGGAGTGGTGTAGCGACAACAATATCTCCCTCAATGCCAGCAAAACTAAAGAGCTGGTAATTTACTTCAGGAATAAAAGTACTGTACACACCCCTGTCAGCATCAACGGGGCTGAGGTGGAGATGGTTAGCAGTTTCAAATTCCTAGGGGTGCACAGCTCCAAAAATCTGTCCTGATCCACCCACGTCGACGCTACCAGCAGTGAAGCACAACAGCGCCTATACTTCCTCAGGAAACCAATGAAATGCGGCATGTCCACATTGACTCTTGCTAACTTTTACAGGTGCACCAGAGAAAGCATCCTATCGGGCTGCATCACAGCCTGTTATGGCAACTGCTCGGCCCAGGACCGCAAGAAACTTCAGAGAGTCGTGAACACCGCCCAGTCCATCACACGAACCTGCCTCCCATCTATGTCTCCATCTACACCTTCCGCTGCCTGGGGAAAGCGGGCAGTATAATCAAAGATATCTCCCACCCGGCTTACTCACTCTTCCAACTTCTTCCATCGGGCAGGAGATACAAAAGTCTGAGAACACGCACGAACAGACTCAAAAACAGCTTCTTCCCCACTGTTACCAGACTCCTAAATGACCCTCTTATGGCCTGACCTCATTAACACTACACCCTGTACGTTTCATCCAAAGCCAGGGCTTATGTAGTTACATTGTATATGTTGTGTTGCCCTATTATTTGCTAGTGTCACACGGGAGGGTTTAAACTAGTATGGCAGGGGGGTGGGCACGGGAGCAAAATGTCAGAAGGTGAGAGCATTGAGGGAGAACTAGGGAATAGGGACAGTGTGGCTCTGAGGCAGAGCAGACAGGGAGAAGTTGCTGAACACAGCCGGTCTGGTGGCCTGAACTGCATGTGTTTCAATGCAAGAAGTATTACGGGTAAGGCAGATGAACCTAGAGCTTGGATTAGTACTTGGAACTATGATGTTGTTGCCATTACAGAGACCTGGTTGAGGGAAGGGCAAGATTGGCAGCAAAACGTTCCAGGATTTAGATGTTTCAGGCGGGATAGAGGGGGATGTAAAACGGGTGGCGGAGTTGCGCCACTGGTTAGGGAGAATATCACAGCTGTACTACGGGAGGAGACCTCAGAGGGCAGTGAGGCTATATGGGTAGAGATCAGGAATAAGAAGGGTGCAGTCACAATGTTGGGGGTGTACTACAGGCCTCCCAACAGCCAGCGGGAGGTAGAGGAGCAGATAGGTAGACAGATTTTGGAAAAGAGTAAAAACAACAGGGTTGTGGTGATGGAAGACTTCAAATTCCCCTATATTGACTGGGACTCACTTAGGGCCAGGGGCTTAGACGGGGCAGAGTTTCTAAGGAGCATCCAGGAGGGCTTCTTAAAACAATATGTAGACAGTCCAACTAGGGAAGGGACGGTACTGGACCTGGTATTGGGGAATGAGCCCGGCCAGGTGGTAGAAGTTTCAGTAGGGGAGCATTTCGGAAACAGTGACCACAATTCAGTAAGTTTTAAAGTGCTGGTGGACAAGGATAAGAGTGGTCCTAGGATGAATGTGCTAAATTGGGGGAAGGCTAATTATAACAATTTTAGGCGGGAACTGAACAACCTAGATTGGGGGGGGGGGCGGGGGGGGGGGGGTTGTTTGAGGGCAAATCAACATCTGACATGTGGGAGGCTTTCAAGTGTCAGTTGAAAGGAATTCAGGACCGGCATGTTCCTGTGAGGAAGAAGGATAAATCCGGCAATTTTCGGGAACCTTGGATAACGAGAGATATTGTAGGCCTCGTCAAAAGGAAAAAGGAGGCATTTGTCAGGGCTAAACGGCTGGGAACAGACGAAGCCTGCGTGGAATATAAGGAAAGTAGGAAGGAACTTAAGCAAGGAGTCAGGAGGGCCAGAATGGTTCACGAAAAGTCATTAACAAATTGGGTTAAGGAAAATCCCAAGGCTTTTTACACGTACATAAAATGCAAGAGGGTAGCCAGGGAAAGGGTTGGCCCACTGAAGGATAGGCAAGGGAATCTATGTGTGGAGCCAGAGGAAATGGGCGAGGTACTAAATGAATACTTTGCATCAGTATTTACCAAAGAGAAGGAATTGGTAGATGTTTAGTCTGGAGAAGGGTGTGGAGATAGCCTGGGTCACATTGAGATCCAAAAAGACGAGGTGTTGGGCGTCTTAAAAAATATTAAGCTAGATAGGTCCCCAGAGCCTGATGGGACCTACCCCAGAATACTGAAGGGGGCTGGAGAGGAAATTGCTGAGGCCTTGACAGAAATCTTTGGATCCTCGCTGTCTTCATGTGATGTCCCGGAGGACTGGAGTATAGCCAATGTTGTTCCTCTGTTTAAGAAGGGTAGTAAGGATAATCCAGGGAACTACAGGCCGGTGAGCCTTACTTCAGTGGTAGGGAAATTTCTGGAGAGAATTCTTCGAGACAGGGTCTACTCCCATTTGGAAGTAAATGGACGTATTCGTGAGAGGCAGCATGGTTTTGTGAAGGGGAGGTCGTGTCTCACTAACTTGATAGAGTTTTTCGAGGAGGTCACAAAGATGATTGATGCAGGTAGGGCAGTGGATGTTGTCTATATGGACTTCAGTCAGGCCTTTGACAAGGTCCGTCATGGTAGACTAGGACAAAAGGTGAAGTCACACGGCATCAGGGGTGAGCTGGCAAAGTGGATACAGAACTGGCTAGGTCATAGAAGGCAGAGAGTAGCAATGGAAGGATGCTTTTCGAATTGGGGCTGTGACCAGCGGTGTTCCGCAGGGATCAGTGCTGGGACCTTTGCTGTTTGTAGTTTATATAAATGATTTGGAGGAAAATGTAACTGCTCTGATTAGTAAGTTTGCAGACGACACAAATGTTGGTGGAATTGCGGATAGCGATGAGGACTGTCAGAGGATACAGCAGGATTTAGATTGTTTGGAGACTTGGGCGGAGATGGCAGATGGAGTTTAATCCGGACAAATGTGAGGTAATGCATTTTGGAAGGTCTAATGCACGTAGGGAATATACAGTGAATGGTAGAACCCTCAAGAGTATTGAAAGTCAGAGAGATCTTGGAGTACATGTCCACAGGTCACTGAAAGGGGCAACACAGGTGGAGAAGATAGTCAAGAAGGCGTTAGGCATGCTTGCCTGCATTGGTCGGGGCTTTGAGGATATGAACTGGCAAGTCATGTTGCAGCTGTATAGAACCTTAGTTAGGCCACACTTGGAGTATAGTGTTCAATTCTGGTCGCCACACTACCAGAAGGATATGGAGGCTTTAGAGAAGGTGCAGAAGAGATTTATCAGAATGTTGCCTGGTATGGAGGGCATTAGCTATGAGGAACGGTTGAATAAACTCGGTTTGTTCTCACTGAAGGAGGTTGAGGGGCGACCTGACAGAGGTCTACAACATTATGAGAGGCATAGACAGAGTGGATAGTCAGAGGCTTTTCCCCAGGGTAGAGGGTCAATTACTAGGGGGCATAGGTTTAAGGTGAGAGGGGCAAGGTTTAGGGTAGATGTACGAGGCACGTTTTTTACACAGAGGGTAGTGGGTGCCTGGAACTCGCTACCGGAGGAGGTGGTGGAAGCAGGGACGATAGTGACATTTAAGGGGCATCTTGACAAATACATGAATAGGATGGGAATAAAGTGATACGGACCCAGGAAGTGTAGAAGATTGTAGTTTAGTCGGGCAGCATGGTCGGCATGGGCTTGGAGGGCACTTTAAACTGAGGGGTAATAGATATAGGACAGAGGTCAGAGGTAGGTTATTTACGCAAAGAGTAGTGAGGCCGCGGAATGCCCTACCTGCTACAGTAGTGAACTCGCCAACATTGAGGGCATTTAAAAGTTTATTGGATAAACATATGGATGATAATGGCATAGTGTAGGTTAGATGGCTTTTGTTTCGGTGCAACATCGTGGGCCGAAGGGCCTGTACTGCGCTGTATTGTTCTATGTTCTATGTTCTTTGTATTATGTATTTTCTTTTATTCCCTTTTCTTCTCGTTTACTTAATGATCTATTCAGCTGCTAGCAGGAAAATACTTTTCACTGTACCTCGGTACACGTGACAATAAAGAAATCCAATCCAATCAAATTCAAAGGATCCAATCAACATCAAATGATCTTCAAACAACAACAAAGAATTTCAATCAACAACAAAGCACCTTCAATCAAAATCAAAGGATCTTCAATCAACAACAAAGAAACTTGAATCTACATCAAAAGATCATCAATAAGAACAGAAGAACATAAGAAGTAGACGCAGGAGTTGGCCATCTGGCCCCTCGAGCCTGCTCCACCATTCAATAGATCATGGCTGATGTTTTGTGGACTCAGTTCCACTTTGCGGCCCGAACACCAGAACCCTTAATCCCTTTATTCTTCAAAAAACTATCCATCTGTATTTTAAAAACATTTAATGAAGGAGCCTCTACTGCTTCACTGGGCAAGGCATTCCATAGATTCACAACCCTTTGGGTGAGGAAGTTCCTCCTCAACTCAGTCCTAAATCTCCTTCCCCTTATTTTGAGGCTATGCCCCCTAGTTCTGCTTTCACCCGCAAGTGGAAACGACCTGCCCACATCTATCCTATCTATTCCCTTTATCATTTTATATGTTTCTATAAGATCCCCCCCCTCATCCTTCTAAATTCCAAAGCGTACAGTCCAAGTCTACTCAACCTCTCCTCGCAATCCAACCCCTTCAGCTCTGGGATTAACCTAGTGAATCTCCTCTGCACACCCTCCAGTGCTAGTACGTCCTTTCTCAAATATGGAGATCAAAACTGAACTCAATACTCCAGGTATGGCCTCATTAACACCTTATACAATTGCAGCATAACCTTCCTAGTCTTAAACTCCATCCCTCGAGCGATGAAGGACACAATTCCAATTGGATTCGGAATCACCTGTTGCACCTGTAAACCAGCTTTTTGCGACTAATGCACTAGCACACCCAGGTCTCTCCGCACAGCAGCATGTTTGACTATTTTATCATTTAAATAATAATCCCTTTTGCTGTTATTCCTACCAAAATGGATAACCTCACATTTGTCAACATTGTATTCCATCTGCCAGACCCTAGCCCATTCACTTAGCCTATCCAAATCCCTCTTCAGACTTCCAGTATCCTCTCCACTTCTTGCTTTACCACTTATCTTAGTGTCGTCTGCAAACTTGGACACATTGCCCTTGGTCCCCAACTCCAAATCATCTATGTAAATTGTGAACAATTGTGGGCCCAACACTGATCCCTGAGGGACACCACTAGCTACTGATTGCCAACCAGAGAAATACCCATTAATCCCCACTCTTTGCTTTCTATTAATTAAACAATCCTCTACCCATGCTACTACTTTCCCCTTAATGCCATGCATCTTTATCTTATGCAGCAACCTTTTGTGTGGCACCTTGTCAAAGGCTTTCTGGAAATCCAGATATACCACATCCATTGGCTCCCCGTTATCTACCGAACCGGTAATGTCCTCAAAACATTCCACTAAATTAGTTAGGCACGACCTTTCCTTTATGAACCCATGCTGCGTCTGCCCAATGGGACAATTTCCATCCAGATGCCTCGGTATTTCTTCCTTGATGATGGATGCCAGCATCTTCCTTACTACCGAAGTTAAGCTCACTGGCCTATAATTACCCACTTTCTGCCTACCTCCCTTTTTAAACAGTGGTGTCACGTTTGCTAATTTCCAATCCGCCGGGACCACCCCAGAGTCTAGTGAATTTTGGTAAATTATCAGTAGTGCATTTGCAATTTCCCTAACCATCGCTTTTTGCAGTCTGGGATGCATTCCATCAGGTCCAGGAGACTTGTCTACCTTTAGCCCCATTAACTTGCCCATCACTACGTCCTTGGTGATAACAATCCTCTCAAGGTCCTCACCTGTCATAGCCTAATTTCCATCAGTCACTGGCATGTTATTTGTGTCTTTCACTGCAGGGACAGGAATGGTTGTTGCAGGTTTCGGGGTTTCGGTGTTTTAGTAAGCGCAGAGAAAGAGGCAAAAGAGGGGGAGGTGTGGCGCTGCTAGTCAAAAACAGTATTACGGTGGCGGAGAGGATGCTAGATGGGGACTTTTCTTCCGAGGTAGTATGGGCTGAGGTTAGAAACAGCAAAGGAGAGGTCACCCTGTTGGGAGTTTTCTATCGGCCTCCAAATAGTTCTAGGGATGTAGAGGAAAGGATGGCGAAGATGATTCTGGATAAGAGCGGAAGTAACAGAGTAGTTATTATGGGAGACTTTAACTTTCCAAATATTGACTGGAAAAGATATAGTTCGAGTACATTCGATGGGTCGTTTTTTGTACAATGTGTGCAGGAGTGTTTCCTGACACAATATGTTGACAGGTCAACAAGAGGAGAGGCCACATTGGATTTGGTTTTGGATAATGAACCAGGCCAGGTGTTAGATTTGGAGGTCGGTGAGCACTTTGGGGACAGTGACCACAATTCGGTGACGTTTACATTAGTGATGGAAAGGGATAAGTATACCCCGCAGGGCAAGAGTTATAGCTGGGGGAAGGGCAATTATGATGCCATTAGGCATGGCTTGGGGGTGGGGGGGGGGATAGGTTGGAGAAGTAGGCTGCAAGTGTTGGGCACACTGGATATGTGGAGTTTGTTCAAGGAACAGCTACTGCGTGTTCTTGATAAGTACGTACCGGTCAGGCAGGGAGGAAGGCGTCGAGCGAGGGAACCGTGGTTTACCAAAGAAGTGGAATCGCTTGTTAAGAGGAAGAAGGAGGCCTATGTGAAGATGAGGTGTGAAGTTTCAGTTGGGGCGCTTGATAGTTACAAGGTAGCGAGGAAGGATCTAAAGAGAGAGCTAAGACGAGCAAGGAGGGGACATGAGAAGTATTTGGCAGGTAGGATCAAGGAAAACCCAAAAGCTTTCTATAGGTATGTCAGGAATAAAAGAATGACTCGGGTAAGAGTAGAGCCAGTCAAGGACAGGGATGCGAAGTTGTGTGTGGAGTCTGAAGAGATAGGCGAAATACTAAATGAATATATTTCGTCAGTATTCACTCAGGAAAAAGATAATGTTGTGGAGGAGAATGCTGAGACCCAGGCTATTAGAATAGATGGCATTGAGGTACGAAGGGAAGAGGTGTTGGCAATTCTGGACAGGCTGAAAATAGATATGTCCCAGGGGCTTGATGGGATTTATCCTAGGATTCTCTGGGAAGCCAGGGAAGAGATTGCTGAGCCTCTGGCCTTGATTTTAATGTCATCATCGGCTACAGGAATAGTGCCAGAGGACTGGAGGATAGCAAATGTGGTCCCTTTGTTCAAGAAGGGGAGTAGAGACAACCCCGGCAACTATAGACCGGTGAGCCTCAGGTCTGATGGGGGGGGGGGGGGGGGATTCAATTGTAAGGGGAATAGACAGGCGTTTCTCCGGTCGCAAACGAGAATCCAGGTTTGAATGTTGCCTCCCTGGTGCAAGGGTCAAGGATGTCTCGGAACGGCTGCAGGGCATTCTGGAGGGAGAGTGTGAACAGCCAGCTGTCGTGGTGCATATAGGCACCAACGATATCGGTAAAAAAACGGGATGAGGTCCTACAAGCTGAATTAAGGGAGTTAGGAGTTAAACTAAAAAGTAGGACCTCAAAGGTAGTAATCTCAGGATTGCTACCAGTGCCACGTGATACAAAGAACAAAGAAATGTACAGCACAGGAACAGGCCCTTCGGCCCTCCAAGCCCGTGCCGACCATACTGCCCGACTAAACTACAATCTTCTACCCTTCCTGGGTCCGTATCCTTCTATTCCCATCCTATTCATATATTTGTCAAGATGCCCCTTAAATGTCCCTATCGTCCCTGCTTCCACTACCTCCTCCGGTAGCGAGTTCCAGGTACCCACTACCCTCTGCGTAAAAAACTTGCCTCGTACATCTACTCTAAACCTTGCCCCTCTCACCTTAAACCTATGCCCCCTAGTAATTGACCCCTCTACCCTGGGGAAAAGCATCTGACTATCCACTCTGTCTATGCCCCTCATAATTTTGTATACCTCTATCAGGTCGCCCCTCAACCTCCTTCGTTCCAGTGAGAACAAACCGAGTTTATTCAACCGCTCCTCATAGCTTATGCCCTCCATACCAGGCAACATTCTGGTAAATCTCTTCTGCACCCTCTCTAAAGCCTCCACATCCTTCTGGTAGTGTGGCGACCAGAATTGAACACTATACTCCAAGTGTGGCCTAACTAAGGTTCTATACAGCTGCAACATGACTTGCCAATTCTTATACTCAATGCCCCGGCCAATGAAGGCCAGCATGCCGTATGCCTTCTTGACCACCTTCTCCACCTGTGTTGCCCCTTTCAATGACCTGTGGACCTGTACTCCTAGATCTCTTTGACTTTCAATACTCTTGAGGGTTCTACCATTCACTGTATATTCCCTACCTGCATTAGACCTTCCAAAATGCATTACCTCACATTTGTCCGGATTAAACTCCATCTGCCATCTCTCCGCCCAAGTCTCCAGACAATCTAAATCCTGCTGTATCCTCAGACAGTCCTCATCGCTATCCGCAATTCCACCAACCTTTGTGTCGTCTGCAAACTTACTAATCAGACCAGTTACATTTTCCTCCAAATCATTTATATATACTACAAAGAGCAAAGGTCCCAGCACTGATCCCTGTGGAACACCACTGGTCACAGCCCTCCAATTAGAAAAGCATCCCTCCATTGCTACCCTCTGCCTTCTATGGCCTAGCCAGTTCTGTATCCACCTTGCCAGCTCACGCCTGATCCCGTGTGACTTCACCTTTTGTACGAGTCTACCATGAGGGACCTTGTCAAAGGCCTTACTGAAGTCCATATAGACAACATCTACTGCCCTACCTGCACCAATCATCTTAGTGACCTCCTCGAAAAACTCCATCAAGTTAGTGAGACACGACCTCCCCTTCACAAAACCATGCTGCCTCTCACTAATACGTCCATTTGCTTCCAAATGGGAGTAGATCCTGTCTCGAAGAATTCTCTCCAGTAATTTCCCTACCACTGAAGTAAGGCTCACCGGCCTGTAGTTCCCGGGATTATCCTTGCTACCATTCTTAAACAGAGGAACAACATTGGCTATTCTCCAGTCCTCCGGGACATCCCCTAAAGACAGTGAGGATCCAAAGATGTCTGTCAAGGCCTCAGCAATTTCCTCTCCAGCCTCCTTCAGTATTCTGGGGTAGATCCCATCAGGCCCTGGGGACTTATCTACCTTAATATTTTTTAAGACACCCAACACGTCGTCTTTTTGGATCTCAATGTGACCCAGGCTATCTACACACCTTTCTCCAGAATCAACATCTACTAATTTCTTCTCTTTGGTGAATACTGATGCAAAGTATTCATTTAGTACCTCGCCCATTTCCTCTGGCTCCACACATAGATTCCCTTGCCTATCCTTCAGTGGGCCAACCCTTTCCCGGGCTACCCTCTTGCTTTTTATGTACGTGTAAAATGCCTTGGGATTTTCCTTAACCCTATTTGCCAATGACTTTTCGTGACCCCTTCTAGCCCTCCTGACTCCTTGCTTAAGTTCCTTCCTACTTTCTTTATATTCCACGCAGGCTTCGTCTGTTCCCAGCCTTTTAGCCCTGACAAATGCCTCCTTTTTCTTTTTGACGAGGCCTACAATATCACTCGTCATCCAAGGTTCCCGAAAATTGCCGTATTTATCCTTCTTCCTCACAGGAACATGCCGGTACTGAATTCCTTTCAACTGACACTTGAAAGCCTCCCACATGTCAGATGTTGATTTGCCCTCAAACATCCGCCCCCAATCTATGTTCTTCAGTTCCCGCCTAATATTGTTATAATTAGCCTTCCCCCAATTTAGCACATTCATCCTCGGACCACTCTTATCCTTGTCCACCAGTACTTTCAAACCTACTGAATTGTGGTCACTGTTACCGAAATGCTCCCCTACTGAAACATCTACGACCTGGCCGGGCTCATTCCCCAATACCAGGCCCAGTACCGCCCCTTCCCTAGTTGGACTGTCTACATATTGTTTTAAGAAGCCCTCCTAGATGCTCCTTACAAACTCCGCCCCGTCTAAGCCCCTGGCACTAAGTGAGTCCCAGTCAATATTGGGGAAGTTGAAGTCTCCCATCACCACAACCCTGTTGTGTTTACTCTTTTCCAAAATCTGTCTACCTATCTGCACCTCTATCTCCCGCTGGCTGTTGGGAGGCCTGTAGTAAACCCCCAAAATTGTCACTGCACCCTTCTTATTCCTGATCTCTACCCATATAGCCTCACTGCCCTCTGAGGTGTCCTCCCGCAGTACAGCTGTGATATTCTCCCGAACCAGTAACGCAACTCCGCCTGCCCTTTTACATCCCCCTCTATCCCGCCTGAAACATCTAAATCCTGGAACGTTTAGCTGCCAATCCTGCCCTTCCCTCAACCAGGTCTATGTAATGGCAACAACATCATAGTTCCAAGTACTAATCCAAGCTCTAAGTTCATCTGCCTTACCCGTAATACTTCTTGCATTAAAACATATGCACTTCAGGCCACCAGACCCGCTGTGTTCAGCAACTTCTCCCTGTCTGCTCTGCCTCAGAGCCCCACTGCCCCTATTCCCTAGTTCGCCCTAATTGCTCTCACCTTCTTAACTATTGCTCCCGCGCCCACCTATTTTTGTTAAGAAGGCTTACGGTGTGTTAGCTTTTATTGGTAGAGGGATTGAGGTTCGGAGCCATGAGGTCATGTTGCACCACATTTGGAGTATTGCGTGCAATTCTGGTCGCCGTATTATTGGACGGATGTGGAAGCATTGGAATGGGTGCAGAGGAGATTTACCAGAATGTTGCCTGGTATGGAGGGAAGGTCTTATGAGGAAAGACTGAGGGACTTCAGGCTGTTTTCGTTAGAGAGAAGAAGGTTCAGAGATGACTTAATTGAGGCATGCAAGATGATCAGAGGATTGGATATGGTGGACAGTGAGAGCCTTGTTCCTCGGATGGTGACTATCATAGATTATCATAGAATTTACAGTGCAGAAGTAGGCCATTAGGCCCATCGAGTCTGCACCGGCTCTTAGAAAGATCACCCTACCCAAGGTCCACACCTCCACCCTATCCCCATAACTCAGTAACCCCACCCAACACTAAGGGCAATTTTGGACACTAAGGGCAATTTATCATGGCCAATCCACCTAACCTGCACATCTTTAGACTGTGGGAGGAAACCGGAGCACCCGGAGGAAACACACGCACACACGGGGAGGATGTGTAGACTCCGCACAGACAGTGACCCAAGCCGGAATCGAACGTGGGACCCTGGAGCTGTGAAGCAATTGAGCTATCCACAAGGCTGCCGTGCTGCCCCAAAAAATAACCTCAGCTAGAACAGGATTCGAATCCTCCCTGTTTGAACTAGCTTCCCTCTGTATCATAGGATTCTATGGGAAGCAAGAGATGAAATTGCAGAGCCGTTGGCAATGATCTTTTCGTCCTCACATATGGACGATAAGGGAATAGTGTAGATGGGCTTTAGAGTGGTTTCACAGGTCGGCACAACATCGAGGGCCGAAGGGCCTGTACTGCACTGTAATGTTGTACGTTCTAGTACTCTTCGGGAGGGTTTAAACTAATTTGGCACGGGAATGGGAACCGGATTTGTAGTCCAGCAACTAAGGTAGCCGATATTCAGGACGCCAAAGCGTGTAATGAGGCAGTGGGGAAGGGAACACTGACAAAAGAGAGTACTTTCAGGCACGGAGATGGATTGAGGTGTGTATACTTCAACGCAAGAAGCATCAGGAATAAGGTGGGTGAACTTAAGGCATGGATCAGTACTTGGGACTACGGTGTGGTGGCCATCACGGAAACTTGGATAGAAGAGGGGCAGCAATGGTTGTTGGAGGTCCCTGGTTATAGCTGTTTCAATAAGATTAGGGAGCGTTAAAAGAGGTAGGGGGGTGGCATTGTTAATTAGAGATCGTATAACAGCTGCAGAAAGGCAGTTCGAGGAGTATCAGCCTACTGAGGTAGTATGGGTTGAAGTCAGAAATAGGAAAGGAGCAGTCACCTTGTTAGGAGTTTTCTATAGGCCCCCCAATAGTAGCAGAGATGTGGAGGAACAGATTGGGAAACAGATTTTGGAAAGGTGCAGAAGTCACAGGGTAGTAGTCATGGGCGACTTTAACTTCCCAAACATTGAGTGGAAACTCTTTAGATCAAATAGTTTGGATGGGGTGGTGTTTGTGCAGTGTGGCCACGAAGATTTTCTAACAGAGTATGTAGATTGTCCGACCAGAGGAGGGGCAATATTGGATTTAGTACTTGGTAATGAACCAGGGCAAGTGATAGATTTGTTAGTGGGGGAGCATTTTGGAGATAGTGACCACAATTCTGTGACTTTCACTTTAGTAATGGAGGGGGGGTATGTGCGTGCAACAGGGCAAGGTTTACAATTGGGGGAAGGGTAAATACGATGTTGTCAGACAAGAATTGAAGTGCATAAGTTGGGAACATAGGCTGTCAGGGAAGGACACAAGTGAAATGTGGAACTTGTTCAAGGAACAGGTACTACGTGTCCTTGATATGTATGTCCCTGTCAGGCAGGGAAGAGATGGTCGAGCGAGGAAACCATGGTTGACAAGTCAGGTTGAATGTCTTGTTAAGAGGAAAAAGGAGACTTATGTAAGGGTGAGGAAACAAGGTTTTGACAGGGCGTTGGAGCTATACAAGATAGCCAGGAGGGAACTGAAGAAAGGAATTAGGAGAGCTAAGAGAGGACATGAACAATCTTAGGCGGGTAGGATCAAGGAAAACCCCAAGGCCTTTTACACATATGTGAGAAATATGAGAATGACTAGAGCGAGGGTAGGTCTGATCAAGGGCAGTAGCGGGAGATTGTGTTTTGAGTCTGAAGAGATAGGCGAGGTCTTTAACGAGTACTTTTCATCTGTATTTACAAATGAGAGGGGCCATATTGTTGGAGAGGACAGTGGGAAACAGACTGGTAAGCTCGAGGAAATCCTTGTTAGGAAGGAAGATGTGTTGGGCATTTTTGAAAAACTTGAGGATAGACATGTTCCCCGGGCCTGACGGGATATATCCAAGGATTCTATGGGAAGCAAGAGATGAAATTGCAGAGCCGTTGGCAATGATCTTTTCGTCCTCACTGTCATCAGGGGTGGAAGCAGGGGATTGGAGAGTGGCGAATGTCGTGCCCCTGTTCAAAAAAGGGACTAGGGATGACCCTGGGAATTACAGGCCAGTAGGTCTTACTTCGGTGGTCGGCAAAGTCATGGAAAGGGTACTGAAGGATAATATTTCTGAGCATCTGGAAAGACACTGCTTGATTAGGGATAGTCAGCACCGATTTATGAGGGCTAGGTCTTGCCTTACAAGCCTTATTGAATTCTTTGGGGAGGTGACCAAGCACGTGGATGAAGGTAAAGCAGTGGATGTAGTGTACATGGATTTTAGTAAGGCATGTGATAAGGTTTCCCATGGTAGGCTTCTGCAGAAAGTAATGTGGCATGGGATAGTGGGAAATTTGGCCAGTTGGATAACGGACTGGCTAACCGATAGAAGTCAGAGAGTGGTGGTGGATGACAAATATTCAGCCTGGATCCCAGTTACCAGTGGCGTACCGCAGGGATCAGTTCTGGGTCCTCTGCTATTTGTGATTTGCATTAATGACTTGGATGAGGGAGTTGAAGTGTGGGTCAGTAAATATGCAGAGCTGGGCTGAGAAGTGGCAGATGGAGATTAACCCTGAAAAGTGTGAGGTTGTCCATTTTGGAAGGACAAATATGAATGCGGAATACAGGGTTAACGGTAGAGTTCTTGGAAATGTGGAGGAGCAGAGAGATCTTGGGGTCTATGTTCACACATCTTTGAAAGTTGCCACTCAAGTGGATAGAGCTGTGAAGAAGGCCTATGGTGTGCTAGCGTTCATTAACAGAGGGATTGAATTTAAGAGCCGTGAGGTGATGATGCAGCTGTACAAAACGTTGGTAAGGCCACATTTGGAGTACTGTGTACAGTTCTGGTCGCCTCATTTTCGGAAGGATGTGGAAGCTTTGGAAAAGGTGCAAAGGATGTTGCCTGGAATGGAGAGTAGGTCTTACGAGGAAAGGTTGAGGGTGCTAGGCCTTTTCTCATTAGTACGGAGAAGGATGAGGGGCGACTTGATAGAGGTTTATAAGATGATCAGGGGAATAGATCGAGTAGACAGTCAGAGACTTTTTCCCCGGGTGGAACAAACCATTACAAGGGCACATAAATTTAATGTGAATGGTGGAAGATATAGGGGGATGTCAGATGTAGGTTCTTTACCCAGAGAGTAGTGGGGGCATGTAATGCACTGCCTGTGGAAGTAGTTGAGTCGGAAACATTAGGGACCTTCTAGCAGCTATTGGATAGGTACATGGATTACGGTAAAATGATATAGTGTAGATTTATTTGTTCTTATGGGCAGCGCGGTAGCATTGTGGACAGCACGGTTGCTTTGCGGATACAGGGTCCCGGGTTCGGTTCCGACTTGGGTTGCTGTCTGTACGGAGTCTGCGAATCCTCCCAATGTGTGCGTGGGTTTCCTCCGGGTGCTCCGGTTTCCTCCCGAGGCCCTGGGATTTGCAGGTTGGGTGGATTGGCCATGATGGATTGCCCTTCATGTCCAGCATTGCCCTTGGTGTTGGGTGGGGTGCTCTTTCCAGGGGCCGGTGCAGACTCGATAGGCCGAGTGGCCTACTTCTGCACTGTAAATTCAATGATAATCTATGATTAATTTAGGACTAAGTTTCGGCACAACACCGTGGACCGAAGGGCCTGTTCTATGCTGTATTTTCCTATGTTCTATGTTCTCAGTTCCATGTTCTAAGCATACTCAATCATCGTCAAATGTTGTTCGATCAACAACGAAGCATCTTCAATCAACAACTAAGGGTCATCAATCAACAAAATAGGATGAACACTCAACAACAAAAGATCAACAATCAACATGAAAGGATCCAATCAACAGCAAAGGATTTTCAATCAACAACAAAGAATATTCAATGAACAACAATGCATCTTCAATCTACAACAACGCGTCATCAATCACCATGAAACGAGCAAATCAAGAACTAAGGATCTTCAATCAACAACAAAGATCCTTGATCAACATCAAAGGATCTTCAATCAACAACAAAGCATCTTCAATTAAGAACAAAGCATATTCAATCATCGTCAAATGTTCTTCGATCAACGACAAAGCATCTACAATCAACAACAAAGGTTCTTCAATCAACATCAAAGGGTGTTCAATCAACAACAAATGATCATCAATCAATAACAGAGGATCTTCAATTGACAACAATCGATCTTAAATCAACATCAAAGGATCATCAATAAACAACAAATGATCTTAAATCAACAACAAAAGATCATCAATCAATATCAAAGGATCCAATCAACAACAATGGATGTTCAATTAACATCAAAGGGCCTTCAATCAACAGCAACGCATCTTCAATCACCAACAAAGGATATTCAAGCAACACAGAAGGATCTTCAATCAATAACAAAGGATCTTCAATCAACAACGAGGAATCTTCAATCAACAACAAAACAGCTTTAATCATCAACAAAGAATCTTCAATCAACAAGAAAGCATCATCAACCAACATCAAATGATCAAATCAAGAACTAAGGATCTTCAATCAACAACAAAGGATATACAAACAACATCAAAGCATCTTTAATCAACAACAAATGTTCTTCAAGCAACAGAGGGCAGTAGAGCGGAGCTGCTGATTGGCGGTTGCAAGGGAAATTTGCATACCCCCGTTTTGGTCACCCTCACTTGCAGGTGATTTGTGGAAGAGCTGTTGTCAAGTGACACTCAAACCCGAAACACTTCTTCACTATTTCCCTCCCTACGCCCTCCTCGAACCAAAAAAACCAACCGCTGTTAAGATCAAGAGGAAGGCTCGAGGTCAGGTAGAAGTAGAAAGAAATTGAACTGTGACGCCACAGCCTGCAGGTGAGGGATTGGCTGGTGACTGGTAAGTAGTTTTTATTTTATTTTTCCTCAGGTGTTATCGTGCAGGGCGCAGAGGTTGCTGAGTGAGTGCTTGCTGAGAAGGGGAGTGAATAACAGGTAAGCTCTTTCTTTCTTTTTATTTTTATTGTCTAGAGGTGATGGCAGGGAAGGTAGTGCAATGTTCCTCCTGCAGAATGTTTGAGGTGAGGGACGCCGACAGTGTCCCTGCTGTTTTCATCTGTGGGAAGTACACCCAGCTCCAGCTCCTCAGAAACCGCGTTAGGGAACTGGAGTTGGATGAACTTCGGATCATTCGGGAGGCAGAGGTGGTCATAGATAGAAGCTTCAGGGATGTAGTTACTCCGAAGAATAAAGATAGATGGGTGACAGTGAGAGGGGCTGGGAGGAAGCAGTCAGTACATGGGTCCCCTGTGGTCGTTCCCCTTAGTAACATGTATACCGCTTTGGATACTGTTGGGGGGGGACTTACCAGGGGTAAGCCATGGGGTGCAGGTCTCTGGCACAGAGTCTCTCCCCGTTGCTCAGAAGGGAAGGGGGAGAGGAGTAGAGCATTAGTCATTGGAGACTCCATAGTTAGGGGGAGAGATAGGAGATTCTGTGGGAACGAGAGAGACTCACGGTTGGTGTGTTGCCTCCCAGGTGCCAGGGTGCGTGATGTCTCGGATCATGTTTTCGGGATCCTTAAGGGGGAGTGGGAGCAGCCCCAAGTCGTGGTCCACATAGGTACCAACGGCATAGGTAGGAAAAGGGATAGGGATGTAAGGCAGGAATTCAGGGAGATAGAGTGGAAACATAGATCTCGGACAAACAGAGTTATTATCTCTGGATTGTTACCCGTGCCACGTGATAGCGAGATGAGGAATAGGGAAAGAGAGGAGTTGAACACGTGGCTACAGGGATGGTGCAGGACGGAGGGTTTCAGATATCTGGATAATTGGGGCTCATTCTGGGATCGGTGGGACCTCTACAAACGGGATGGTCTACACTTGGACCAGAGGGGTACCAATATCCTGGGGGGCGGGGGGGGGGGATTTTCTAATGCTCTTCGGGCGGGTTTAAATTAGTTCAGCAGGGGCTTGGGAACCTGAATTGTAGCTCCAGTATACAGGAGGTTGAGAGTAGTGAGATCATGAGTAAAGTTTTAAAGTTTCAGAAGTGCAGGCAGGAAGATGGATTAAAGTGTGTCTCCTTCAATGCCAGGACATAGAACATAGGACATAGAAAATACAGCACAGAACAGGCCCTTCGGCCCACGATGTTGTGCCGAACCTTTGTCCTAGATTAATCATAGATTATCATTGAATTTACAGTGCAGAAGGAGGCCATTCGGCCCCCTGAATCTGCACCGGCTCTTGGAAAGAGCACCCTACCCAAACTCAACACGTCAACCCACCCAACACCAAGGGCAATTTTGGACACTAAGGGCAATTTATCATGGCCAATCCACCTACCCTGCCCATCTTTGGACTGTGGGAGGAAACCGGAGCACCCGGAGTAAACCCACGCTGACACGGGGAACACGTGCAGACTCCGCACAGACAGTGACCCAAGCCGGAATCGAACCTGGGACCCTGGAGCTGTGAAGCAATTGTGCTACCCACAATGATACCGTGCTGCCCTTAATAACAAATAAATCTACACTATATCATTTTACCGTAATCCATGTACCTATCCAATAACTGCTTGAAGGTCCCTAATGTTTCCGACTCAACTAATTCCACAGGCAGTGCATTTCATGCCCCCACTACTCTCTGGGTAGGAGCATCCGGAATAAGGTGGGTGAACTTGCGGTATGGTTGGTACCTGGGACTTCGATGTTGTGGCCATTTCGGGGACATGCATAGAGCAGGGACAGGAACGGTTGCTGCAGGTGCCGGGGTTTAGATGTCTCAGTAAGCTCAGGGAAGGTGGTAAAAAAGGCGGAGGGGTGGCATTGTTAGTCAAGGACAGTATTACGGTGGCAGAAAGGACGTTTGATGAGGACTCGTCGATTGAGATAGTATGGGCTGAGGTTAGAAAAAGGAAAGGAGAGGTCACCCTATTAAGGGTTTTCTACAGACCTCCAAAAAGTTCCAGAGATGTAGTGGAAAGGATTGCAAAAATGATTCTGGATAGGAGCGAAAGCAACAGGGTAGTTGTTATGGGGGACTTTAACTTTCCAAATATTGACTGGAAACGCTATAGTTCGAGGACTTTAGATGGGTCCGTTTTTGTCCAGTGTGTGCAGGAGGGTTTCCTGACATAGTATGTAAATAGGCCAACGAGAGGCGAGGCCGTATTGGATTTGGTACTACGTAATGAACCAGGACAGGTGTTAGATTTGGAGATAGGTGAGCACTTTGGTGATAGTGACCACAATTCGATTACGTTTATTTTAGTGATGGAAAGGGATAGTTATATACCGCAGGGCAACAGTTATATCTGGGGGAAAGGCAATTATGATGCGATGAAGCAAGACTTAGGATGCATCAGATGGAGAGGAGAACTGCAGGGGATGGGCACAATGGAAATGTGGAGCTTGTTCAACGAACAGCTACTGCGTGTCCTTGATATGTATGTACCTGTCAGGCAGGGAGGAAGTGGTCGAGCAAGGGAACCGTGGTTTACTAAGGCAGTCGAAACACTTGTCAAGCGGAAGAAGGAGGCTTATGTAAAGATGAGACATGAAGGTTCAGTAAGGGCGCTCGAGAGTTACAAGCTAGCTAGGAAGGGCCTAAAGAGTGAGCTAAGAAGAGCCAGGAGGGGACATGAGAAATCTTTGGCAGGTAGGATCAAGGATAACCCTAAAGTTTTCTGTAGATATGTCAGGAATAAAAGAATGACTAGGGTAAGAGTAGGGCCAGTCAAGGACAGTAGTGGGACGTTGTGCTTGGCTTCCGAGAGGTGCTAAATGAATATTTTTCGTTAGTATTCCCACAGGAAAAAGACAATGTTGTCGAGGAGAATACTGAGATTCGGGCTACTAGACTAGAAGTGCTTGAGGTTCATAAGGAGGAGGTGTCAACAATTCTGGAAAGGGTGAAAATAGACAAGTCACCTGGGCCGGATGGGATTTATCCTAGGGTTCTGTGGGAAGCTAGGGAGGAGATTTCTGAGCCTTTGGCTTTGATCTTTCAGTCATCTTTGTTAACAGGAATAGTGCCAGAAGACTGGAGGATAGCAAATGTTGTCCCCTTGTTCAAAGGGGAGGAGAGACAACCCCGGTAACTATCGACCAGTGAGCCTTACTTCTGTTGTGGGCAAAATATTGGAAAGGTTTATAAGAGATAGGCTGTATCTGGAAAAGAATAATTTGATTACTCATAGTCAACACGGTTTCGTGAAGGGTAGGTCGTGCCTCACAAACCTTATTGAGTTCTTTTTTGAAGGTGACCAAACAGGTGGATGAGGGTAAAGCAGTTGATGTAGTGTATATGGATTTCAGCAAAGCGTTTGATAAGGTTCCCCACGGTAGGCTACTGCAGAAAATACGGAGTGATGGGATTCAGGGAGATTTAGCAGTTTGGATCATAAATTGGCTAGCTGGAAGAAGACAAAGGGTGGTGGTTGATGGGAAGTGTTCAAACTGGAGTCCAGTTACTAGTGGTGTACAACAAGGATCTGTTTTGTGACCAGTGCTGTTTGTCATTTTTATAAATGACCTGGAGGAGGGCGTAGAAGGATGGGTCAGTATATTTGCAGATGACACTAAAGTCGGTGGAGTTGTGGACAGTGCGGAAAGATGTTACAAGTCATAGAGGGACATAGATAAGCTGCAGCGCTGGGCAGAGAGGTGGTAAATGGAGTTTAATGCAGAAAAGTGTGAGGTGATGCATTTTGAAAGGAATAACAGGAATACAGAGTGGGCTAGTGGTAAGATTCTCGGCAGTGTGGATGAGCAGAGAGATCTCGGTGTCCATGTACATAGATCCCTGAAAGTTGCCACTCAGGTTGAGAGGGTTGTTAAGAAGGCCTACGGTGTGTTAGCTTTCATTGGTAGAGGGATTGAGTGTCGGAGTCATGAGGTCATGTTGCAGCTGTACAAAACTCTGGTGCGGCCGCATTTGGAGTATTGCGTGCAATTCTGGTCGCCGCATTATAGGAAGGATGTGGAAACATTGGAAAGGGTGCAGAGGAGATTTACCAGAATGTTGCCTGGTATGGAGGGAAAATCTTATGAGGAAAGTCTGAGGGACTTGAGACTGTATTCGTTAGAGAGAAGTAGGTTAAGAGGTGACTTAGTTGAGGCATACAAGATGATCAGAGGATTGGATAGGGTGGACAGTGAGAGCCATTTTCCTCGGATGGTGATGTCTCGCACGAGGGGACATAGCTTTAAATTGAGGGGAGATAGATATAGGACAGATGTCAGTGGTAGGTTCTTTACTCAGAGAGTAGTAAGGGTGTGGAATAAGAACATAAGAACTAGGAGCAAGAGTAGGCCATCTGGCCCCTCGAGCATGCTCCACCATTCAATGAGATCATGGCTGATCTTTTGTGGACTCAGCTCCACTTTCCGCCCCGAACACCATAACCCTTAAACCCTTTATTCTTCAAAAAACTGTCTATCTTTATCTTAAAAACATTTAATGAATGAGCCTCTACTGCTTCACTGGGCAAGGAATTCCATAGATTCACAACACGTTGGGTGAAGACGTTCCTCCTAAACTCAGTCCTAAATCTACTTCCCCTTATTTTTAGGCTATGCTCCCTAGTTCTGCTTTCACCCGCCAGTGGAAACAACCTGCCCGCATCTATCCTATCTATTCCCTTCATAATCTTATATGTTTCTATATGATCCCCCCTCATCCTTCTAAATTCCAACGAGTACAGTCCCAGTCTACTCACCCTCTCGTAATCCAACCCCTTCAGCTCTGGGATTAACCTAGTGAATCTCCTCTGCACACCCTCCAGAGCCAGTACGTCCTTTCTCAAGTAAGGAGACCAAAACGGAACACAATACTCCAGGTGTGGCCTCACTAACACCTTATACAATTGCAGCAGAACCCCCCTAGTCTTAAACTCCATTCCTCTAGCAATGAAGGACAAAATTCCATTTGCCTTCTTAATCACCTGTTGCACCTGAAAACCTACTTTTTGAGACTGGTGCACTAGCACACCCAGGTCTCTCTGCACAGCAGCATGTTTTAATATTTTATCATTTAAATAATAATCCCATTTGCTGTTATTCCTACCAAAATGGATAACCTTACATTTGTCAACATTGTATTCCATCTGCCAGGCCCTAGCCCATCCAAATCCCTCTGCAGACTTCGAGTATCTTCTGCACTTTTTGCTTTACCACTTATCTTAGTGTTGTCTGCAAACTTGGACACATTGCCCTTGGTCCCCAACTCCAAATCATCTATGTAAATTGTGAACAGTTGTGGGCCCAACACTGATCCCTGAGGGACACCACTAGCTACTGATTTCCAACCAGAGAAACACCCATTAATCCCCACTCTTTGCTTTCTATTAATCAACCAATCCTCTATCCATTCTATTACTTTCCCCTTAATGCCATCCATCTTTATCTTATGCAACAACCTTTTGTGTGGCACCTTGTCAAAGGCTTTCTGGAAATCCAGATATACCACATCCATTGGCTCCCCGTTATCTACCGCACTGTTAATGTCCTCAAACAATTCCACTAAATTAGTTAGGCACGACCTGCCCTTTGTGAACCCATGCTGCGTCTGTCCAATGGGACAATTTCCATCTAGATGCCTCGCTATTTCTTCCTTGATGATAGATTCCAGCATCTTCCCTACTACCGACGTTAAGCTCACTGGCCTATAATTACCCGCTTTCTGCCTACCTCCTTTTTTAAACAGTGGTGTCACGTTTGCTAATTTCCAATTCGCCGGGACCACCCCAGAGTCTCGTGAATTTTGGTAAATTATCACTAGTGCATTTGCAATTTTCCTAACCATCTCTTTTAGCACTCTGGGATGCATTCCATCAGGTCCAGGAGACTTGTCTACCTTTAGCCCCATTAGCTTGCCCATCACTACCTCCTGGGTGATAACAATCCTCTCAAGGTCCTCACCTGTCATAACCTCATTTCCATCAGTCACTGGCATGTTATTTGTGTCTTCCACTGTGAAGACCGACCCAAAAAACCAGTTCAGTTCCTCAGCCATTTCCTCATCTCCCATTACTAAATCTCCCTTCTCATCCTCTGAAGGACCAATATTTACCTTAGCCACTCTTTTTTGTTTTATGTATTTGTAGAAACTTTTACTATTTGTTTTTATATTCTGAGCAAGTTTACTCTCATAATCTATCTTACTCTTCTTTATAGCTTTTTTTAGTATCTTTCTGTTGCCCCCTAAAGATTTCCCAGTCCTCTAGTCTCCCACTGATCTTTGCTACTTTGTCTGTTTTTTCCTTCAACTTGATACTCTCCCTTATTTCCTTAGATATCCACTGTCGATTTTCCCTCTTTTTACCTTCTTTTTGTTGGTATAAACCTTTGCTGAGCACTGTGAAAAATCACTTGGAAGGTTCTCCACTGTTTCTCAACTGTTTCACTATAAAGTCTTTGCTCCCAGTCTACCTTAGCTAGTTCATCTCTCATCCCATTGTCATCTCCTTTGTTTAAGCACAAAACTCTAGTGCTTGATTTTACCTTCTCACCCTCCATCTGTATTTTAAATTCCACCATATTGTGATCGCTCCTTCAGAGAGGATCCCTAACTATGAGATCCTGAATCAATCCTGTCTCATTACACAGGACCAGATCTAGGACCACTTGTTCCCTCGTAGGTTCCATTACATACCGTTCTAGGAATCTATCGCGGATACATTCTATAAACTCCTCCTCAAGGCTGCCTTGACCGACCTGGTTAAACCAATCAACATGTAGATTAAAATCCCCCATGATAACTGCTGTACCATTTCTACATGCATCTGTTATTTCTTTGTTTATTGCCTGCCCCACCATAATGTTACTATTTGGTGGCCTATAGATTACTCCTATCAGTGACTTTTTCGCCTTACTATTCCTGATTTGCACCTAAATGGATTCAACCTTATCCTCCATAGCACCGATGTCATCCCTTACTTTTGCCCGGATGTCATCCTTAAATAACAGAGCTACACCACCTCCCTTTCCATCAACTCTGTCCTTCCGAAAGGTGTGATGCCCTCGGATATTTAACTCCCAGTCGTGACCATCCTTTAACCATGTTTCAGTAATGGCCACTAAATCATAGTCACGCCCAGCCTGCAACAGTAGTGGACTCGCCAACACTAAGGGTATTCAAATGGTCATTGGATAGACATATGGACGATGAGGGAACAGTGTAGATGCGCTTTAGAGTGGTTTCGCAGATCGGCGCAACATCGAGGGCCGAAGGGCCTGTACTGCGGTGTAATGTTCCATGTTCTATGTTCTATGTTCTATAACATCAAAGGATGTTCAATCAACAACAAAGGATCTTCAATTGAGAACAATCGATCATAAATCAACATCAAAGGATCATCAATCAACATCAACGGATCCTATCAACAACATCGGATGTTCAATTAACATCAAAGGGTCTTCAATCAACAACAACGCATCTTCAATCAACAACAAAGAATATTCAAGCAACACAGAAGGATCTTCCATCAGCAACAAAGGATCGTCTCTCAACAACAAATACCTTCAATCAACAACAAAGAACTCAATCAAAAACAAAGGACGTTCAATCAAAAATAAAAGATCTTCAATCAACAAGAAAGCATCTTCAATCAACATCAAAGGATCAGCAATCAACTAAAAAGGATCTTCAATCAACAATAAAGGATCTTCAATCAACAACGAAGTATCTTCAATCAACAACAAAGAATTTTCAAGCAACAACAAATGATATTCAACCAACATCGAAGGATCTTCCATCAAACATAAAGGGTCATCAATCAACAAAGGACCTTCTATCAACAACAAAAGATCATCAATCAACATCAAAGAATCCAATCAACAACAAAGGATCTTCAGTCAAGATCATAGTTTCTTCAATCAACAACAAACAATCTTCAATCTAGATCAAAGAATCATCAATAAACATCAAAGGATCTTCCAAGAACAACAAAGGATCATCAATCAACATCAATGGATCCACTCAACAACAAAGCACCTTCAATCATCAACAAAGGATCTTCAATTAACAAAGGATCTTCTATAAACAACAGATGAACCATTCAAGAACTAAGGATCTTCAATCAACAACAAAGGATCTTCCATCAACATCAAAGTATCTTCAATCGGCAACAAAGCATCTTCAATCAACATCAACTAATCTTCAATCAACAACAAATGATCTTCAGTCAACAGCAAAGGATCATCAATCAACAACAAAGGATCTTTACTCAATAACAAAGGATCAACAATCAACATGAAATAATCCAATCAACAACAAAGGATCTTCAAACAACATTAAAGGGTTTTCAATCAACATCAAAGCATCCAATCAACAAAATGATCCGCAATCAACAGCAAAGGATCTTTAATCAACAAAAAATAATCTTCATTCAACAACAAAGCACTTTCAATTATCAACGAACGATCTTCAATCAACAAAGGATAATCAATCAACAACAAAGGATATTCAATTAACATCAAAGGATCTTCAATCGGCAACAAAGCATCTTCAATCAACATCAAATAATCTTCAATCAACAACAAATGATCTTCAGCAAACAACAAAGGATCTTCAATCAACAAAGGATCATCAATCAACAAAGGATCTTCACTCAACAACAAAAGATCAACAATCAACATGAAAGGATCCAATCAACAACAAAGGATCTTCAGACAACATCCAAGTGTCTTCAATCAACTTCAAAGGATCCAATCAACAAAATGATCCGCAATCATCAGCAAAGGATCTTCAATCAACAACAAAGCACCTTCAATCAACATCAAAGGTTCTTCAATCAACATCAAAGGATCTTCAATCAACAACGCATGATCTCCGTTCAACAGCAAAGGATCATCAGTCAATAACAAAGGATCTTCAATGGGCAACAAATGATCTTCAATCAACAACAAAGGATCATCAATCAACAACAAATCATCATCAATCAACATCAAATGAACCAATCAAGAGCAGAGGATCTTCAAGCAACAACAAAGGACCTTCAATCATCAACAAAGGATCTTCAATCAACAAAGGATAATCAATCAACAACAAAGGATCGTCAATTAACATCAAAGTATCTTCAATCTGGCAACAAAGCATCTTCAATCAACATCAAATAATCTTCAATCAACAACAAATTATCCTCAGTAAACAGCAAAGGATCATCAATCCATAACAATGGATCTTCAATGGACAACAAAGGAAATTCAATCAACAACAAAGGATCATCAATCAACAAAGGATCTTCACTGAACAACAAAAGATCAACAATCAACATGAAAGGATCCAATCAACAACAAAGGATCTTCAAACAACATCCAAGTGTCTTCAATCAACTTCAAAGGATCCAATAAACAAAATGAGCCGCAATCATCAGCAAATGATCGTCAATCAACAACAAAGCATTTTCAATCAACAACAAAGCACCTTCAATCACCATCATAGGTTCTTCAATCTACATCAAATAATCTTCAATCAACAACGCATGATCTCCGTTCAACAGCAAAGGATCATCAGTCAATAACAAAGGATCTTCAATGGACAACAAACGATCTTCAATCAACAACAAAGGATCATCAATCAACGATAAATCATCATCAATCAACATCAAATGAACCAATCAAGAGCAGAGGATCTTCAAGCAACAACAAAGGACCTTCAATCAACAACAAACAATCTTCAATCTACACCAAAGAATCATCAATAAACATCAAAGGATCTTCCAAGTACAACAAAGGATCATCAATCAACATCAATGGGTCCACTCAACAACAAAGCACCTTCAATCATCAACAAAGGATCTTCAATCAACAAAGGATCTTCTGTAAACAACAGATGAACCATTCAAGAACTAAGGATCTTCAATCAACAACAAAGGATCTTCAATCAAAATCAACTAATCTTCAATCAACAACAAATGATCTTCAGTCAACAGCAAAGGATCATCAATCAATTGCAAAGGATCATCAATCAACAACAAAGGATCTTCACTCAACAACAAAGGATCAACAATCAACATGAAAGGATGCAATCAACAACAAAGGATCGTCAAACAACATTAAAGGGTTTTCAATCAACATCAAAGCATCCAATCAACAAAAGGATCCGCAATCAACAGCAAAGGATCTTTAATCAACAAAAAATAATCTTCAATCAACAACAAAGCACTTTCAATCATCAACAAAGGATCTTCAATTAACATCAAAGGATCTTCAATCTGGCAACAAAGCATCTTCAATCAACATCAAATAATCTTCAATCAACAACAAATGATCCTCAGTAAACAGCAAAGGATCCTCAATCCATAACAATGGATCTTCAATGGACAACAAAGGAAATTCAATCAACAACAAAGGATCATCAATCAACAAAGGATCTTCACTGAACAACAAAAGATCAACAATCAACATGAAAGGATCCAATCAACAACAAAGGATCTTCAAACAACATCCAAGTGTCTTCAATCAACTTCAAAGGATCCAATAAACAAAATGAGCCGCAATCATCAGCAAATGATCGTCAATCATCAACAAAGAATTTTCAATCATCAACAAAGCACCTTCAATCACCATCAAAGGTTCTTCAATCTACATCAAATAATCTTCAATCAACAACGCATGATCTCCGTTCAACAGCAAAGGATCATCAGTCAATGACAAAGGATCTTCAATGGACAACAAATGATCTTCAATCAACAACAAAGGATCATCAATCAACGATAAATCATCATCAATCAACATCAAATGATCCAATCAAGAGCAGAGGATATTCAAGCAACAACAAAGGACCTTCAATCAACAACAAAGGATCTTCAATCAACAACGAAGTATCTTCAATCAACATCAAAGGATCTTCAATCAAAAACAAAGAATTTTCAAGCAACAACAAATGATATTCAACCAACATCGAAGGATCTTCCATCAAACATAAAGGATCATCAATCAACAAAGGACCTTCTATCAACAACAAAAGATCATCAATCAATATCAAAGAATCCAAACAACAACAAAGGATCTTCAATCAAGATCATAGTTTCTTCAATCAACAACAAACAATCTTCAATCAACATCAAATGAACCAATCAAGAACATATGATCTTTAAGCAACAACCAAGTACCTTCAATCAACAACAAAGGATCTTCAATCAACACCGAAGGATCTTCAATCAACATCAAAGGACTTTCGATCTACAACAAAGCATCTTCAATCAACATCAAAGGATATATAATCAACATCAAAGGATCTTCAATCAACAACCAAGCATTTTCAATCAGGAACAACGCATCTTCAATCAACATCAAAGGACCTTATAACAACAATGGATCTTCAATCAACACCGAAGGATCTTCAATCAACATCAAAGTGCTCTCAATCAACAAGAAATATTCTTCAATCAACATCAAAGAATCTACAATTAAAATCAAAGTACCTTCAATCGGCAACAAAGAATCTTCAATCAACATCAACTAATCTTCAATCAACAACAAATGATCTTCAGTCAACAGCAAAGGATCATCAATCAATTGCAAAGGATCATCAATCAACAACAAAGGATCTTCACTCAACAACAAAGGATCAACAATCAACATGAAAGGATGCAATCAACAACAAAGGATCGTCAAACAACATTAAAGGGTTTTCAATCAACATCAAAGCATCCAATCAACAAAAGGATCCGCAATCAACAGCAAAGGATCTTTAATCAACAAAAAATAATCTTCAATCAACAACAAAGCACTTTCAATCATCAACAAAGGATCTTCAATCAACAAAGGATAATCAATCAACAACAAATGATCTTCAATTAACATCAAAGGATCTTCAATCTGGCAACAAAGCATCTTCAATCAACATCAAATAATCTTCAATCAACAACAAATGATCCTCAGTAAACAGCAAAGGATCCTCAATCCATAACAATGGATCTTCAATGGACAACAAAGGAAATTCAATCAACAACAAAGGATCATCAATCAACAAAGGATCTTCACTGAACAACAAAAGATCAACAATCAACATGAAAGGATCCAATCAACAACAAAGGATCTTCAAACAACATCCAAGTGTCTTCAATCAACTTCAAAGGATCCAATAAACAAAATGAGCCGCAATCATCAGCAAATGATCGTCAATCAACAACAAAGAATTTTCAATCATCAACAAAGCACCTTCAATCACCATCAAAGGTTCTTCAATCTACATCAAATAATCTTCAATCAACAACGCATGATCTCCGTTCAACAGCAAAGGATCATCAGTCAATGACAAAGGATCTTCAATGGACAACAAATGATCTTCAATCAACAACAAAGGATCATCAATCAACGATAAATCATCATCAATCAACATCAAATGATCCAATCAAGAGCAGAGTATATTCAAGCAACAACAAAGGACCTTCAATCAACAACAACGGATCTTCAATCAACAACGAAGTATCTTCAATCAACATCAAAGGATCTTCAATCAAAAACAAAGAATTTTCAAGCAACAACAAATGATATTCAACCAACATCGAAGGATCTTCCATCAAACATAAAGGATCATCAATCAACAAAGGACCTTCTATCAACAACAAAAGATCATCAATCAATATCAAAGAATCCAAACAACAACAAAGGATCTTCAATCAAGATCATAGTTTCTTCAATCAACAACAAACAATCTTCAATCAACATCAAATGAACCAATCAAGAACATATGATCTTTAAGCAACAACCAAGTACCTTCAATCAACAACAAAGGATCTTCAATCAACACCGAAGGATCTTCAATCAACATCAAAGGACTTTCGATCTACAACAAAGCATCTTCAATCAACATCAAAGGATATACAATCAACATCAAAGGATCTTCAATCAACAACCAAGCATTTTCAATCAGGAACAACGCATCTTCAATCAACATCAAAGGACCTTATAACAACAATGGATCTTCAATCAACACCGAAGGATCTTCAATCAACATCAAAGTGCTCTCAATCAACAAGAAATATTCTTCAATCAACATCAAAGAATCTACAATCAAAATCAAAGTACCTTCAATCGGCAACAAAGCATCTTCAATCAACATCAACTAATCTTCAATCAACAACAAATGATCTTCAGTCAACAGCAAAGGATCATCAATCAATTGCAAAGGATCATCAATCAACAACAAAGGATCTTCACTCAACAACAAAGGATCAACAATCAACATGAAAGGATGCAATCAACAACAAAGGATCGTCAAACAACATTAAAGGGTTTTCAATCAACATCAAAGCATCCAATCAACAAAAGGATCCGCAATCAACAGCAAAGGATCTTTAATCAACAAAAAATAATCTTCAATCAACAACAAAGCACTTTCAATCATCAACAAAGGATCTTCAATCAACAAAGGATAATCAATCAACAACAAAGGATCTTCAATTAACATCAAAGGATCTTCAATCTGGCAACAAAGCATCTTCAATCAACATCAAATAATCTTCAATCAACAACAAATGATCCTCAGTAAACAGCAAAGGATCCTCAATCCATAACAATGGATCTTCAATGGACAACAAAGGAAATTCAATCAACAACAAAGGATCATCAATCAACAAAGGATCTTCACTGAACAACAAAAGATCAACAATCAACATGAAAGGATCCAATCAACAACAAAGGATCTTCAAACAACATCCAAGTGTCTTCAATCAACTTCAAAGGATCCAATAAACAAAATGAGCCGCAATCATCAGCAAATGATCGTCAATCAACAACAAAGAATTTTCAATCATCAACAAAGCACCTTCAATCACCATCAAAGGTTCTTCAATCTACATCAAATCATCTTCAATCAACAACGCATGATCTCCGTTCAACAGCAAAGGATCATCAGTCAATGACAAAGGATCTTCAATGGACAAATGATCTTCAATCAACAACAAAGGATCATCAATCAACGATAAATCATCATCAATCAACATCAAATGATCCAATCAAGAGCAGAGAATATTCAAGCAACAACAAAGGACCTTCAATCAACAACAAAGGATCTTCAATCAACAACGAAGTATCTTCAATCAACATCAAAGGATCTTCAATCAAAAACAAAGAATTTTCAAGCAACAACAAATGATATTCAACCAACATCGAAGGATCTTCCATCAAACATAAAGGATCATCAATCAACAAAGGACCTTCTATCAACAACAAAAGATCATCAATCAATATCAAAGAATCCAAACAACAACAAAGGATCTTCAATCAAGATCATAGTTTCTTCAATCAACAACAAACAATCTTCAATCAACATCAAATGAACCAATCAAGAACATATGATCTTTAAGCAACAACCAAGTACCTTCACTCAACAACAAAGGATCTTCAATCAACACCGAAGGATCTTCAATCAACATCAAAGGACTTTCGATCTACAACAAAGCATCTTCAATCAACATCAAAGGATATACAATCAACATCAAAGGATCTTCAATCAACAACCAAGCATTTTCAATCAGGAACAACGCATCTTCAATCAACATCAAAGGTCCTTATAACAACAATGGATCTTCAATCAACACCGAAGGATCTTCAATCAACATCAAAGTGCTCTCAATCAACAAGAAATATTCTTCAATCAACATCAAAGAATCTACAATCCGCATCAAATGATCTTCAATCAACAACCAAGCATCTTTAATCAGCAACAAAGTATCTTCAATCAACATTAAAGGATCTTGGATCAATCTGGGGCTGTTTAGCACAGGGCTACATCGCTGGCTTTGAAAGCAGACCAAGGCAGGCCAGCAGCACGGTTCAATTCTCGTAACAGCCTCCCCGAACAGGCGCCGGAATGTGGCGACTAGGGGCTTTTAACAGAAACTTAATTGAAGCCTACTTGTGAGAATAAGCGATTTTCATTTCATTTTCATTCATTTTCATTTCATTCAACAACAAAACATCTTCAATCAACAACAAATGATCCAATCAAAAACAATGGATCTTCAATTAAAAACAAAGGATCTTAAATCAACAACAAAGCATCTTCAATCAATATCTAAGCATCATCAATCAACTATAAAGGATCTTTAATCAACAACAAAGTATCTTCAATCATAAACAAAGTATCGTCAAGCAACAATAAATGATATTCAATCAACATCGACGGGTATTCCATGAAAAACAAAAGATCATCAATCAACAAAGGATCTTCTTTCAACAACAAAGTTTCTTCAATCATCTTCAAATAATCTTCAATCAACATCAAATAATCTTCAATCAACGTCAAAGGATCTTCAATCAACAATCAAGCATCTTCAATCAGCAACAAAGCATCTTCAATCAACATCAAAGGACCTTTGATCAACAACAAAGTATCTTCAATCAACAACAAAGGATCGTCAATCAACAACAAGGTATCTTCAATCAACAACAATATATCTTCAATCAATATCAAAGGATCCAATCAACAACAATGCATCTTCAATCTACAACAAAGGTTCTTCAATCAACTTCAAAGGATCCAATCAACAACAAAGGAACATCAATCAACAACAATGCATCTTCAATCAACAACCAAGGATCATCAATCAGCATCAACGGATCTTCAATCAGCAACAAAGAATCTTCTATCTACATCAAAGGATCTTCAAATAACAACAAATGATCCAATCAACAAAAATGGATTGTCAGTCAACAACAAAGGATCTTTAGTCAACAACAATTATCCTCAATCAACAACAAAGGTTCCAATCAAAAACAAACGACGTTCAATCAACAACAAAACATCTTCAATCAATGACAAATGATCCAATCAAAAACAAAGGATCATCAATCAATATCAGGGGATCCAATCAACAACAACGGATGTACAATCAACATCAAAGTATCTTCAATCAACAACAACGCATCTTCAAAGGATCCAATCAACAACAAAGGGTCATCAAGCGCAGCACGGTAGCATTGTGGATAGCACAGTTGCTTCACAGCTCCAGGGTCTAAGGTTCGAATCCGGCTTGGGTCACTGTCTGTGCGGAGTCTGCACATCCTCCCCGTGCGTGCGTGGGTTTCCTCCGGGTGCTCCGGTTTCCTCCCACTGTCCAAAGATGTGCAGGTTAGGTGGATTTGCCATGATAAAATTGCCCTTAGTGTCCAAAATTGCCCTTATGTTGGGTGGGGCTACTGGGTTATGGGGATAGGGTGGAGGTGTTGACCTTGGGTAGGGTGATCTTTCCAAGAGCTGGTGCAGACTCGACGGGCCAAATGGCCTCCTTCTGCACTGTAAATTCTATGAAATCAATCACCAGCAATGGATCTTCAATCAACATTAAAGGATCCAATCAACATCAAAGACACTCAGAAGGTAAGAAGGTAAGTAAGTGATTTTTACTTATTTTTACTTTGATACCTTTTTTCAAATTGTGTGTGTCGGGGGGAAACTGAAAAAGCTGTGGCCAGAGTGGCTGGTTGGGATTCTAACCAAAATTTTAAAAAAATTTGAGTATTTGGGAACTAATTAAACATAATAACTTAATTATAATTTAGAGGATATCTAAGCCAGAGATCGGAGAGTATTATAGTTAGCGATCGCATTTCTATTAGAAATCTAGTGCTAGGAAACAGATAGTTGACAGTAACTTTGAAATTTTTTAAAAAAGTATTTAAAAAAAAGACAAATTTTAATTTTAATTAATTGACGCAATGTCACTTAGAGGGGTGCTGTGCTCTGACTGTGAGATGTGGCAGGTCCGGGAGGCTTCCAGCGTCCCGGATGGCTTCATCTGCAGTAAGTGCACCCAACTGCAGCTCCTCACAGACCGCATGGTTCGGTTGGAGCAGCAATTGGATGCACTTAGGAGCATGCAGGAGGCGGAAAGCGTCATAGATCGCAGTTATGTAAATGTGGTCACACCCAAGGTGCAGGCAGAGAAATGGGTGACCACCAGAAAGGGCAGGCAGTCAGTGCAGGAATCCCCTGTGGTTGTCCCCCTCTCGAACAGATATACCCCTTTGGATACTGTCGGGGGGGATAGCCTATCAGGGGAAAACAGCAGCAGCCAGAGCAGTGGCACCACGGCTGGCTCTGATGTTCAGAAGGGAGGGTCAAAGCGCAGAAGAGTAATAGTAATAGGGGACTCTATAGTCAGGGGCACAGATAGGCGCTTCTGTGGACGTGAAAGAGACTCCAGGATGGTATGTTGCCTCCCTGGTGCCAGGGTCCAGGATGTCTCCGAACGGGTAGAGGGAATCCTGAAGGGGGAGGGCAAACAGGCAGAGGTCGTTGTACATATTGGTACTAACGACATAGGCAGGAAGGGGCATGAGGTCCTGCAGCAGGAGTTCAGGGAGCTAGGCAGAAAGTTAAAAGACAGGACCTCGAGGGTTGTGATCTCGGGATTACTCCCTATGCCACGTGCCAGTGAGGCTAGAAATAGGAAGATAGAGCAGACAAACACGTGGCTAAACAGCTGGTGTAGGAG
Organism: Scyliorhinus torazame; assembly: GCF_047496885.1. NCBI lineage: Eukaryota > Metazoa > Chordata > Chondrichthyes > Carcharhiniformes > Scyliorhinidae > Scyliorhinus > Scyliorhinus torazame. Next base: position 379,459,934 of record NC_092709.1, read on the forward strand.
GGAAGGTTTCCGTTATCTGGACCACTGGGAGCTCTTCCGGGGCAGGTGTGACCTGTATAAGATGGACGGGTTGCATCTAAACCGGAGAGGCATAAATATCCTGGCCGCGAGGTTTGCTAGTGTCACACGGGAGGGTTTAAACTAGTATGGCAGGGGGGTGGGCGCGGGAGCAATAGGTCAGAGAGCATTGAGGGAGAACGAGGGAATAGGGACAGTGTGGCTCTGAGGCAGAGCAGACGGGGAGAAGTTGCTGAACACAGCGGGTCTGGTGGCCTGAAGTGCATATGTTTTAATGCAAGGAGCATTACGGGTAAGGCAGATGAACTTAGAGCTTGGATTACTACTTGGAACTATGATGCTGTTGCCATTACAGAGACCTGGTTGAGGGAAGGGCAGGATTGGCAGCTAAACGTTCCAGGATTTAGATGTTTCAGGCGGGATAGAGGGGGATGTAAAAGGGGAAGCGGAGTTGCGCTACTTGTTCGGGAGAATATCACAGCTATACTGCGAGAGGACACCTCAGAGGGCAGTGAGGCTATATGGGTAGAGATCAGGAATAAGAAGGGTGCAGTCACAATGTTGGGGGTATACTACAGGCCTCCCAACAGCCAGCGGGAGATAGAGGAGCATATAGGTAGACAGATTTTTGAAAAGAGTAAAAACAACAGGGTTGTGGTGATGGGAGACTTCAACTTCCCCAATATTGACTGGGACTCACTTAGTGCCAGGGGCTGATACGGGGCGGAGTTTGTAAGGAGCATCCAGGAGGGCTTCTTAAAACAATATGTAAACAGTCCAACTAGGGAAGGGGCGGTACTGGACCTGGTATTGGGGAATGAGCCCGGCCAGGTGGTAGATGTTTCAGTAGGGGAGCATTTCGGTAACAGTGACCACAATTCAGTAAGTTTTAAAGTACTGGTGGACAAGGATAAGAGTGGTCCGAGGATGAATGTGCTAAATTGGGGGAAGGCTAATTATAACAACATTAGGCGGGAACTGAAGAACATAGATTGGGGACGGATGTTTGAGGGCAAATCAACATCTGACATGTGGGAGGCTTTCAAGTGTCAGTTGAAAGGAATACAGGACCGGCATGTTCCTGTGAGGAAGAAAGATAAATACGGCAATTTTCGGGAACCTTGGATGACGAGTGATATTGTAGGCCTCGTCAAAAAGAAAAAGGAGGCATTTGTCCGGGCTAAAAGGCTGGGAACAGACGAAGCCTGTGTGGCATATAAGGAAAGTAGGAAGGAACTTAAGCAAGGAGTCAGAAGGGCTAGAAGGGGTCACGAAAAGTCATTGGCAAATAGGATTAAGGAAAATCCCAAGGCTTTTTACACGTACATAAAAAGCAAGAGGGTAGCCAGGGAAAGGGTTGGCCCCCTGAAGGATAGGCAAGGGAATCTATGTGTGGAGCCAGAGGAAATGGGCGAGGTACTAAATGAATACTTTGCATCAGTATTCACCAAAGAGAAGAAATTGGTAGATGTTGAGTCTGGAGAAGGGTGCGTAGATAGCCTGGGTCACATTGAGATTCAAAAAGACGAGGTGTTGGGTGTCTTAAAAAATATTAAGGTAGATAAGACCCCAGGGCCTGATGGGATCTACCCCAGAATACTGAAGTAAGTGATTTTTACTTTTATACCTTTTTTCAAATTGTGTGTGTCGGGGGGAAACTGAAGTGACATCACAGAAAAGCTGTGACCTGAGTGGCTGGTTGGGATTCTAACATAAATTTTAAAAAAATTTGAGTATTTGGGAACTAATTAAACATAATAACTTAATTATAATTTAGAGGATATCTAAGCCAGAGATCGGAGAGTATTATAGTTAGCTATCGCATTTCTATTAGAAATCTAGTGCTAGGAAACAGATAGTTGACAGTAACTTTGCAATTTAAAAAAAAAAGTATTTATAAAAAAAAAAGACAAATTTTAATTTTAATTAATTGACGCAATGTCAGTTAGAGGGGTGCTGTGCTCTGACTGTGAGATGTGGCAGGTCCGGGAGGCTTCCAGCGTCCCGGATGGCTTCATCTGCAGTAAGTGCACCCAACTGCAGCTCCTCACAGACCGCATGGTTCGGTTGGAGCAGCAATTGGATGCACTTAGGAGCATGCAGGAGGCGGAAAGCGTCATAGATCGCAGTTATGTAAATGTGGTCACACCCAAGGTGCAGGCAGAGAAATGGGTGACCACCAGAAAGGGCAGGCAGTCAGTGCAGGAATCCCCTGTGGTTGTCCCCCTCTCGAACAGATATACCCCTTTGGATACTGTCGGGGGGGATAGCCTATCAGGGGAAAACAGCAGCAGCCAGAGCAGTGGCACCACGGCTGGCTCTGATGTTCAGAAGGGAGGGTCAAAGCGCAGAAGAGTAATAGTAATAGGGGACTCTATAGTCAGGGGCACAGATAGGCGCTTCTGTGGACGTGAAAGAGACTCCAGGATGGTATGTTGCCTCCCTGGTGCCAGGGTCCAGGATGTCTCCGAACGGGAAGAGGGAATCCTGAAGGGGGAGGGCAAACAGGCAGAGGTCGTTGTACATATTGGTACTAACGACATAGGCAGGAAGGGGCATGAGGTCCTGCAGCAGGAGTTCAGGGAGCTAGGCAGAAAGTTAAAAGACAGGACCTCGAGGGTTGTGATCTCGGGATTACTCCCTATGCCACGTGCCAGTGAGGCTAGAAATAGGAAGATAGAGCAGACAAACACGTGGCTAAACAGCTGGTGTAGGAGGGAAGGTTTCCGTTATCTGGACCACTGGGAGCTCTTCCGGGGCAGGTGTGACCTGTATAAGATGGACGGGTTGCATCTAAACCGGAGAGGCATACATATCCTGGCCGCGAGGTTTGCTAGTGTCACACGGGAGGGTTTAAACTAGTATGGCAGGGGGGTGGGCGCGGGAGCAATAGGTCAGAAGGTGAGAGCATTGAGGGAGAACGAGGGAATAGGGACAGTGTGGCTCTGAGGCAGAGCAGACGGGGAGAAGTTGCTGAACACAGCGGGTCTGGTGGCCTGAAGTGCATATGTTTTAATGCAAGGAGCATTCCGGGTAAGGCAGATGAACTTAGAGCTTGGATTACTACTTGGAACTATGATGCTGTTGCCATTACAGAGACCTGGTTGAGGGAAGGGCAGGATTGGCAGCTAAACGTTCCAGGATTTAGATGTTTCAGGCGGGATAGAGGGGGATGTAAAAGGGGAGGCGGAGTTGCGCTACTTGTTCGGGAGAATGTCACAGCTATACTGCGAGAGGACACCTCAGAGGGCAGTGAGGCTATATGGGTAGAGATCAGGAATAAGAAGGGTGCAGTCACAATGTTGGGGGTATACTACAGGCCTCCCAACAGCCAGCGGGAGATAGAGGAGCAGATAGGTAGACAGATTTTGGAAAAGAGTAAAAACAACAGGGTTGTGGTGATGGGAGACTTCAACTTCCCCAATATTGACTGGGACTCACTTAGTGCCAGGGGCTTAGACGGGGCGGAGTTTGTAAGGAGCATCCAGGAGGGCTTCTTAAAACAATATGTAAACAGTCCAACTAGGGAAGGGGCGGTACTGGACCTGGTATTGGGGAATGAGCCCGGCCAGGTGGTAGATGTTTCAGTAGGGGAGCATTTCGGTAACAGTGACCACAATTCAGTAAGTTTTAAAGTACTGGTGGACAAGGATAAGAGTGGTCCGAGGATGAATGTGCTAAATTGGGGGAAGGCTAATTATAACAATATTAGGCGGGAACTGAAGAACATAGATTGGGGGTGGATGTTTGAGGGCAAATCAACATCTGACATGTGGGAGGCTTTCAAGTGTCAGTTGAAAGGAATACAGGACAGGCATGTTCCTGTGAGGAAGAAAGATAAATACGGCAATTTTCGGGAACCTTGGATGACGAGTGATATTGTAGGCCTCGTCAAAAAGAAAAAGGAGGCATTTGTCAGGGCTAAAAGGCTGGGAACAGACGAAGCCTGTGTGGCATATAAGGAAAGTAGGAAGGGACTTAAGCAAGGAGTCAGGAGGGCTAGAAGGGGTCATGAAAAGTCATTGGCAAATAGGGTTAAGGAAAATCCCAAGGATTTTTACACATACATAAAAGGCAAGAGGGTAGCCAGGGAAAGGGTTGGCCCACTGAAGGATAGGCAAGGGAATCTATGTGTGGAGCCAGAGGAAATGGGCGAGGTACTAAATGAATACTTTGCATCAGTATTCACCAAAGAGAAGGAATTGGTAGATGTTGAGTCTGGAGAAGGGGGTGTAGATAGCCTGGGTCACATTGTGATCCAAAAAGACGAGGTGTTGGGTGTCTTAAAAAATATTAAGGTAGATAAGTCCCCAGGGCCTGATGGGATCTACCCCAGAATACTGAAGGAGGCTGGAGAGGAAATTGCTGAGGCCTTGACAGAAATCTTTGGATCCTCGCTGTCTTCAGGGGATGTCCCGGAGGACTGGAGAATAGCCAATGTTGTTCCTCTGTTTAAGAAGGGTAGCAAGGATAATCCCGGGAACTACAGGCCGGTGAGCCTTACTTCAGTGGTAGGGAAATTACTGGAGAGAATTCTTCGAGACAGGATCTACTCCAATTTGGAAGCAAATGGACGTATTAGTGAGAGGCAGCACGGTTTTGTGAAGGGGAGGTCGTGTCTCACTAACTTGATAGAGTTTTTCGAGGAGGTCACTAAGATGATTGATGCAGGTAGGGCAGTAGATGTTGTCTATATGGACTTCAGTAAGGCCTTTGACAAGGTCCCTCGTGGTAGACTAGTACAAAAGGTGAAGTCACACGGGATCAGGGGTGAACTGGCAAGGTGGATACAGAACTGGCTAGGCCATAGAAGGCAGAGGGTAGCAATGGAGGGATGCTTTTCTAATTGGAGGGCTGTGACCAGTGGTGTTCCACAGGGATCAGTGCTGGGACCTTTGCTCTTTGTAGTATATATAAATGATTTGGAGGAAAATGTAACTGGTCTGATTAGTAAGTTTGCAGACGACACAAAGGTTGGTGGAATTGCGGATAGCGATGAGGACCGTCTGAGGATACAGCAGGATTTAGAATGTCTGGAGACTTGGGCGGAGAGATGGCAGATGGAGTTTAATCCGGACAAATGTGAGGTAATGCATTTTGGAAGGGCTAATGCAGGTAGGGAATATACAGTGAATGGTAGAACCCTCAAGAGTATTGAAAGTCAAAGAGATCTAGGAGTACAGGTCCACAGGTCATTGAAAGGGGCAACACAGGTGGAGAAGGTAGTCAAGAAGGCATACGGCATGCTTGCCTTCATTGTCCGGGGCATTGAGTATAAGAATTGGCAAGTCATGTTGCAGCAGTATAGAACCTTAGTTAGGCCACACTTGGAGTATAGTGTTCAATTCTGGTCGCCACACTACCAGAAGGATGTGGAGGCTTTAGAGAGGGTGCAGAAGAGATTTACCAGAATGTTGCCTGGTATGGAGGGCATAAGCTATGAGGAGCGATTGAATAAACTCGGTTTGTTCTCACTGGAACGAAGGAGGTTGAGGGGCGACCTGATAGAGGTATACAAAATTATGAGGGCCATAGACAGAGTGGATAGTCAGTGGCTTTTCCCCAGGGTAGAGGGTTCAATTACTAGGGGGCATAGGTTTAAGGTGAGAGGGGCAAGGTTTAGAGTAGATGTACGAGGCAAGTTTTTTACGCAGAGGGTAGTGGGTGCCTGGAACTCACTACCGGAGGAGATAGTGGAAGCAGGGACAATAGGGGCATCTTGACAAATATATGAATAGGATGGGAATAGAGGGATACGGACCCAGGAAGTGTATAATATTGTAGTTTAGTCGGGCAGTATGGTCGGCACGGGCTTGGAGGGCCGAAGGGCCTGTTCCTGTGCTGTACATTTCTTTGTTCTTTGTTCTTTGATCTTCAATCAACAACAAAGGATCTTTAATCAACAACAAAGAATTTCAATCAACAACAAAGCACCTTCAATCAACATCAAAGGATCTGTCAACAAGGAATCTTCAATTTACATCAACTGATCTTCAATTAACAACAAATGATCCAATCAACAACAATGGATTATCAGTTAACAACAAAGCATCTTCAATCTACAACAAATATCTTCAATCAACAACAAAGGATCCAATCGAAAACAAAGGACGTTCAATCAACAACAAAGAATCTTCAATCAAAAACAAAGGATCTTCTATCAAGTAGACTCAATTGTAAGGGGAATAGACAGGCGGTTCTGTGGACGCAATCGAGATTCCAGGATAGTATGTTGCCTCCCTGGTGCAAGGGTCAAGGATGTCTCGGAGCGGAAGCGGAAATTGCAAATGCACTAGTGATAATTTACCAAAATTCACGAGACTCTGGGGTGGTCCCGGCGGATTGGAAATTAGCAAACGTGACACCACTGTTTAAAAAAGGAGGTAGGCAGAAAGCGGGTAATTATAGGCCTGTGAGCTTAACTTCGGTAGTAGGGAAGATGCTGGAATCTATCATCAAGGAAGAAATAGCGAGGCATCTAGATGGAAATTGTCCCATTGGACAGACGCAGCATGGGTTCATAAAGGGCAGGTCGTGCCTAAGTAATTTAGTGGAATTGTTTGAGGACATTAACAGTGCGGTAGATAACGGGGAGCCAATGGATGTGGTATATCTGGATTTCCAGAAAGCCTTTGGCAAGGTGCCACACAAAAGGTTGCTGCATAAGATAAAGATGCATGGCATTAAGTGGAAAGTAGTAGCATGGATAGAGGATTGGTTAATTAATAGAAAGCAAAGAGTGGGGATTAATGGGTGTTTCTCTGGTTGGCAATCAGTAGCTAGTGGTGTCCCTCAGGGATCAGTGTTGGGCCCACAACTGTTCACAATTTACATAGATGATTTGCAGTTGGGGACCAAGGGCAATGTGTCCAAGTTTGCAGACAACACTAAGATAAGTGGTGGAGCAAAAAGTGCAGAGGATACTCGAAGTCTGCAGAGGGATTTGAATAGGCTAAGTGAATGGGCTAGGGTCTGGCAGATGGAATACAATGTTGACAAATGTAAGGTTATCCATTTTGGTAGGAATAACAGCAAAAGGGATTATTATTTAAATGATAAAATATTAAAACATGCTGCTGTGCAGAGAGACCTGGGTGTGCTGGTGCATGAGTCGCAAAATGTTGGTTTACAGGTGCAACACGTGATTAAGAAGGCAAATGGAGTTTTGTCCTTCATTGCTAGAGGGATGGATTTTAAGACTAGGGAGGTTCTGCTGCAATTGTATAAGGTGTTAGTGAGGCCACACCTGGAGTATTGTGTTCCGTTTTGGTCTCCTTACTTGAGAAAGAACGTACTGGCACTGGAGGGTGTGCAGAGGAGATTCACTAGGTCAATCCCAGAGCTGAAGGGGTTGGATAACGAGGAGAGGTTGAGTAGACTGGGACTGTACTCGTTGGAATTTAGAAGGATGAGGGGGAATCTTATAGAAACATATAAGATTATGAAGGGAATAGATAGGATAGATGCGGGCACGTTGTTTCCACTGGTGGGTGAAAGCAGAACTAGGGGGCATAGCCTCAAAATAAGGGGAAGTAGATTTGGCACTGAGTTTAGGAGGAAATTCTTCACCCAAAGGGGTGTGAATTTATGGAATTCCTTGCCCAGTGAAGCAGTAGAGGCTCCTTCATTAAATGTTTTTAAGGTAGAAATAGATAGTTTTTTTGAAGAATAAAGGTATTAAGGGTTATGGTGTTCGGCCGGAAAGTGGAGCTGAGTCCACAAAAGATCAGCCATGATCTCAGTGAATGGTGGAGCAGGCTCGAGGGGCCAGATGGCCTACTCGTGCTCCTAGTTCTTATGTTCTGATGTAAGAACAAAGCATCATCAATCAACATCAACTGATCCAATCGTGAACAAAGGCTCTTCAATCAAGATCATAGTATCTTCAATCAACATCAAAGAATGATCAATAAACTTCAAAGGATGTTCAAAGAACAACAAAGGATCAACAATCGACATCAAAGGATCGAATCAACAACAATGCACCTTCAATCATCAACAAATGACCTTCAATCAACAAAGGATCTCTCTCAACAATAAATGAGCCAATCAAGATCTAAGGATCTTTAATCAACAACAAAGGATCTTCAATGATCATCAACGGATCTTCAATCGACAACAAAGCAACTTCAATCAACATCAAATAATCTTCAATCAACAACTTATCTTCAGTCAACAGCAAAGGATCATTGGATTGGATTGGATTTGTTTATTGCCACGTGTACTGGGGTACAGTGAAAAGGATTTTTCTGCGAGCAGCTCAACAGATCATTAAGTACATGAGAAGAAAAGGGAATAAAAGAAAATACATAATCGGGCAACACAACATATACACTGTAACTACAAAAGCACTGGCATCGGATGAAGCATACAGGGTGTAGTGTTAATGAAATCAGTCCAGAAGAGGGTCATTTAGGAGTCTGGTGACAGTGGGGAAGAAGCTGTTTTTGAGTCTGTTCATGCGTGTTCTCAGACTTCTGTATCTACTGCCCGATGGAAGAAGTTGGAAGAGTGAGTAAGCAGGGTGGGAGGGATCTTTGATTATACTGCCCGCCTTCCCCAGGCAGCGGGAGGTGTAGATGGAGTCAATGGATGGGAGGCAGGTTCGTGTGATGGACTGGGCGGTGTTTACGACTCTCTGGAGTTTCTTGCGGTCCTGGGCCGAGCAGTTGCCATACCGGTGTTGAGGACTATTGTGGAGGAGGTGTTGTTGTTCATTCTTACTGATTGTGGTCTGTTGGTCAGAAAATCGAGGATCCAGTTGCAGAGTGGGGAGCCAAGTCCTAGGTTTTGGAGCTTTGATATGAGCTTGGCTGGGATTATGGTGTTGAAGGCGGAGCTGTAGTCAATAAATAGGAGTCTAATGTAGGAGTCCTTGTTTTCGAGATGTCCTAGGGATGAGTGTACGGCCAGGCAAATGGTGTCTGATGTGGACCGGTTGCAGCGGTATGCGAATTGCAGTGGATCAAGGCGTTCTGGGCGTATGGAGGTGATGCGCTTCATGATCAACCTCTCGAATCAATCAATAACAAAGGATCATCAATCAAAAACAAAGGATCTTCACTCAACAACAAAAGATCAACAATCAACATGAAACGATCCAATCAACAACCACGTATCAACAACAAATGATCCCATCAACAACAAAGGATTTTCAATCAACATCAAAGGATCTTCAATCGGCAACAAAGCATCTTCAATCAACATCAAACAATTTTCAATCAACAACAAACGATCTTCGGTAAACAGCAATGGATCATCAATCAATAACAAAGGATTTTTCTTTAGTTCCCTCTTTAAGTCCTTCCTAGCTAACTTGTAACTCTCGAGCGCCCTAACTGAACCTTCATGTCTCATCTTTACATAAGCCTCCTTCTTCCTCTTGACAAATGTTTCGACTGCTTTAGTAAACCACGGTTCCCTTGCTCGAACACTTCCTGACAGGCACATACTTATCAAGCACACGCAGTAGCTGTTCCTTGAACAAGCTCCACATTTTAAACTAATTTGGCAGGGGAATGGGAACCGGATTTGTAGTCCAGCAACTAAGGTAGCCGATATTCAGGACGCCAAAGCGTGTAATGAGGCAGTGGGGAAGGGAACACTGACAAAGGAGAGTACTTGCAGGCACGGAGATGGGTTGAAGTGTGTATACTTCAACGCAAAAAGCATCAGGAATAAGGTGGGTGAACTGAAGGCATGGATCGGTACTTGGGACTACGATGTGCTGGCCCTCACGGAAACTTGGATAGAAGAGGGGTAGAAATGGTTGTTTGAGGTCCCTGGTTATAGATGTTTCAATAAGATTAGGGAGGGTGGTAAAAGAGGAGGGGGGGGGTGGCATTATTAATTAGAGATAGTATAACAGCTGCAGAAAGGCAGTTCGAGGAGTATCACCCTATTGAGGTAGTATGGGTTGAAGTCAGAAATAGGAAAGGAGCAGTCACCTTGTTAGGAGTTTTCTATAGGCCCCCCAATAGTAGCAGAGATGTGGAGGAACAGATTGGGAAACAGATTTTGGAAAGGTGCAGAAGTCATAGGGTAGTAGTCATGGGCGACATTAACTTCCCAAATATTGAGTGGAAACTCTTTAGATCAAATAGTTTGGATGGGGTGGTGTTTGTGCAGCGTGTCCAGGAAGCTTTTCTAACACAGTATGTAGATTGTCCGACCTGAGGAGGGGCAATATTGGATTTAGTACTGGGTAATGAACCAGGGCAAGTGATCGATTTGTTGGTGGGGGAGCATTTTGGAGATAGTGACCACAATTCTGTGACTTTCACTTTAGTAATGGAGAGGGATAGGTACGTGCAACAGGGCAAGGTTTACAATTGGGGGAAGGGTAAATACGATGTTGTCAGACAAGAATTGAAGTGCATAAGTTGGGAACATAGGCTGTCAGGGAAGGACACAAGTGAAATGTGGAACTTGTTCAAGGGACAGGTACTACGTGTCCTTGATATGTATGTCCCTGTCAGGCAGGGAAGAGATGGTCGAGTGAGGGAACCATGGTTGAGAAGAGAGTTTGAATGTATTGTTAAGAGGAAGAAGGAGATTATGTAAGGCTGAGGAAACAAGATTCAGACAGGGTGCTGGAGGGATTCAAGATAGCCAGGAGGGAACTGAAGAAAGGGATTAGAGAGCAAAGAGAGGGCATGAAAAATCTTTGGAGGGTAGGATCAAGGAAAACCCCAAGGCCTTTTACACATATGTGAGAAATATGAGAATGACTAGAGCGAGGGTAGGTCCGATCAAGGGCAGTAGCGGGAGATTGTGTATTGAGTCTGAAGAGATAGGAGAGGTCTTGAACGAGTACTTTTCTTCTGTATTTACAAATGAGAGGGGCCATATTGTTGGAGAGGACAGTGTGAAACAGACTGGTAAGCTCGAGGGAATACTTGTCAGGAAGGAAGATGTGTTGGGCATTCTGAAAAACTTGAGGATAGACATGTCCCCCGGGCCTGACGGGATATATCCAAGGATTCTATGGGAAGCAAGAGATGAAATTGCAGAGCCGTTGGCAATGATCTTTTCGTCCTCACTGTCAACAGGGGTGGTACCAGGGGATTGGAGAGTGGCGAATGTCGTGCCCCTGTTCAAAAAAGGGACTAGGGATAACCCTGGGAATTACAGGTCAGTTAGGCTTACTTCGGTGGTGGGCAAAGTAATGGAAAGGGTACTGAAGGATAGGATTTATGAGCATCTGGAAAGACACTGCTTGATTAGGGATAGTCAGCACGGATTTGTGAGGGGTAGGTCTTGCCTTACAAGTCTTATTGAATTCTTTGAGGAGGTGACCAAGCATGTGGATGAAGGTAAAGCAGTGGATGTAGTGTACATGGATTTTAGTAAGGCATTTGATAAGGCTCCCCATGGTAGGCTTCTGCAGAAAGTAAGGAGGCATGGGATAGTGGGAAATTTGGCCAGTTGCATAACGAACTGGCTAACCGATAGAAGTCAGAGAGTGGTGGTGGATGGCAAATATTCAGCCTGGATTCCAGTTACCAGTGGCGTACCACAGGGATCAGTTCTGGGTCCTCTGCTGTTTGTGATCTTCATTAATGACTTGGATGAGGGAGTTGAAGGGTGGGTCAGTAAATTTGCAGACGATACGAAGATTGGTGGAGTTGTGGATAGTGAGGAGGGCTGCTGTCGGCTGCAAAGAGACATAGATAGGATGCAGAGCTGGGCTGAGAAGTGGCAGATGGAGTTTAACCCTGAAAAGTGTGAGGTTGTCCATTTTGGAAGGACAAATATGAATGCGGAATACAGGGTTAACGGTAGAGTTCTTGGCAATGTGGAGGAGCAGAGAGATCTTTGGGTCTATGTTCATACATCTTTGAAAGTTGCCACTCAAGTGGATAGAGCTGTGAAGAAGTCCTATGGTGTGCTCGCGTTCATTAACAGAGGGATTGAATTTAAGAGCCGTGAGGTGATGATGCACCTGTACAAAACTTTGGTAAGGCCACATTTGGAGTACTGTGTACAGTTCTGGTCGCCTCATTTTAGGAAGGATGTGGAAGCTTTGAAAAAGGTGCAAAGAAGACTGACCAGGATGTTGCCTGGAATGGAGAGTAGGTCTTACGAGGAAAGGTTGAGGGTGCTAGGCCTTTTCTCATTGGAACGGAGAAGGATGAGGGGCGACTTGATAGAGGTTTATAAGATGATCAGGGGAATAGATAGAGTAGACAGTCAGAGACTTTTTCCCCGGGTGGAACAAACCATTACAAGGGGACATAAATTTAAGGTGAAAGGTGGAAGATATAGGAGGGATTTCAGAGGTAGGTTCTTTACCCAGAGAGTAGTGGGGGCATGGAATGCACTGCCTGTGGAAGTAGTTGAGTCGGAAACATTAGGGACCTTCAAGCAGCTATTGGATAGGTACATGGATTACGGTAAAATGATATAGTGTAGCTTTATTTGTTCTTAAGGGCAACATGGTAGCATTGTGGATAGCACAATTGCTTCACAGCTCCAGGGTCCCAGGTTCGATTCCGGCTTGGGTCACTGTCTGTGCGGAGTCTGCACGTCCTCCCCGTGTCTGCGTGGGTTTCCTCCGGGTGCTCCGGTTTACTCCCACAGTCCAAAGATGTGCAGGTTAGGTGAATTGGCGAATGATAAATTGCCCTTAATGTCCAAAATTGCCCTTGGTGTTGGGTGGAGGTGTTGAGTTTGGGTAGGGTGCTCTTTCCAGGAGCCGGCGCCGACTCAAAGGGACGAATGGCCTCCTTCTGCACTGTAAATTCAATGATAATCTAAGATTAATCTAGGACAAAGGTTTGACACAACATCGTGGGCCGAAGGGCCTGGTCTGTGCTATGTTTTCTATGTATTTCCATTGTGCCCATCCCCTGCAGTTTTTCACTCCATCCGATGCAGCCTAAGTCTTGCCTCATCGCATCATAATTGCCTTTCCCCCAGATATAACTCTTGCCCTGCGGTATATACCTATCCCTTTCCATCACTAAAACGTATTCGAATTGTGGTCACTATCACCAACGCTCTCACCTACTTCCAAATCTAACACCTGTCCTGGTTCATTACCCAGTACCAAATCCAATATGGCCTCGCCTCTCGTGGGCCTATCTACATCCTGTTCAGGAAACCCTCCTGCACACATTGGACAAAAACGGACCCATCTAAAGTACTCGAACTATAGCATTTCCAGTCAATATTTGGAAAGTTGAAGTCCCCCATAACAACTACCCTGTTGCTTTCGCTCCTATCCGGAATCATCTTTGCAATCCTTTCCTCTGCATCTCTGGAACTTTTCGGAGGCCTATAGAAAACCCGTAACAGGGTGACCTCTCCGTCCTTGTAGTTTAGTCGGGCAGTATGGTCGGCACGGGCTTGGAGGGCCGAAGGGCCTGTTCCTGTGCTGTACATTTCTTTGTTCAAAGAACAAAGAACAAAGAAATGTACAGCACAGGAACAGGCCCTTCGGCCCTCCAAGCCCGCGCCGACCATACTGCCCGACTAAACTACAATCTTCTACACTTCCTGTGTCCGTATCCTTCTATTCCCATCCTATTCATATATTTGTCAAGATGCCCCTTAAATGTCCCTATCGTCCCTGCTTCCACTACCTCCTCCGGTAGCGAGTTCCAGGCACCCACTACCCTCTGCGTAAAAAACTTGCCTCGTACATCTACTCTAAACCTTGCCCCTCTCACCTTAAACCTATGCCCCCTAGTAATTGACCCCTCTACCCTGGGGAAAAGCCTCTGACTATCCACTCTGTCTATGCCCCTCATAATTTTGTAGACCTCTATCAGGTCGCCCCTCAACCTCCTTCGTTCCAGAGAGAACAAACCGAGTTTATTCAATCGCTCCTCATAGCTTATGCCCTCCATACCAGGCAACATTCTGGTAAATCTCTTCTGCACCCTCTCTAAAGCCTCCACATCCTTCTGGTAGTGTGGCGACCAGAATTGAACACTATACTCCAAGTGTGGCCTAACTAAGGTTCTATACAGCTGCAACATGACTTGCCAATTCTTATACTCAATGCCCCGTCCAATGAAGGCAAGCATGCCGTATGCCTTCTTGACTACCTTCTCCACCTGTGTTGCCCCTTTCAATGACCTGTGGACCTGTACTCCTAGATCTCTTTGACTTTCAATACTCTTGAGGGTTCTACCATTTACTGTATATTCCCTACCTGCATTAGCCCTTCCAAAATGCATTACCTCACATTTGTCCGGATTAAACTCCATCTGCCATCTCTCCGCCCAAGTCTCCAGACAATCTAAATCCTGCTGTATCCTCAGACAGTCCTCATCGCTATCCGCAATTCCACCAACCTTTGTGTCGTCTGCAAACTTACTAATCAGACCAGTTACATTTTCCTCCAAATCATTTATATATACTACAAACAGCAAAGGTCCCAGCACTGATCCCTGTGGAACACCACTGGTCACAGCCCTCCAATTAGAAAAGCATCCCTCCATTGCTACCCTCTGCCTTCTATGGCCTAGCCAGTTCTGAATCCACCTTGCCAGCTCACCCCTGATCCCGTGTGACTTCACCTTTTGTACTAGTCTACCATGAGGGACCTTGTCAAAGGCCTTACTGAAGTCCATGTAGACAACATCCACTGCCCTACCTGCATCAATCATCTTAGTGACCTCCTCGAAAAACTCTATCAAGTTAGTGAGACACGACCTCCCCTTCACAAAACCGTGCTGCCTCTCACTAATACGTCCATTTGCTTCCAAATGGGAGTAGATCCTGTCTCGAAGAATTCTCTCCAGTAATTTCCCTACCACTGAAGTAAGGCTCACCGGCCTGTAGTTCCCGGGATTATCCTTGCTACCCTTCTTAAACAGAGGAACAACATTGGCTATTCTCCAGTCCTCCGGGACATCCCCTGAAGACAGCGAGGATCCAAAGATTTCTGTCAAGGATCCAAAGATTTATTTGTTCTTTGTTGTCCTGTTTCTAACCTCAGCCTCAGTAGACGAGTGCACATCAAACGTCCTTTCTGCCACCGTAATACTGTTCTTGACTAACAATGACACCGCTCCCCCTCTTTTACCACCTTCCCTGAGCTCACTGAAATATCTAAACCCCGGCACCTGCAACAACCATTCCTGTCCCTGCTCTATCCATGTCTCCGAAATGGCCACAACATCGAAGTTCCAGGTACCAACCCATGCCGCAAATCACCCACCTTATTCCGGATGCTCCTGGCATTGAACAAGACACACTTTAAACCACTTTACTGCCTGCCGGTACACTCCGGCAACTTTGAAACCTTACTCATGACCTCACTTCGCTCAACCTTCTGTATACTGGAGCTACAATTCAGGTTCCCATGCCCCTGCTGAACTAGTTTAAACCCTCCCGAAGAGAATTAGCAAATCCGCCCCCCCCCCCCCCCAGGATATTGGTATCCCTGTGGTCCATTTGTAGACCATCCCGTTTGTAGAGGCCCCGCCGACCCCAGAATGAGCCCCAATTATCCAGAAATCTGAAACCCTCAAAGAGATAATAACTCTTTGTCCTAGATCTAAATTTCCACCCTAGCTCCCTGAATTCCTGCCTTATATCCCTATCTCTTTTCCTACCTATGTCGTTGGTACCTATGTGGACCACGACTTGGGGCTGCTCCACCTCCCCCTTAAGATCCCGAAAACATGATCCGAGACATCACGCACCCTGGCACCTGGGAGGCAACACACCAACCGTGAGTCTCTCTCGTTCCCACAGAATCTCCTATCTATCCCCCTAACTATGGAGTCTCCAATGACTAATGCTCTACTCCTCTCCCCCTTCCCTTCTGAGAAACAGGGACAGCCTCTGTGCCAGAGAACTGCACCCCATGGCTTACCCCTGGTAAGTCCCCCCCCCCCCCCCAACAGTATCCAAAGCGGTACACTTCGGAGTAACTACATCCCTAAAGCTTCTATCTATGACCACATCTGCTTCCCGAATGATCCGAAGTTCATCCAGCTCCAGCTCCAGTTCCATATCGTGGTTTCTGAGGAGCTGGAGATGGGTGCACTTCCCACAGAGGAAATCAGTAGGGACACTGACGGCGTCCCTCACCTCAAACTATCTGCAGGAGGAACGTTGCACTACCTTCCCTGCCATACCCTCTAGAGAAAATAAGAAAAAGAAAGAAAGCGCTTACCTGTTATTCACTCCCCTTCTCAGCAAGCACTCACTCGGCAACGTCTGTGCCCCACATGATAGCATCTGAGGGAAAAGAAAAGAAAAACTACTTACCAGTCACCAGCCATTCCTTACCTGCAGGCTGTGACGTCACGGTTCAACTTTTTAAGATCATAGTATCTTCAATCAACAACAATGAATCTTCAATCAACATCAAAGAACCATCAATCAACAACAAAGGATCTTCAAACAACATCAAAGAGTCTTCAATCAACATGAAAGGTCCCAATCAACAAAATAATCCGCAATCAACAACAAAATATCTTCAATCAACAGCAAACCATCATAAGTCAACATCAAATGATCCAATCAACAACTAAGGATTTTCAATCAACAGCAAAGGATCTTCAATCAACAACAAGGGGTCATCACTCAATAACAAAGGATCTTCAATTCAAAACGAAAGATCATCAATCAACAACAAAGGATGTGCAATCAACAACAACGCATCTTCAATCAACAACAAAGTATCTTCAATCAAAACCGAACGGTCTTCAATCAACATCAAAGGATTTTCGATCAACAAAAAAACATCTTCAATCAACATCAAAGGACCTGCAATCAACATCAACGGATCTTCTATCAACACACAAGCATCTTCAATCAGCAATAAAGCATCTTCAATCAACATCAAAGAACAAAGAACAAAGAAATGTACAGCACAGGAACAGGCCCTTCGGCCCTCCAAGCCCGTGCCGACCATGCTGCCCGGCTAAACTACAATCTTCTACACTTCCTGGGTCCGTATCCCTCTATTCCAATCCTATTCATGTATTTGTCAAGATGCCCCTTAAATGTCACTATCGTCCCTGCTTCCACCACCTCCTCCGGTAGCGAGTTCCAGGCACCCACTACCCTCTGCGTAAAAAACTTGCCTCGTACATCTACTCTAAATCTTTCCCCTCTCACCTTAAACCTATGCCCCCTAGTAATTGACCACTCTACCTTGGGGAAAAGCCTCTGACTATCCACTCTGTCTTTGCCCCTCATAATTTTGTAGACCTCTATCAGGTCTCCCCTCAACCTCCTTCGTTCCAGTGAGAACAAACCGAGTTTATTCAACCGCTCCTCATAGCTAATGCCCTCCATACCAGGCAACATTCTGGTAAATCTCTTCTGCAACCTCTCTAAAGCCTCCACATCCTTCTGGCAGTGTGGCGACCAGAATTGAACACTATACTCCAAGTGTGGCCTAACTAAGGTTCTATACAGCTGCACCATGACTTGCCAATTCTTATACTCAATGCCCCGGCCAATGAAGGCAAACATGCTGTATGCCTTCTTGACTTCCTTCTCCACCTGTGTTGCCCCTTTCAATGACCTGTGGACCTGTACTCCTAGATCTCTTTGACTTTCAATACTCTTGAGGGTTCTACCATTCACTGCATATTCCCTGCCTGCATTAGACCTTCCAAAATGCATTGCCTCACATTTGTCCGGATTAAACTCCATCTGCCATCTCTCCGCCCAAGTCTCCAAACAATCTAAATCCTGCTGTATCCTCTGACAGTCCTCATTGCTATCCGCAATTCCACCAAACTTTGTGTCGTCTGCAAACTTACTAATCAGACCAGTTACATTTTCCTCCAAATCATTTATATATACTACAAAGAGCAAAGGTCCCAGCACTGATCCCTGTGGAACACCACTGGTCACAGTCCTCCAATTAGAAAAGCATCCTTCCATTGCTACTCTCTGCCTTCTATGACCTAGCCAGTTCTGTGTCCACCTTGCCAGCTCACCCCTGATCCCGTGTGACTTCACCTTTTGTACTAGTCTACCATGAGGGACCTTGTCAAAGGCCTTACTGAAGTCCATATAGACAACATCCACTGCCCTACCTCCATCAATCATCTTAGTGATCTCCTCGAAAAGCTCTATCATGTTAGTGAGACACGACCTCCTCTTCACAAAACCATGCTGCCTCCCACTAATACGTCCATTTGCTTCCAAATGGGAGTAGATCCTGTCTCGAAGAATTCTCTCCAGTAATTTCCCTACCACTGAAGTAAGGCTCACAGGCCTGTAGTTCCCTGGATTATGCTTGCTACCCTTCTTAAACAGAGGAACAACATTGGCTATTCTCCAGTCCTCCGGGACGTCCCCTGAAGACAGTGAGGATCCAAAGATTTCCGTCAAGTCCTCAGCAATTTCCTCTCCAGCCTCCTTCAGTATTCTGGGGTAGAGCCCATCAGGCCCTGGGGACTTATCTACCTTAATATTTTTTAAGACACCCAACACCTCGTCTTTTTGGATCTCAATGTGACCCAGGCTATCTACACACCCTTCTCCAGACTCAACATCTACCAATTTCTTCTCTTTGGTGAATACTGATGCAAAGAATTCATTTAGTACCTCGCCCATTTCCTCTGGCTCCACACATAGATTCCCTTGCCTATCCTTCAGTGGGCCAACCCTTTCACTGGCTACCCTCTTGCTTTTTATGTACGTGTAAAAAGCCTTGGGATTTTCCTTAACCCTATTTGCCAATGACTTTTCGTGACCCCTTCTAGCCCTCCTGACTCCTTGCTTAAGTTCCTTCCTACTTTCTTTATATTCCACGCAGGCTTCGTCTGTTCCCAGCCTTTTAGCCCTGACAAATGCCTCCTTTTTCTTTTTGACGAGGCCTACAATATCTCTCGTTATCCAAGGTTCCCGAAAATTGCCGTATTTATCCTTCTTCCTCACAGGAACATGCCGGTCCTGAATTCCTTTCAACTGACACTTGAAACCTCCCACATGTCAGATGTTGATTTGCCCTCAAACATCCGCCCCCAATCTATGTTCTTCAGTTCCCGCCTAATATTGTTATTATTAGCCGTCCCCCAATGTAGCACATTCATCCTAGGACCACTCTTATCCTTGTCCACCAGTACTTTAAAACTTACTGAATTGTGGTCACTGTTACCGAAATGCTCCCCTACTAAAACATCTACCACCTGGTAGGGCTCATTCCCCAATACCAAGTCCAGTACCGCCCCTTCCCTAGTTGGACTGTCTATATATTGTTTTAAGAAGCCCTTCTGGATGCTCCTTACAAACTCCGCCCCGTCTAAGCCCCTGGCACTAAGTGAGTCCCAATATTGGGGAAGTTGAAGTCTCCCACCACTACAACCCTGTTGTTTTTACTCTTTTCCAAAATCTGTCTACCTATCTGCTCCTCTATCTCCCGCTGGCTGTTGGGAGGCCTGTAGTAAACCCCCAACATTGTGACTGCACCCTTCTTATTCCTGATCTCTACCCATATAGCCTCACTGCCCTCTGAGGTGTCCTCCCGCAGTACAGCTGTGATATTCTCCCGAACCAGTAGCGCAACTCCGCCTCCCCTTTTACATCCCCCTCTATCCCCCTGAAACATCTAAATCCTGGAACGTTTTGCTGCCAATCCTACCCTTCCCTCAACCAGGTCTCTGTAATGGTAACAACATCATAGTTCCAAGTACTAATCCAAGCTCTAAGTTCATCTGCCTTACCCGTAATACTTCTTGCATTAAAACATATGCACTTCAGGGCACCAGACCCGCTGTGTTCAGCAACTTCTCCCTCTCTGCTCTGCCTCAGAGCCCCACTGTCCCTATTCCCTAGTTCTCCCTCAATGCTCTCACCTTCTGACCTATTGCTCCCGTGCCCACCCCCCTGCCATACTAGTTTAAACCCTCCCGTGTGACACTAGCAAACCTCGCGGCCAGGATATTTATGCCTCTCCGGTTTAGATGCAACCCGTCCTTCTTATATAGGTCACACCTGCCCCGGAAGAGCTCCCAGTGGTCCAGATAACGGAAACCCTCCCTCCTACACCAGCGGTTTAGCCACGTGTTTAGCTGCTCTATCTTCCTATTTCTAGCCTCACTGGCACGTGGCACAGGGAGTAATCCCGAGATTACAACCCTAGAGGTCCTGTCTTTTAACTTTCTGCCTAGCTCCCTGAACTCCTGCTGCAGGACTTCACGCCCCTTCCTGCCTATGTCGTTAGTACCAATATGTACAACGACCTCTGCCTGTTTGCCCTCCCCCTTCAGGATGCCCTCTACCCTTTCGGAGACATCCTGGACCCTGGCACCAGGGAGGCAACATACCATCCTGGAGTCTCTTTCACGTCCACAGAAGCGCCTATCTTTGCCCCTGACTATAGAGTCCCCTATTACTATTGCTCTTCTGCGCTTTGACCCTCCCTTCTGAACATCAGAGCCAGCCGTGGTGCCACTGCTCTGGCTGCTGCTGTTTTTCCCTGATTGGCTATCCCCCCCCCCCCCCCCCCCGACAGTATCCAAAGGGGTATACCTGTTCGAGAGGGGGACAACCACAGGGGATTCCTGCACTGACTTCCTGCCCTTTCTGGTGGTCACCCATTTCTCTGCCTGCACCTTGGGTGTGACCACATTTACATAACTGCGATCTATGACGCTTTCCGCCACCTGCATGCTCCTAAGTGCATCCAATTGCTGCTCCAACCGAACCATGCGGTCTGTGAGGAGCTCCAGTTGGGTGCACTTTCTGCAGATGAAGCCATCCGGGACGCTGGAAGCCTCCCGGACCTGCCACACCTCACAGTCAGAGCACTGCACCTCTCTTACTGACATTGCGTCAATTAATTAAAATTAAAATGTAAAAAAAAAAAAAAATGTTTTTAATATATATTTTTTTAAATTTCAAAGTTACTGTTAACTATCTGTTTCCTAGCACTAGATTTCTAATAGAAATGCGAAAGCTAAATATAGTACTCTCCGATCTCTGGCTTAGATACCCCTCTAAATTATAATTAAGTAATTATGTTTAATAAGTTACCAATGCTTATTTTTTTAATTTAGTGTAGATTCCCAACCAGCCAATCAGGCCACAGATTTTCTGTGATGTCACATCAGTTCCCCCCCCCCCCCCCCCGACACACACAATTTGAAAAAGGTATAAAAGTAAAAATGAGTAAAAATCACTGACTTACCTTCTTACCTTCTGAGTGTCTTAGATGTTCTCAGGTTCTCTCCCTGACAGAGACTGCTCCTCCACCTCCGAACCTTGACCTGCACAATGCTAATAATATAATATCATAATATAATATGGCACTTACCTCACAGCAATGGGTCTTATTATTAGGTTAGAGGAGGAGGGCGGATGGGAGACACTACACGTGTAGTGTCTCGGCTTTCCTCTCCACCAGAATTTATTTATTATATCATCAAAGGACATCAAAGGACCTTCGATCAACAACAATGCATCTTCAATCAACAACAAAGGATCTTCAATCATAAGAACATAAGAACATAAGAAGTAGGAACAGGAGTAGGCCATCTGGCCCCTCGAGCCTGCTCCGCCATTCAATGAGATCATGGCTGACCTTTGTGGACTCAGCTCCACTCTCCGGCCCGTACACCATATCCCCGAATCCCTTTATTCTTTAGAAAGGCATCTATCTTTTTCTTAAAAACGTTTAAAGAAGGAGCCTTAACTACTTCACTGGGCAAGGAATTCCACAGATTCACAACCCTTTGGGTGAAGAAGTTCCTCATACACTGCGTCCTAAATCTACCTCCCCTTATTTTGAGGCTATGCCCCCTAGTTCTGCTTTCCCCGACCAGTGGAAACAACCTGCCCGCATCTATCCTATCTATTCCCTTCATAATTTTATATGTCTCAATAAGATCCCCCGCATCCTTCTAAACTCCAATGAGTACAGTCCCAGTCTACTCAACCTCTTGTCATAATCTAATCCCCTCAACTCTGGGATCAACCTAGCGAATCTCCTCTGCACTCCCTCCAGTGCCAATATGTCCTTTCTCAGGTAAGGAGACCAAAACTGAACACAATACTCCAGATGCGGCCTCACCAACACCTATACAATTGCAGCATAACCTCATTAGTCTTGAACTCCATCCCTCTAGCAATGAAAGACAAAACTCGATTAGCCTTCTTAATCACCTGTTGCACCTGCACACCAACTTTTTGCGACTCGTGCACCAGCACACCCAGGTCCCTCTGCACAGCAGCATGTTTTAACATCTTGCCGTTTAAATAATAATCCATTCTGCTGTTATTCCCCCCAAAATGGATAGCCTCACACTTGGCAACATTGAATTCCATCTGCCAGACCCTAGCCCATTCACCTAACCTATCCAAATCCTTCTGCAGACTTCCGGTATCCTCTGCACCTTTTGCTTTACCACTCATCTTAGTGTCGCCTGCAAACTTTGACACATTGCACTTGGTCCCCAACTCCAAATCGTCTATGTAAATTGTGAACAACTGCGGGCCCAACACTGATCCTTGAGGGACCCCACTAGTTACAGGTTGCCAACCAGAGAAACACCCATTTACCCCACTCTCTGCTTTCTGTTAGTTAACCAATCCTCTACCCATGCTACCACTTTACCATCAATGCCATGCATCTTTAGTTTATGCAGCAACCTTTTGTGTGGCACCTTGTCAAAAGCTTTCTGGAAATCCAGATATACCACATCCATTGGCTCCCCGTTATCTACTGCACTGGTACAAAAAATTCTACCAAATTAGTCAGACACGACCTACCCTTTGTGAACCCATGCTCCGTCTGCCCAATGGGACAATTTCCCTCCAGGTGCCCCGCTACTTCCTCCTTAATGATAGATTCCAGCATTTTCCCTACAACCGAAGTTAAGCTTACCGGCCTATAATTACCCGCTTTCTGCCGACCTTCTTTTTTAAACAGTGGTGTCACGTTTGCTACTTTCCAATCCTCTGGGACCACCCCAGAGTCTAGTGAATTTTGATACACTATCACCAGTGCGTTTACAATTTCCCTAGCCATCTCTTTTACCACTCTGGGATGCATCCCATCAGGGCCAGGAGACTTGTCAACCTTTAGCCCCATTAGAGTGCCCAATACTGCCTCCTTAGTGATTATATTCATCTCAAGGTCCTCACCTATCATATCCTTATTTTCATCAGTCACTGGCATGTTATTTGTGTCCTCCACTGTGAAGACTGACCCAAAAAACCTGTTCAGCTCCTCAGCCATTTTCCCGTCTCCTATTATTAAATCTCCCTTCTCATCTTCCAAAGGACCAATATTTACCTTAGCCACTCTTTTTTGTCTTAGATATTTGTAGAAACTTTTACGATCTGCTTTTATGTTCTGAGCCAGTTTACTTTCATAGTCTACCTTACTCTTCTTTTTGGCTTTTTTAGTAGCTTTCTGTTGTCCCCTAAAGACTTCCCAGTCCTCTAGTCTCCCACTAATTTTTGCCACTTTGTATGTTTTTTCCTTCAATTTGATACTCTCCCTCACCTCCTAAGATATCCACGGTCGATTTTTCCCCTTTCTACCGTCTTTCTTTTTTGTCGATATGAACCTTTGCTGAGCACTGTGAAAGATCGCTCGGAAGGTTCTCCACTGTTCCTCAACTGCTTCACCATGAAGTCTTTGCTCCCAGTCTACCTTAGCTAGTTCTTCTCGCATCCCATTGTAATCGCCTTTGTTTAAGCACAAAACACTAGTGTTTGATTTTACCTTGTCATCCTCCAACTGTATTTTAAATTCCACCATATTGTGGTCGCTCCTTCCAAGAGGATCCCGAACTATGAGATCATTAATCAATCCTGCCTCAGCCTTCCGGGTGCGGCGATGACCAGCTAAGTCGCACGTTTCGGCAGCTCCCGGTGGAACGGACTTTTGGGCTCTTAATAGGAACCCCAACGGCAATTTTAACGGCTAAAAACACTGTGCGGTAAACCAGAAGGGAATCCCCCCTGGACACGGATGTAAAAAGGCGAGGAAAGTGGCCGGATTGCGGTGGATCCTTTCGAGCAGCGGCAAGGAAGGCAAGCAAAAACCAAGATGGTGTCGGAAGGTGGCAGTTTTATATGGGGCCCTGAACAGCACGAGTTTTTGAAACGCTGCGTGGAAGAGCTTAAAAAGGAGATGAAGAAAGAGCTGTTGGCCCCGATATTACAGGCGATTGAAGGGCTAAAAGATGAGCAAAAGACCCAGGAGCGGGAGGTTCGGGTCGTGAAGGCAAAGGCTGCCGAGAACGAGGACGATATACAGGGCCTGGTGGTGAAGACGGAGATGCACGAGGCACACCATAAATGATGTGTGGAAAGGCTGGAGGTGCTGGAGAATAATGCGAGGAGGAAGAATTTAAGGATTCTTGGTCTTCCCGAAGGTGTAGAAGGGGCGGACGTCGGGGCATATGTGAGCACGATGCTGCACTCGTTGATGGGATCGGAGGCCCCGACGGGTCCGCTGGAGGTGGAGGGAGCCTATCGAGTTATGGCGCGAAGACCGAGTGCTGGAGAAATTCCTCGAGCCATAGTGGTGAGATTCCTCCGTTTTAAGGACAGAGAGATGGTCCTAAGATGGGCAAAGAAAACTCGGAGCAGCAGATGGGAGAACGCGGTGATCCGCGTATATCAAGACTGGAGTGCGGACGTGGCGAGAAGGAGGGCGAGCTTTAATCGGGCCAAGGCGGTGCTTCATAAAAAGAAGATCAAATTTGGAATGCTGCAGCCAGCAAGACTGTGGGTCACATATCAAGGGAAGCACCACTACTTTGAAACGGCGGATAAGGCATGGACATTTATTGTTGAAGAGAAATTGGAATGAGTGGGTTATTAAAAAAGAACGTTTGAGACAAAGTGGTGGGGCGAATAGGTGGGGCGAAGAGGGGGGAAAAAAGGGGGGAGAGATGATTTTTATGTTGTTAATCCTGCGACCCGGTAACTTTTCTCTCTTCCACAGGTTGTGGGGGAGGGAGGAAGGGAGGTGGAGGAGTTGGGGGCGTTGGCCATAGGGGGCGGGGCCAAAAGGGAAGCGCGGGCTTTGTTCCCGCGCTATGATAATTATGGCGGGAATAGGGAAGCAGGAAGGAGGGGGCGTCGCACGGTGCGAGCCGAGGTCACGGGGGGAAGCCGAGGTCGGCCAGAGTTTGCTCACTTCTGGGAGCAACATGGGGGGTGTAACTACGCTAGTGGGGGATCTAGCGTGGGGGGGGGGGTGGTGTGGGAGGGGTGGATTTACTGGGTTGCTGCTGCTGGGGAGAAGGGGGAGCTGGTATGGGGTGGGGTGGGCGGGGCGGGGGGGCACCGCCTTGGGGGGGGGGGGGGGGGGGGGACAGGACAGCTGCATGGGAACCGGGTGAGGAGCTGGGTAAAAGGGGATGGCTAGTCGACAAGGGGGGTAAAGAGCCCACCAACCCGGCTGATCACGTGGAATGTGAGAGGGCTGAACGGGCCGATAAAGAGGGCACGGGTACTCGCACACCTAAAGAAACTTAAGGCAGATGTGGTTATGTTACAGGAGACGCATTTGAAACTGATAGACCAGGTTAGACTACGCAAAGGATGGGTGGGGCAGGTGTTTCATTCGGGGCTAGATGCGAAAAACAGGGGGGTGGCTATATTAGTGGGGAAGCGGGTAATGTTTGAGGCAAAGACCATAGTGGCGGATAGTGGGGGCAGATACGTGATGGTGAGTGGCAAATTACAGGGGGAGGCGGTGGTCTTAGTGAACGTATATGCCCCGAACTGGGATTATGCCAACTTTATGAGGCGCATGTTAGGACGTATCCCGGACCTAGAGGTGGGGAAGTTGGTAATGGGTGGAGATTTTAACACGGTGCTGGAACCAGGACTGGACAGATCGAGGTCCAGGACTGGAAGGAGGCTGGCAGCAGACAAGGTGCTTAAAGACTTTATGGAGCAGATGGGAGGAGTAGACACATGGAGATTTAGTAGACCTAGGAGTAAGGAGTTTTCGTTTTTCTCCTATGTCCACAAAGTTTATTCGCGAATAGACTTTTTTGTTTTGGGAAGGGCGTTGATCCCGAAGGTGAGGGGGACGGAGTATATGGCTATAGCTATCTCGGATCACGCTCCACATTGGGTGGACTTGGAGATAGGGCAGGAAAAAGAACGGCATCCACCCTGGAGAATGGACATGGGACTAATGTCGGATGAGGGTGTGTGTCTAAGGGTGAGGGGGTGTATTGAAAAGTACTTGGAACTCAATGATAATGGGGAGGTCCAGGTGGGAGTGGTCTGGGAGGCGCTGAAGGCAGTGGTTAGAGGGGAGCTGATATCAATCAGGGCACATAAAGGAAAGCAGGAGAGTAGGGAACGGGAGCGGTTGCTGCAAGAACTTCTGAGGGTGGACAGGCAATATGCGGAGGCACCGGAGGAGGGACTGTACAGGGAAAGGCAAAGGCTACACGTAGAATTTGATTTGCCGACTACGGGTACTGCAGAGGCACAGTGGAGGAAGGCACAGGGTGTACAATACGAATATGGGGAGAAGGCGAGCAGGTTGCTGGCCCACCAATTGAGGAAAAGGGGAGCAGCGAGGAAAATAGGGGGAGTGAGGGATGAGGAGGGAGAGATGGAGCGGGGAGCGGAGAGAGTGAATGGAGTGTTCAAGGCATTCTATGAAAGATTATATGAAGCTCAGCCCCCGGATGGGAAGGAGAGAATGATGTGTTTTCTGGACCAGCTGGAATTTCCTAAGGTGGACGAGCAGGAGAGGGTGGGACTGGGAGCACAGATCGAAATGGAGGAAGTAGTGAAAGGAATTAGGAGCATGCAGGCGGGGAAGGCTCCGGGGCCGGATGGATTCCCAGTTGAATTTTACAGGAAATATGTGGACTTGCTCGCCCCGCTACTGATGAGAACCTTTAATGAGGTAAGGGAAAGGGGACAGCTGCCCCCGACTATGTCAGAGGCAACGATATCGCTTCTCCTAAAAAAAAAAGACCCGCTGCAATGCGGGTCCTATAGGCCTATTTCCCTCCTGAATGTAGACGCTAAGATTCTGGCCAAGGTAATGGCAATGAGGATAGAGGATTGTGTACCGGGGGTGGTCCATGAGGACGAAACTGGGTTTGTGAAGGGGAGACAGCTGAATACGAATATATGGAGGCTGCTAGGGGTAATGATGATGCCCCCACCAGAGGGGGAAGCGGAGATAGTGGTGGCGATGGATGCCGAGAAAGCATTCGATAGAGTGGAGTGGGATTATTTATGGGAGGTGTTGAGGAGATTTGGCTTTGGAGATGAGTATATTAGATGGGTACAGCTGCTGTATAGGGCCCCGATGGCGAGCGTGGTCACGAATGGACGGGGGTCTGCATATTTTCGGCTCCATAGAGGGACGAGGCAGGGATGTGCTCTGTCCCCATTATTGTTTGCACTGGCGATTGAGCCCCTGGCGATAGCATTGACGGGTTCCAGGAAGTGGAGGGGAGTACTCAGGGGAGGAGAAGAACACCGGGTATCTCTGTATGCGGACGATTTGTTGTTGTATGTGGCGGACCCGGCGGAGGGGATGCCAGAGATAATGCAGATACTTGGGGAGTTTGGAGAATTTTCAGGATATAAACTGAACATGGGGAAAAGTGAGTTGTTTGTGGTGCATCCAGGGGAGCAGAGCAGGGGAATAGAGGATTTACCGCTGAGGAAGGTAACAAGGGACTTTCGCTACTTGGGGATCCAGATAGCCAAGAATTGGGGTACATTGCATAGGTTAAATTTAACGCGGTTGGTTGAACAGATGGAGGAGGACTTCAGGAGATGGGACATGGTATCCCTGTCACTGGCAGGGAGGGTGCAGGCGGTTAAAATGGTGGTCCTCCCGAGATTCCTTTTTGTGTTTCAGTGCCTCCAGGTGGTGATCAAGAAGGCTTTTTTCAAAAGGATTGAGAAGAATATCATGAGTTTTGTGTGGGCCGGGAAGACCCCGAGAGTGAGGAGGGGATTTTTGCAGCGTAGTAGGGATAGGGGGGGACTGGCACTACCGAGCCTAAGTGGGCCGCCAATATCTCAATGGTATGCAAGTGGATGGGAGAAGAGGAGGGAGCGGCGTGGAAGAGATTGGAAGGGCGTCCTGCAGGGGGACTAGCCTACAAGCTATGGTGACGGCGCCGTTGCCGTTCTCACCAAAGAAATACACCACAAGCCCGGTGGTGGTGGCTACTCTGAAAATCTGGGGGCAGTGGAGACGGCATAGGGGTAAGACGGGAGCCTCGGGGTGGTCCCCGATAAGAAATAACCATAGGTTTGCTCCGGGGAGAATGGATGTGGGATTTGGAACATGGCAAAGAGCAGGAGTAACACAATTGAGAGATCTGTTTGTAGATGGGACGTTTGCAAGTCTGGGAGCGCTGACCGAAAAATATGGGTTGCCCCAAGGGAATGCATTCCGGTATATGCAACTCAGGGCTTTTGCGAGGCAACAGGTGAGGGAATTCCCGCAGCTCCCGACGCAGGAGGTGCAGGACAGAGTGATATCAACGACATGGGTGGGGGATGGTAAGGTATCAGATATATATAGGGAAATGAGGGACGAGGGGGATATTATGGTAGATGAGCTGAAAGGGAAATGGGAAGAGGAGCTGGGGGAGGGGATTGAGGAGGGGCTGTGGGCTGATGCCCTAAGTAGGGTAAACTCATCGTCCTCGTGTGCCAGCCTAAGCCTGATACAACTTAAGGTGTTACACAGGGTGCATATGACTGGAGCACGGCTCAGTAAATGTTTTGGAGTAGAGGATAGGTGTGCGAGATGCTCGAGAAGCCCAGCAAATCACACCCACATGTTCTGGTCATGTCCGGCACTACAGGGGTTTTGGGTGGGGGTGACAAAGGTGCTTTCGAAGGTGGTGGGGGTCCAGGTCGAACCAAGCTGGGGGTTGGCTATATTCGGGGTTGCAGAAGAGCCGGGAGTGCAGGAGGCGAAAGAGGCTGATGTTTTGGCCTTTGCGTCCCTAGTAGCCTGGCGCAGGATACTGTTGATGTGGAAGGAAGCCAAGCCCCCGGGTGTGGAGACCTGGATAAATGACATGGCAGGGTTTGTAAAGTTGGAACGGATTAAGTTCGTCCTAAGGGGATCGGCTCAAGGGTTCATCAGGCGGTGGCAACCGTTCGTCGAATACCTCACAGAAAGATAGAGGGAATGGAAAAGAAGAAGACAGCAGCAGCAACCCGGGGGGTAGGGGGGGTAGGGGAGGGGGGGAGGAACCAGAAGGACTCTCAGGGTTGTTAGTGTACATGTATCATATGTATAGGTTGTTGTTATAGGTAATTGTATATTGGACTGTTGAATTGTAATTTTGGAGAGTATTTATTTGGGACAAGGCAGTCGCCATTTAGTTTTGTTTTTTAATTTTGATGTTGTTTATATATTATTTATTTCTTGCTTAAAGCTGGCCATTGTTATTTATATTGTTATATTACTGTGTAAAGGATACACAATGTACTGTCATGGTTGGCCAAAAATTTTGAATAAAATATATATTTTTAAAAAATCAATCCTGCCTCATTACACAGGACCAGATCTAGGACCGCTTGTTCCCTTGTAGGTTCCATTACATACTGTTCCAGGAAATTATCCCGGGCACATTCTATAAACGCCTCCTCAAGGCTGCCTTTACCAACCTGGTTAAACCAATCGATATGCAGATTAAAACCTCCCATGATAACCGCTGTACCATTTCTACATGCATCCGTTATTTCTTTGCTTATTGCCTGCGCTACCATCCTGTTACTATTTGGTTGCCTATAGACTCGTCCTATCAGTGACCTTTTCGCCTTACTATTCCTGATTTCCACCCAAATTGATTTAACCTTGTCCTCCATAGCACCAATATCATCCCTTATTATTGCCCGGATGCCATCCTTAAACAACAAAGCTACACCACCGCCCATACCGTCCATTCTATCCTTTCGTATAGTCTGATACCCTTGGATATTTAACTCCCAGTCGTGACCATCTTTTAACCATGTTTCAGTAATGGCCACTAAATCATAGTCATTCACGATGATTTGCGTCATCAACTCATTTACCTTATTTCGTATACTACGAGCATTCAGGTAAAGTACACTTATGCTGTTTTTTATGTCTTTGTTATGAATCCTAACACCTTGATCAGTAACTTTTCGCAATTTATTTTTCCTCTTACCCTTTCTCCTAATTTTCCTTGTCTTTGAACCCATATTGCTACATAATAACCTGTCACGTAACCTGCTGCCTTTATCTCCTTTAACCATTATACTTTCCATAGCTTTACACATCCCTTCCCCCCCCAACTTGCAAGTTTAAAGTCCTTGTGACCAACCTATTTATCCTATTCGCTCGAAAACTGGTCCCAGAATGGTTCAGGTGAAGACCGTCCCAACGGTACAGGTCCCTCCTGCCCCAGTACTGATGCCAATGCCCCATGAAATGGAATCCCTCTTTCCCGCACCACTCCTTTAGCCACGTGTTAACTTCTCTAATTTTCTCAACCCTATGTCAATTGGCACGTGGCTCGGGTAGTAATCCAGAGATTATAACCCTGGAGGACATGAAAAGGGGACATGAAATTGCTTTGGCAAATAATGCAAGGGAGAATCCAAAGAGATTCTACAGATACATAAAGGGGAAAAGAGTAACTAGGGACAGAGTAGGGCCTCTTAAGGATCAACAAGGACATCTATGTGCAGAGCCACAAGAGTTGGGTGAGATCCTGAATGAATATTTCTCATCGGTATTCACGGTGGAGAAAGGCATGGATGTTAGGAAACTAAGGGAAATAAATAGTGATGTCTTGAGAAGTGTGCATATTACAGAGGAGGAGGTGCTGGAAGTCTTAAAGCGCATCAAGGTAGATAAATCCCCGGGACCTGATGAAATGTATCCCAGGATGTTGTGGGAGGCTAGGGAGGAAATTGCGGGTCCCCTAACAGAGATATTTGAATCATCGGCAGCCACAGGTGAGGTGCCTGAAGATTGGAGAATGGCGAATGTTGTGCCCTTGTTTAAGAAGGGCAGCAGGGAAAAGCCTGGGAACTACAGACCGGTGAGCCTAACGTCTGTAGTAGGTAAGTTGCTCGAAGGTATTCAGAGAGACAGGATCTACAAGCATTTAGAGAGTCAAGGACTGATTCGGGGCAGTCAGCATGGCTTTGTGCGTGGAAAATCATGTCTCACAAATTTGATTGAGTTTTTTAAGGGGGTGACCAAGAAGGTAGATGAGGGCAGTGCAGTAGACGTTGTCTACATGGACTTTAGCAAAGCCTTTGGCAAGGTACCGCATGGTAGGTTGTTGCAGAAGGTTAAAGCTCACGGGATCCAGGGTGAGGTTGACAATTGGATTCAAAATTGGCTGGACGACAGGAGGTGGTTGTAGAGGGTTGTTTTTCAAACTGGAGGCCTGTGACCAGTGGTGTGCCTCAGGGATCGGTGCTGGGTCTACTGTTATTTGTGATTTATATTAATGATTTGGATGAGAATTTAGGAGGCATGGTTAGTAAGTTTGCAGATGACACCAAGATTGGTGGCACAGTGGATAGTGAAGAAGGTTATCTAGGATTGCAACGGGATCTTGATCAATTAGGCCAGTGGGCCGACGAATGGCAGATGGAGTTTAATTTAGATGAATGTGAGGTGATGCATTTTGGCAGATCGAATCAGGCCAGGACCTACTCAGTTAATGGATGGCGTTGGGGAGAGTTATAGAACAAAGAGATCTAGGAGTACAGGTTCATAGCTCCTTGAAGGTAGAGTCGCAGGTGGACAGGGTGGTGAAGAAGGCATTCGGCATGCTTGGTTTCATTGGTCAGAACATTGAATACAGGAGTTGGGACGTCTTGTTGAAGTTGTACAAGACATTGGTACGGCCACACTTGGAATACTGTGTGCAGTTCTGGTCACCCTATTATAGAAAGGATATTATTAAACTGGAAAGAGTGCAGAAACGATTTACTAGGATGTTGCCGGGACTTGATGGTTTGAGTTATAAGGAGATGCTGGATAGACTGGGACTTTTTTCCCTGGAGCGTAGGAGGCTTAGGGGTGATCTTATAGAGGTCTATAAAATAATGAGGGGCATAGATAAGGTAGATAGTGAACATCTTTTCCCAAAGGTATGGGAGTCTAAAACTAGAGGGCATAGGTTTAAGGTGAGAGGGGAGAGATTCAGAAGGGCCCAGAGGGGCAATTTCTTCACTCAGAGGGTAGTGAGTATCTGGAATGGGCTGCCAGAGGTAGTAGTAGAGGCGGGTACAATTGTGTCTTTTTAAAAGCGTTTAGATAGTTACATGGGTAAGATGGGTATAGAGGGTTATGGGCCAAGTGCGGGCAACTGGGACTAGCTTAATGGTTAAAAACTGGGCGGCATGGACTGGTTGGGCCGAAGGGCCTGTTTCCATGCTGTACTTACATAAAAAGCAAGAGGGTAGCCACTTACATAAAAAGCAAGAGGGTAGCCACTTACATAAAAAGCAAGAGGGTAGCCAGGGAAAGGGTTGGCCCACTGAAGGATAGGCAAGGGAATCTATGTGTGGAGCCAGAGGAAATGGGCGAGGTACTAAATGAATACTTTGCATCAGTATTCACCAAAGAGAAGGAATTGGTAGATGTTGAGTCTGGAGAAGGGGGTGTAGATAGCCTGGGTCACATTGTGATCCAAAAAGACGAGGTGTTGGGTGTCTTAAAAAATATTAAGGTAGATAAGTCCCCAGGGCCGGATGGGATCTGCCCCAGAATACTGAAGGAGGCTGGAGAGGAAATTGCTGAGGCCTTGACAGAAATCTTTGGATCCTCGCTGTCTTCAGGGGATGTCCCGGAGGACTGGAGAATAGCCAATGTTGTTCCTCTGTTTAAGAAGGGTGGCAGGGATAATCCCGGGAACTACAGGCCGGTGAGCCTTACTTCAGTGGTAGGGAAATTACTGGAGAGAATTCTTCGAGACAGGATCTACTCCCATTTGGAAGCAAATGGACGTATTAGTGAGAGGCAGCACGGTTTTGTGAAGGGGAGGTCGTGTCTCACTAACTTGATAGAGTTTTTCGAGGAGGTCACTAAGATGATTGATGCAGGTAGGGCAGTAGATGTTGTCTATATGGACTTCAGTAAGGCCTTTGACAAGGTCCCTCATGGTAGACTAGTACAAAAGGTGAAGTCACACGGGATCAGGGGTGAACTGGCAAGGTGGATACAGAACTGGCTAGGCCATAGAAGGCAGAGGGTAGCAATGGAGGGATGCTTTTCTAATTGGAGGGCTGTGACCAGTGGTGTTCCACAGGGATCAGTGCTGGGACCTTTGCTCTTTGTAGTATATATAAATGATTTGGAGGAAAATGTAACTGGTCTGATTAGTAAGTTTGCAGACGACACAAAGGTTGGTGGAATTGCGGATAGCGATGAGGACTGTCTGAGGATACAGCAGGATTTAGATTGTCTGGAGACTTGGGCGGAGAGATGGCAGATGGAGTTTAACCTGGACAAATGTGAGGTAATGCATTTTGGAAGGGCTAATGCAGGTAGGGAATATACAGTGAATGGTAGAACCCTCAAGAGTATTGAAAGTCAAAGAGATCTAGGAGTACAGGTCCACAGATCACTGAAAGGGGCTACACAGGTGGAGAAGGTAGTCAAGAAGGCATACGGCATGCTTGCCTTCATTGGCCGGGGCATTGAGTATAAGAATTGGCAAGTCATGTTGCAGCTGTATAGAACCTTAGTTAGGCCACACTTGGAGTATAGTGTTCAATTCTGGTCGCCACACTACCAGAAGGATGTGGAGGCTTTAGAGAGGGTGCAGAAGAGATTTACCAGAATGTTGCCTGGTATGGAGGGCATAAGCTATGAGGAGCGATTGAATAAACTCGGTTTGTTCTCACTGGAACGAAGGAGGTTGAGGGGCGACCTGATAGAGGTATACAAAATTATGAGGGGCATAGACAGAGTGGATAGTCAGAGGCTTTTCCCCAGGGTAGAGGGGTCAATTACTAGGGGGCATAGGTTTAAGGTGAGAGGGGCAAAGTTTAGAGTAGATGTACGAGGCAAGTTTTTTACGCAGAGGGTAGTGGGTGCCTGGAACTCACTACCGGAGGAGGTAGTGGAGGCAGGGACGATAGGGACATTTAAGGGGCATCTTGACAAATATATGAATAGGATGGGAATAGAAGGATACGGACCCAGGAAGTGTAGAAGATTGTAGTTTAGTCGGGCAGTATGGTCGGCACGGGCTTGGAGGGCCGAAGGGCCTGTTCCTGTGCTGTACATTTCTTTGTTCTTTGTTCTTTGTTTGTAGACTTCTATGATTTTATGATTCTAAGACCTGCTCTTTAATTTAGTCCCTAGTGTTTGATAATCCCCAAACTGGTCCTCTTTCCTAGTCTTACCTATGTTGTTAGTCCCAACGTGGACCACAACAACTGGATCCTCCCCCTCCCTCTCCAAAATCCTTTCAAGCCGATCAGAGATGTCCCTCAACCTGGCACCGGGCAGGCAACATACCATGCGGGACTCTCGATCTGGCTTACAAAGGATGCCAGCAATCCCGCTAATTATAGAATCCCCTACAACTACCACTTGTCTTTTTGCTCCCCCCCCCTCTTGAAGGCTTCCTGTACCACGGTGCAGTGGTCAGTCAACGCATCCTCCCTACAGCCCTCTTCCTCATCCACACAGGGAGCAAGTACCTCATACCTGTTGGAGAAGGTCAAGGGCTGAGGCTCCTCAACTCCTAAACTCAGGATCCCCCTATCTGCCTCCCTTGCAGTCACACCACTCTGTCCCTGACCACTGTCCGAATTAACAGAACGTATTCTACCGGGTGTGACTGCCTCCTGAAACAAAACGTCCAGGTAATTTTCCCCCTCCCTGATGTGCCTCAGTGTGTGCAGCTCGGTCTCCAGCTCATCAATTCTGAGCCGAAATTCCTCGAGCAGCCAACACTTACTGCAGATGTGGTCACTGACGGTCTCAATGGGATCCACCAGTTCCATCATCATACAGCAACGGCACATCACCTGTCCAGCCATATTCAACTAGTTAATTAATTTAAATTTAAAAAAAAATTATTAATAGAACCTCAAGGATAAACCCGAACACCAACAAAAACACAGCCCTCTCTCGCCACTCACCCGAACTCAGTCAATAAACAACAAAGCATAATCAATCAACAGCAAATGATCAAATCAACGACAAATGAACTTCAATCAACATCAAAGTATCGTCAATCAACAACAAAGCATCTTCAATCAACAAGAAAGGCTCTTCAATCAACAACAAGGGGTCATCACTCAATAACAAAGGATCTTCAATTCAAAACGAAAGATCATCAATCAACAACAAAGGATGTGCAATCAACAACACGCATCTTCAATCAACAACAAAGGATCTTCAATCAAAACCGAACGGTCTTCAATCAACATCAAAGGATTTTCGATCAACAACGAAGAATCTTCAATCAACATCAAAGGACCTGCAATCAACATCAACGGATCTTCTATCAACACCCAAGCATCTTCAATCAGGAATAAAGCATCTTCAATCAACATCAAAGGACCTTTGAGCAACAACAATGCATCTTCAATCAACAACAAAGGATATTCAATCAACAACAAAGGGTCATCAATCAATAACAGAGGATGTTCAATTGACAACAATCGATCATAAATCAACATCAACGGATCTTCAATCAACAACAAAGCATCTTCAATCAACAACAAAGGATCTTTAATCAACAACAATGGATCTTCAATCAACAACTAAGTATCCAATCAACAACAACGGGTCATAAATCAACATCAAAGCAACTTCAATCAACAACAAAGGATCTTTCATCAACATCAATGGATCTTCAATCAACAACAAAGCATCTTCAATCAACAACAAATGATCAAGTCAACGACAAATGATCTTCAATCAACAACAAATGTTCTTCAATCAGCATCAAAGTATCGTCAATCAACAACAAAGAATCTTCAATCAACATCAAAGAATCTCCAAACAACAGAATGCATCTTCAATCAACAACAAAGGATCTTTAATCAACATCAATGGATCTTCAATCAACAACAAAGCATAATCAATCAACAGCAAATGATCAAATCAACAACAAATGATCTTCAATCAACAACAAAGTATCGACAATCAACAGCAAAGCATCAAACAACATCAAAGTATCGACAATCAACAACAAAGCATCTTAAATCAACATCATAGGATCTTCAATCAACAAGAAACGATCATCAATCAACATCAAAGAATCATCAATCAACATCAAAGAATCTTCAATCAACAACAAAGCATCTTCAATCAACAACGAATAATCTTCAATCAGCAAGAAAGGATCATCAATCAACATCAAATGATCTTCAATCAACAACAAAGCATCTTCAATCAACAACAAAGATTCTTCAATCAACATCAAAGGGTGTTCAATCAACATCAAAGGATCTGCAATCAACATCAAAGTATCTTCAATCAACAACAAAGCATCTTCAAACAACAACAAAGCATCTTCAATCAACAACAAATGATCTTCAGTCAACAAAGCATCTATAATCAACAACAACGCATCTTCAGTGAACATCAAGGGATTTGTGATCAACATCAAAGCATCTTCAATCAAGAACAAAGGATCTTCAATCAACAACGAATAATCTTCAATCAAGACGAAAGCATCATCAATCAACATCATAGGATCCTGAATGAAAATGAAAGGATCTTCAATCAACAAGCAAGCATGTTCAATCAACAACAGAGTATTTTCAATCAACAACAAATCATCTTCAATCAACGTCAAAGGGATCTTCGATCAACAACAAAGGATCTTCAATCAACATTAAAAGGATCTGCAATCAACATCAACGGATCTTCAATCAACAACAAAGCATCTTCAGTTAACATCAAAAGATCTTCAATCAAGAACAAAGGAACTTGTACAACAACAAAAATTCTTCAATTAACAACAAAGCACACTCAATCAACATCAAAGGAACTTCAATCAACAACAAAGGATCCAATCAACAACAGAGGATTATCAATCAACAACAAAGGATCTTCAATCAACATCTAAGGATCTTCAATCACCATCAAAGAATATTCAACATGAACGGGCCTTCAATCAAATCAAAGGATCCAATCAACATCAATGGATCTGCAATCAAGAACAAAGGAACTTCTACCAACAACAAAGATTCTTCAATCAACAACAAAGATTCTTCAATCAACAACAAAGCACACTCAATCAACATCAAATGAACTTACATTAACATCAAAGGATCCAATCAACATCAACGAACCTTTAATCAACAACAACGCATTTTCAATCAACAACAAAGGATCTTCAATCAACATAAATGGATCTTCAATCAACATATAAGGATCTTCAATCAACATCAAAGGATATTCAACATGAACGGGTCTTCAATCAAATCAAAGGATCCAATCAACATCAATGTATCTGCAATCAAGAACAAAGGAACTTCTACCAACAACAAAGATTCTTCAATCAACAACAAAGCACACTCAATCAACATCAAAGGAACTTCAATCAACATCAAAGGATCCAATCAACATCAATGAACCTTTAATCAACAACAACACATTTTCAATCAACAACAAAGGATCTTCAATCAACATAAATGGATCTTCAATCAACAACAATGGATCTTCAATCAACAAAAAAGCATAATCATTCAACATCAAATGATCAAATCAACGACAAATGATCTTCAATCAATATCAAAGTTTCGTCAATCAACAACAAAGAATCTTCAATCAACATCAACGGATCTTCAATGAACAAAAAAGCATCTTCAATCAACATCATATGATCTTCAATGAACACCAAAGGATCTTCAATCAACAACAATTAATCTTCAATCAGCAAGAAAGGATCATCAATCATCATCAAATGATCTTCAATCAACAACAAAGCATCTTCAATCAACATCAAAGTATCATCAATCAAATACTAAGGATCCTCAATCAACATCAAAGGATCTGCAATCAACATCAAAGTATCTTCAAACAACAATAAAGCATCTTCAATCAACAACATAGAACATAGAACAATACAGCGCAGTACAGGCACTTCGGCCCACGAGGTTGCACCGAAACAAAAGCCATCTAACCTACACTATGCCATTATCATCCATATGTTTATCCAATAAACTTTTAAATGCCCTCAATGTTGGCGAGTTCACTACTGTAGCAGGTAGGGTATTCCACGGCCTCACTACTCTTTGCGTAAAGAACCTACCTCTGACCTCTGTCCTATATCTATTACCCCTCAGTTTAAAGTTATGTCACCTCGTGCCAGCCATATCCATCCGCGGGAGAAGGCTCTCACTGTCCACCCTATCCAATCCCCTGATCATTTTGTATGCCTCTATTAAGTCTCCTCTTAACCTTCTTCTCTCCAACGAAAACAACCTCAAGTCCATCAGCCTTTCCTCATAAGATTTTCCCTCCATACCAGGCAACATCCTTGTGAATCTCCTCTGCACCCGCTCCAAAGCCTCCACGTCCTTCCTATAATGCGGTGACCAGAACTGTACGCAATACTCCAAATGCGGCCGTACCAGAGTTCTGTACAGCTGCAACATGACCTCCCGACTCCGGAACTCAATCCCTCTACCAATAAAGGCCAACACTCCATAGGCCTTCTTCACAACCCTATCAACCTGGGTGGCAACTTTCAGGGATCTATGTACATGGACACCTAGATACCTCTGCTCATTCACACTTTCAAGAACTTTACCATTAGCCAAATATTCCGCATTCCCGTTATTCCTTCCAAAGTGAATCACCTCACACTTCTCTACATTAAACTCCATTTGCCACCTCTCAGCCCAGCTCTGCAGCTTATCTATATCCCTCTGTAACCTGCTACATCCTTCCACACTATCGACAACACCACCGACTTTAGTATCGTCTGCAAATTTACTCACCCACCCTTCTGCGCCTTCCTCTAGGTCATTGATAAAAATGACAAACAGCAACGGCCCCAGAACAGATCCTTGTGGTACCCCACTTGTGACTGTTCTCCATTCTGAACATTTCCCATCAACCACCACCCTCTGTCTTCTTTCAGCTAGCCAATTTCTGATCCACATCTCTAAATCACCCTCAATCCCCAGTCTCCGTATTTTTTGCAATAGCCTACCGTGGGGAACCTTATCAAACGCTTTGCTGAAATCCATATACACCACATCAACTGCTCAACCCTCGTCTACCTGTTCAGTCACCTTCTCAAAGAACTCAATAAGGTGTGTGAGGCATGACCTACCCTTCACAAAGCCATGCTGACTATCCCTGATCATATTATTCCTATCTAGATGATTATAAATCTTGTCTCTTATAATCCCCTCCAAGACTTTACCCACTACAGACGTGAGGCTCACCGGTCTATAGTTGCTGGGGTTGTTTCTGCTCCCCTTTTTGAACAAAGGGACCACATTTGCTGTCCTCCAGTCCTCTGGCACTATTCCTGTAGCCAATGATGACATAAAAATAAAGGTCCAGCAATCTCTTCCCTGGCCTCCCATAGAATCCTAGGATAAACCCCATCAGGTCCCGGGGACTTATCTATTTTCAGCCTGTCCAGAATTGCCAACACCTCTTCCCTACGTACCTCAATTCCATATATTCTATTAGCCTGGGGCTCAGCATTCTCCTCCACAACATTATCTTTTTCCTGAGTGAATACTGACGAAAAATATTCATTTAGTATCTCTCCTATCTCTTCAGACTCCACACACAATTTCCCATCCCTGTCCTTGACTGGTCCTACTCTTTCCCTAGTCATTCGCTTATTCCTGACATACCTATAGAAAGCTTTTGGGTTTTCCTTGATCCTTCCTGCCAAATACTTCTCATGTCCCCTTCTTGCTCGTCTTAGCTCTCTCTTTAGATCCTTCCTCGCTACCTTGTAACTATCCATCGCCCCAACCGAAACTTCACACTTCATCTTCACATAGGCCTCCTTCTTCCTCTTAACAAGAGATTCCACTCCCTTGGTAAACCACGGTTCCCTCGCTCGACGCTTTCCTCCCTGTCTGACCGGTACATACTTATCCAGAACACGCAGTAGCTGATCCTTGAACAAGCCCCACTTATCCAGTGTGCCCAACACTTGCAGCCTACTTCTCCACCTTATCCCCCCCAAGTCACGTCTAATGGCATCATAATTGCCCTTCCCCCAGCTATAACTCTTGCCCTGCGGTGTATACTTATCCCTTTCCATCATTAACGTAACCGTCACCGAATTGTGGTCACTGTCCCCAAAGTGCTCTCCTACCTCCAAATCCAACACCTGGCCTGGTTCATTACCCAAAACCAAATCCAACGTGGCCTCGCCTCTTGTTGGCCTGTCAACATATTGTTTCAGGAAACCCTCCTGCACACACTGTACAAAAAACGACCCATCTATTGTACTCGAACTATATCTTTTCCAGTCAATATTTGGAAAGTTAAAGTCTCCCATAATAACTACCCTGTTACTTTCGCTCATATCCAGAATCATCTTCGCCATCCTTTCCTCTACATCCCTAGAACTATTAGGAGGCCTATAAAAAACTCCCAACAGGGTGACCTCTCCTTTCCTGTTTCTAACTTCAGCCCATACTACCTTGGAAGAAGAGTCCCCATCTAGCATCCTCTCCGCCACCGTAATACTGCTATTGACGAGCAGCGCCACACCTCCCCCTCTTTTGCCTCCTTCTCGGAGCTTACTAAAACACCTAAACCCCGGAACCTGCAACATCCGTTCCTGTCCCTGCACTATCCATGTCTCCGAAATGGCGACAACATCGAAGTGCCAGGTACCAACCCACGCTGCCAGTTCCCCTACCTTGTTTCGTATACTCCTGGCATTGAAGTAGACACACTTCAAACCACCTACCTGAACACTGGCCCCCTCCTGCGACGTCAAATCTGTGCTCCTGACCTCTATACTCTCATTCTCCCTTACCCTAAAACTACAATCCAGGTTCCCATGCCCCTGCTGCATTAGTTTAAACCCCCCCCCCCCACAAAGAGCACTAACAAATCTCCCCCCCCCCCCAGGATATTTGTGCCCCTCAGGTTCATATGTAGACCATCCTGTCTGTAGAGGTCCCACCTTCCCCAGAAAGAGCCCCAGTTATCCAAAAATCTGAATCCCTCCCGCCTGCACCATCCCTGTAGCCACGTGTTTAAATGCTTTCTCTCCCTATTCCTCATCTCACTATCACGTGGCACGGGCAACAACCCAGAGATAACAACTCTGTTTGTTCTAGTTCTGAGCTTCCATCCTAGCTCCCTGAAAGCCTGCCTGACATCCTTGTCCCCTTTCCTACCTATGTCGTTGGTACCAATGTGGACCACGACTTAGGGCTGCTCCCCCTCCCCCCTAAGGACCCGGAAAACACGATCCGAGACATCACGTACCCTTGCACCTGGGAGGCAACATACCAAACGTGAGTCTCTCACGCTCCCACAAAATCTCCTATCTGTGCCCCTGACTATAGAGTCCCCAATTACTAATGCTCTTCTCCTCTCCCCCCTTCCCTTCTGAGCAACAGGGACAGACTCCGTGCCAGAGGCCCGTACCCCATGGCTTACCCCTGGTAAGTCCCCCCCCCACAAGTATCCAAAGCGGTATACTTGTTTCTCAGGGGAACGACCGCAGGGGATCCCTGCACTGACTGTTTTTTCCCAGTCCCTCTTACAGTTACCCACCTATCTCCAATCTTTGGTGTAACTAATTCCCTGAAGCTGCTATCTATGTCCCCTTCTGCCTCCCGAATGATCCGAAGTTCTTCCAACTCCAGCTCCAGTTCCCTAACTCTGTCTTGGAGGAGCTGGAGATGGCAGCTCTTCCTGCAGGTAAAATCAGCAGGGACACTAACTGCATCCCTCACCTCAAACATCCTGCAGGAGGAACATTGCACTCCCTTCCCTGCCATTACTCTAACTTTCTACCAAGATCTGGCTAACAACTAAATTAAATTTTTATAAAAAATAATAATAATATAATAAAATATGGTACTTACCTCAGACCAATGGGTTTTATTATTAGGTTAGAGGAGGAGGGCGGGTGGGAGACACTACACGTGTAGTGTCTCGGGTTTCCTCTCCACCAGAATTTATTGGTGAGGGTCTTCCCAGACGTCCGCGGGTCGACTTCCTGTTCCCGCCTAAAAAATTAATTTAAAAAAAAAGAAAAATTCTCAGCTCCTGCTGAAATTGACTAACCAGCCAGCTCCACTCCCGCCGAAATCGACTGGCCTGCCCCTGCAAAGACAAGTGCTTTTAAAGGTTGGCTTACCTCCCAGCAACCTCCTTCCGCAGTGCTCCCGCTGAAACTGACTCACCAGCTGCTCTCCCGCCGAAATCGACTGGCCTGCCCCCGCAAAGACAAGTGCTTTTAAAGGTTGGCTTACCTCCCAGCAACCTCCTTCCGCAATGCTCCCGCTGAAACTGACTCACCAGCTGTTCTCACGCCGCCGAAATCGACAAATGACCTTCAGTCAACAAAGCATCTATAATCAACAACAACGCATCTTCAGTGAACATCAAAGGATTTGTGATCAACATCAAAGCATCTTGAATCAAGGACAAAGGATCTTCAATCAACAACGAATAATCTTCAATCAAGACGAAAGCATCATCAATCAACATCATAGGAACCTGAATGAAAATGAAAGGATCTTCAATCAATAAGAAAGCATGTTCAATCAACAACAAAGTATTTTCAATCAACAACAAATCATCTTCAATCAACGTCAAAGGATCTTCGATCAACAGCAAAGCACCAGCAATCAACATCAAAGTGTCTGCAATCAACATCAAAGGATCTTCAATCAACAACAAATGATCCAATCAAAAACAAAAGACCTACAATCAAAAACAAAGGGGCTTCAATCAACAACAAAGCATCTTCGATCAATATCAATGGATCTTCAATCAACATCAATGGATCTTCAATCAACAACATAGGATCTTCAATCAACAACAAAGGATCTACAATCAACAACAAAAGATCATCAATCAACAACAAAGGATCTTCAATCGACATCAAAGTATCTTCAAGCAACAACAAAGAATCTTCAATCAACATCAACATCAAAGGATGCAATCAACAACAAACGATCATCAATCAACATCAAAGTTTCTTCAATCAAATCAAAGGAACCAATCAACATCAAAAGATCTGCAATCAACAAAAAAGGAACTATAATCAACAACAAAGTGTCTTCAATTAACAACAAGGCACATTCAATCAACATCAAAGGAACTTCAATTAACAACAAAGGATCTAATCAACAACAAATGGTCATCAATCAACAACAAAGCAACTTCAATCAACATCTAAGGATCATCAATCAACAGTAAAGGATCCAATAAACAT
The DNA here is from genome assembly GCF_047496885.1 of Scyliorhinus torazame. NCBI lineage: Eukaryota > Metazoa > Chordata > Chondrichthyes > Carcharhiniformes > Scyliorhinidae > Scyliorhinus > Scyliorhinus torazame. The sequence goes on from NC_092709.1 coordinate 379,503,256, forward strand.
CAAAGAATCTTTAATCAACAACAAAGCATCTTCAATCAACAACAAAGGATCTTTAATCAACATTAATTGATCTTCAATCAACAACAATGGATCTTCAATCAACGGCAAATGATCAAATCAATGACAAATGATGTTCAATCAACATTAAAGAATCTTCATTCAGCATCAAAGGCTCTTCAATGAACGAAAAAGCATCTTCAATCAACATAAATGGATCTTCAATCAACAACAATGGATCTTCAATCAACCTCAATGCATAATCAATCAACATCAAATGATCAAATCAACAACAAAGAATCTTCAATCAACATCAAAAGATCTTCAATGAACAAAAAAGCATCTTCAATCAACATCATATGATCTTCAATCAACATCAAAGGATCTTCAATCAACAACAATTAATCTTCAATCAGCAAGAAAGGATCATCTATCAACATCAAATGATCTTCAATCAACAACAAAGCATCTTCAATCAATATCAAAGTATCTTCAATCAAATACTAAGGATCCTCAATCAACATCAAAGGATCTGCAATCAAAATCAAAGTATCTTCAATCAACAACAAAGCATCTTAAAACAACAACAGATCATCTTCAATCAACAACAAATGACCTTCAGTCAACAAAGCATCTATAATCAACAACAACGCATATTCAGTGAACATCAAAGGATTTGTGATCAACATCAAAGCATCATCAATCAAGAACAAAGGATCTTCAATCAACAACGAATAATCTTCAATCAAGACGAAAGCATCATCAATCAACATCATAGGATCCTGAATGAAAATGAAAGGATCTTCAATCAACAAGAAAGCATGTTCAATCAACAACAAAGTCTTTTCAATCAACAACAAATCATCTTCAATCAACTTCAAAGGATCTTGAATCAACAAGAAAGCATGTTCAATCAACAACAAAGTCTTTTCAATCAACATTAAAAGGATCTGCAATCAACATCAAAGTATCTTCAATCAACAACAAAGGATCTTCAATCAACATTAAAAGGATCTGCAATCAACATCAACGGATCTTCAATCAACAACAAAGCATCTTCAGTTAACATCAAAGGATCTTCAATCAACAACAAATGATCCTATCAAAAACAAAGGATTATCAATCAACAACAAAGGATCTTCAATCAACATCTAAGGATCTTCAATCAACATCAAAGGATATTCAACATGAACGGGTCTTCAATCAAATCAAAGGATCCAATCAACATCAATGAATCTGCAATCAAGAACAAAGGAACTTCTACCAACAACAAAGATTCTTCAATCAACAACAAAGCACACTCAATCACCATCAAAGGAACTTTAATCAACATCAAAGGATCCAATCAACATCAACGAACCTTTAATCAACAACAACGCATTTTCAATCAACAACAAAGGATCTTCAATCAACATAAATGGATCTTCAATCAACAACAATGGATCTTCAATCAACAACAAAGCATAATCATTCAACATCAAATGATCAAATCAACGACAAATGATCTTCAATCAATATCAAAGTTTCGTCAATCGACAAGAAAGAATCTTCAATCAACATCAACGGATCTTCAATGAACAAAAAAGCATCTTCAATCAACATCATATGATCTTCAATCAACACCAAAGGATCTTCAATCAACAACAATTAATCTTCAATCAGCAAGAAAGGATCATCAATCATCATCAAATGATTTTCAATCAACAACAAAGCATCTTCAATCAACATCAAAGTATCATCAATCAAATACTAAGGATCGTCAATCAACATCAACGGATCTGCAATCAACATCAAAGTATCTTCAAACAACAACAAAGCATCTTCAAACAACAATAAAGCATCTTCAATCAACAACAAATGACCTTCAGTCAACAAAGCATCTATAATCAACAACAACGCATCTTCAGTGAACATCAAAGGATTTGTGATCAACATCAAAGCATCTTGAATCAAGGACAAAGGATCTTCAATCAACAACGAATAATCTTCAATCAAGACGAAAGCATCATCAATCAACATCATAGGATCCTGAATGAAAATGAAAGGATCATCAATCAACAAGAAAGCATGTTCAATCAACAACAAAGTCTTTTCAATCAACAACAAATCATCTTCAATCAACGTCAAAGGATCTTCGATCAACAGCAAAGCACCAGCAATCAACATCAAAGTGTCTGCAATCAACATCAAAGGATCTTCAATCAACAACAAATGATCCAATCAAAAACAAAAGACCTACAATCAAAAACAAAGGGGCTTCAATCAACATCAAAGGATCTTCAATCAACAACAATTAATCTTCAATCAGCAAGAAAGGATCATCTATCAACATCAAATGATCTTCAATCAACAACCAAGCATCTTCAATCAACATCAAAGTATCTTCAATCAAATACTAAGGATCCTCAATGAACATCAAAGGAACTGCAATCAAAATCAAAGTATATTCAATCAACAACAAAGCATCTTAAAACAACAACAGATCATCTTCAATCAACAACAAATGACCTTCAGTCAACAAAGCATCCATAATCAACAACAACGCATATTCAGTGAACATCAAAGGATTTGTGATCAACATCAAAGCATCTTCAATCAAGAACAAAGGATCTTCAATCAACAACGAATAGTCTTCAATCAAGACGAAAGCATCATCAATCAACATCATAGGATCCTGAATGAAAATGAAAGGATCTTCAATCAACAAGAAAGCATGTTCAATCAACAACAAAGCCTTTTCAATCAACAACAAATCATCTTCAATCAACTTCAAAGGATCTTGAATCAACAAGAAAGCATGTTCAATCAACAACAAAGTATTTTCAATCAACAATAAATCATCTTCAATCAACATCAAAGTATCTTCAATCAACAACAAAGGATCTTCAATCAACATTAAAAGGATCTGCAATCAACATCAACGGATCTTCAATCAACAACAAAGCATCTTCAGTTAACATCAAAGTATCTTCAATCAACAACAAATGATCCAATCAAAAACAAAGGATTATCAATCAACAACAAAGGATCTTCAATCAACATCTAAGGATCTTCAATCAACATCAAAGGATATTCAACATGAACGGGTCTTCAATCAAATCAAAGGATCCAATCAACATCAATGTATCTGCAATCAAGAACAAAGGAACTTCTACCAACAACAAAGATTCTTCAATCAACAACAAAGCACACTCAATCAACATCAACGGAACTTGAATCAACATCAAAGGATCCAATCAACATCAACGAACCTTGAATCAACAACAACGCATTTTCAATCAACAACAAAGGATCTTCAATCAACATAAATGGATCTTCAATCAACAACAATGGATCTTCAATCAACAACAAAGCATAATCATTCAACATCAAATGATCAAATCAACGACAAATGATCTTCAATCAATATCAAAGTTTCGTCAATCAACAACAAAGAATCTTCAATCAACATCAACGGATCTTCAATGAACAAAAAAGCATCTTCAATCAACATCATATGATCTTCAATCAACACCAAAGGATCTTCAATCAACAACAATTAATCTTCAATCAGCAAGAAAGTATCATCAATCATCATCAAATGATCTTCAATCAACAACAAAGCATCTTCAATCAACATCAAAGTATCATCAATCAAATACTAAGGATCCTCAATCAACATCAAAGGATCTGCAATCAACATCAAAGTATCTTCAAACAACAACAAAGCATCTTCAAACAACAATAAAGCATCTTCAATCAACAACAAATGACCTTCAGTCAACAAAGCATCTATAATCAACAACAACGCATCTTCAGTGAACACCAAAGGATTTGTGATCAACATCAAAGCATCTTGAATCAAGGACAAAGGATCTTCAATCAACAACGAATAATCTTCAATCAAGACGAAAGCATCATCAATCAACATCATAGGATCCTGAATGAAAATGAAAGGATCTTCAATCAACAAGAAAGCATGTTCAATCAACAACAAAGTATTTTCAATCAACAACAAATCATCTTCAATCAACGTCAAAGGATCTTCGATCAACAACAAAGCACCAGCAATCAACATCAAAGTGTCTGCAATCAACATCAAAGGATCTTCAATCAACAACAAATGATCCGATCAAAAACAAAAGACCTACAATCAAAAACAAAGGGGCTTCAATCAACAACAAAGCATCTTCGATCAATATCAATGGATCTTCAATCAACATCAATGGATCTTCAATCAACAACATAGGATCTTCAATCAACAACAAAGGATCTTCAATCAACAACAAAAGATCATCAATCAACAACAAAGGATCTTCATCGACATCAAACTATCTTCAATCAACAACAAAGAATCTTCAATCAACATCAACTTCAAAGGATGCAATCAAGAACAAACGATCATCAATCAACATCAAAGTTTCTTCAATCAAATCAAAGGAACCAATCAACATCAAAAGATCTGCAATCAACAAAAAAGGAACTTTAATCTACAACAAAGTTTCTTCAATTAACAACAAGGCACATTCAATCAACATCAAAGGTACTTCAATTAACAACAAAGGATCTAATCAACAACAAATGGTCATCAATCAACAACATAGCAACTTCAATCAACATCTAAGGATCATCAATCAACATTAAAGGATACAATCAACATCAAAGAATCTTTAATCAACAACAAAGCATCTTCAATCAACAACAAAGGATCTTTAATCAACATTAATTGATCTTCAATCAACAACAATGGATCTTCAATCAACAACAAAGGATCCAATCAACAACAAAGGGTAATCAATCAACAACAAAGCAACTTCAATCAACATCTAAGGATCTTCATTCAGTATCAAAGGATCCAATCAACATCAAAGAATCTTCAAACAAGAACAAAGCTTCTTCAATCAACAACAAAGTATCTTTAATCAACATCAATTGATCTTCAATCAACAACAAAGCATAATCAATCAACAGCAAATGATCAAATCAATGACAAATGATGTTCAATCAACATCAAAGAATCTTCATTCAGCATCAAAGGCTCTTCAATGAACTAAAAAGCATCTTCACTCAACACAAATGGGATCTTCAATCAACAACAATGGATCTTCAATCAACCACAATGCATAATCAATCAACATCAAATGATCAAATCAACAACAAAGAATCTTGAATCAACATCAAAAGATCTTCAATGAACAAAAAAGCATCTTCAATCAACATCATATGATCTTCAATCAACATCAAAGGATCTTCAATCAACAACAATTAATCTTCAATCAGCAAGAAAGGATCATCTATCAACATCAAATGATCTTCAATCAACAACAAAGCATCTTCAATCAACATCAAAGTATCTTCAATCAAATACTAAGGATCCTCCATCAACATCAAAGGATCTGCAATCAAAATCAAAGTATCTTCAATCAACAACAAAGCATCTTAAAACAACAACAGATCATCTTCAATCAATAAGAAATTACCTTCAGTCAACAAAGCAGCTATAATCAACAACAACGCATCTTCAGTGAACATCAAAGGATTTGTGATCAACATCAAAGCATCTTCAATCAAGAACAAAGGATCTTCAATCAACAACGAATAATCTTCAATCAAGACGAAAGCATCATCAATCAACATCAGAGGATCCTGAATGAAAATGAAAGGATCTTCAATCAACAAGAAAGCATGTTCAATCAACAACAAAGTATTTTCAATCAACAACAAATCATCTTCAATCAACTTCAAAGGATCGTGAATCAACAAGAAAGCATGTTCAATCAACAACAAAGTATTTTCAATCAACAACAAATCATCTTCAATCAACATCAAAGTATCTTCAATCAACAACAAAGGATCTTCAATCAACATTAAAAGGATCTGCAATCAACATCAACGGATCTTCAATCAACAACAAAGCATCTTCAGTTAACATCAAAGGATCTTCAATCAACAACAAATGATCCAATCAAAAACAAAAGACCTACAATCAAAAACAAATGAGCTTCAATCAACAACAAAGCATCTTCCATCAATATCAATGGATCTTCAATCAACATCAATGGATCTTCAATCAACAACATAGGATCTCCAATCAACAACAAAGGATCTTCGATCAACAACAAAAGATCATCAATCAACAACAAAGTATGTTCAATCGACATCAAAGTATCTTCAATCAACAACAAAGCATCTTCAATCAACATCAACATCAAAGGATGCAATCAACAACAAAGGATCATCAATCAACATCAAAGTTTCTTCAATCAAATCAAAGGAACCATTCAACATCAAAAGATCTGCAATCAACACAAAAGGAACTTCAATCAACAACAAAGAGTCTTCAATTAACAACAAGGCACATTCAATCAACATCAAAGGAACTTCAATTAACAACAAAGGATCCAATCTACAACAAATGGTCATCAATCAACAACAAAACAACTTCAATCAACATCTAAGGATCTTCAATCAACATCAAAGGATCCCATCAACAACAAAGGATCTTTAATCAACATTAATGGATCTTCAATCAACAACAATCGATCTTAAATCAACAACAAAGGATCCAATCACCAACAAAGGGTAATCAATCAACAGCAAATGATCAAATCAATGACAAATGATGTTCAATCAACATCAAAAAATCTTCAATCAGCATCAAAGGCTCTTCAACGAACTAAAAAGCATCTTCAATCAATGTCATAGGATCTTCAATCAACAAGAAAGGATCATCAATCAACATCAAAGGATCTTCAATCAACATCAAAGGATCTTCAATCAACAAGAAAGCATCTTCAATCAACACCTAAGTATCTTAAATCAAAAACTAAAGATCCTCAATCAAAAACAAAGCATCTTCAAACAACAAAGCATCTTGTATCAACAACAAATGACCTTCAGTCAACAAAGCATCTATAATCAACAACGAAGCAACTTCAGTGAACATTAAAGACTCTATGATCCACATGAACGCATCTTCCATCAAGAACAAAGCATCTTCAATCAACATCAAATGACCAAATCAACGACAAATGATCTTCAATCAATGTCAAAGTTTCGTCTATCAACAACAAAGAATCTTCAATCAACATCAAAGGATCTTCAATGAACAGAAAATCATCTTCAATCAACATCATATGATCTTAAATCAACATCAACGGATCTTCAATTAACAATTAATCTTCAATCAGCAAGAAGGGATCATCAATCAACATGAAGATGAGGAATAGGGAGAGAGAGCAATTAAACACGTGGCTACAGGGATGGTGCAGGCGGGAGGGATTCAGATTTCTGGATAACTGGGGCTCTTTCTGGGGAAGGTGGGACCTCTACAGACAGGATGGTCTACATCTGAACCTGCGGGGCACAAATATCCTGGGGGGGGGAGATTTGTTAGTGCTCTTTGGGGGGGAGTTTAAACTAATGCAGCAGGGGCATGGGAACCTGGATTGTAGTTTTAGGGGAAGGGAGAATGAGAGTATAGAGGTCGGGAGCTCAGATTTGACGTCGCAGGAGGGGGCCAGTGTTCAGGTAGGTGGTTTGAAGTGTGTCTACTTCAATGCCAGGAGTATACGAAATAAGGTAGGGGAACTGGCAGCATGGGTTGGTACCTGGGACTTCGATGTTGTGGCCATTTCGGAGACATGGATAGAGCAGGGACAGGAATGGATGTTGCAGGTTCCGGGGTTTAGGTGTTTTAGTAAGCTCCGAGAAGGAGGCAAAAGAGGGGGAGGTGTGGCGCTGCTAGTCAAGAGCAGTATTACGGTGGCGGAGAGGATGCTAGATGGGGACTCATCTTCCGAGGTAGTATGGGCTGAGGTTAGAAACAGGAAAGGAGAGGTCACCCTGTTGGGAGTTTTCTATAGGCCTCCAAATAGTTCTAGGGATGTAGAGGAAAGGATGGCGAGGATGATCCTGGATAAGAGCGAAAGTAATAGGGTAGTTATTATGGGAGACTTGAACTTTCCAAATATTGACTGGAAAAGATATAGTTCGAGTACATTAGATGGGTCGTTTTTTGTACAGTGTGTGCAGGAGGGTTTCCTGACACAGTTTGTTGACAGGCCAACAAGAGGCGAGGCCACATTGGATTTGGTTTTGGGTAATGAACCAGGCCAGGTGTTGGATTTGGAGGTAGGTGAGCACTTTGGGGACAGTGACCACAATTCGGTGACGTTTACGTTAAGGATGGAAAGGGATAAGTATACACCGCAGGGCAAGAGTTATAGCTGGGGGAAGGGAAAGTATGATGCCATTAGACGTGACTTGGGGGTGATAAGGTGGAGAGGTAGGCTGCAAGTTTTGGACACACTGGATAAGTGGAGCTTGTTCAAGGATCAGCTACTGCGTGTTCTTGATAAGTATGTACCGGTCAGGCAGGGAGGAAGGTGCCGAGCGAGGGAACCGTGGTTTACCAAGGAAGTGGAATCTCTTGTTAAGAGGAAGAAGGAGGCCTATGTGAAGATGAGGTGTGAAGTTTCAGTTGGGGCGATGGATAGTTACAAGGTAGCGAGGAAGGATCTAAAGAGAGAGCTAAGACGAGCAAGGAGGGGACATGAGAAGTATTTGGCAGGAAGGATCAAGGAAAACACAAAAGCTTTCCATAGGTATGTCAGGAATAAGCGAATGACTAGGGACAGATTAGGACCAGTCAAGGACAGGGATGGGAAGTTGTGTGTAGAGTCTGAAGAGATAGGCGAGATACTAAATGAATATTTTTCGTCAGTATTCACTCAGGAAAAAGATAATGTTGTGGAGGAGAATGCAGAGCTCCAGGTAAATAGATTAGATGACATTGAGGTACGTAGGGAAGAGGTGTTTGCAATTCTGGACAGGCTGAAAATAGATAAGTCCCCGGGACCTGATGGGATTTATCCTAGGATTCTCTGGGAGGCCAGGGAAGAGATTGCTGGACCATTGGCTTTGATTTTTATGTCATCATTGGATACAGGAATAGTGCCAGAGGACTGGAGGATAGCAAATGTTTTCCCTTTGTTCAAAAAGGGGAGCAGAAACAACCCCGGCAACTATAGACCGGTGAGCCTCACGTCTGTAGTGGGTAAAGTCTTGGAGGGGATTATAAGAGACAAGATTTATAATCATCTAGATAGGAATAATATGATCAGGGATAGTCAGCATGGCTTTGTGAAGGGTAGGTCATGCCTCACAAACTTTATCGAGTTCTTTGAGAAGGTGACTGAACAGGTAGACGAGGGTAGAGCAGTTGATGTGGTGTATATGGATTTCAGCAAAGCGTTTGATAAGGTTCCCCACGGTAGGCTATTGCAGAAAATACGGAGGCTGGGGATTGAGGGTGATTTAGAGATGTGGATCAGAAATTGGCTAGCTGAAAGAAGACAGAGGTTGGTGGTTGATGGGAAATGTTCAGAATGGAGTTCTGTCACAAGTGGAGTACCACAAGGATCTGTTCTGGGGCCGTTGCTGTTTGTCATTTTTATCAATGACCTAGAGGAAGGCGCAGAAGGGTGGGTGAGTAAACTTGCAGACGATACTAAAGTCGGTGGTGTTGTCGATAGTGTGGAAGGAAGTAGCAGGTTACAGAGGGATATAGATAAGCTGCAGTGCTGGGCTGAGAGGTGGCAAATGGAGTTTAATGTAGAGAAGTTTGAGGTGATTCACTTTGGAAGGAAAAACAGGAATGTGGAATATTTGGCTAATGGAAAAGTTCTTGAAAGTGTGGATGAGCAGAGGGATCTAGGTGTCCATGTACATAGATCCCTGAAAGTTGCCACCCAGGTTGATAGGGTGGTGAAGAAGGCCTATGGAGTGTTGGCCTTTATTGGTAGAGGGATTGAGTTCCGGAGTCAGGAGGTCATGTTGCAGCTGTACAGAACTCTGGTACGGCCGCATTTGGAGTATTGCGTACAGTTCTGGTCACCGCATTATAGGAAGGACGTGGAGGCTTTGGAACGGGTGCAGAGGAGATTTACCAGGATGTTGCCTGGTATGGAGGGAAAATCTTATGAGGAAAGGCTGATGGACTTGAGGTTGTTTTCGTTAGAGAGAAGAAGGTTAAGAGGAGACTTAATAGAGGCATACAAAATGATCAGAGGGATAGATAGGGTGGACAGTGAGAGCCTTCTCCCGCGGATGGAAATGGCTAGCACGAGGGGACATAGACTTAAACTGAGGGGTAATAGATATAGGACAGAGGTCAGGGGTAGGTTCTTTACGCAAAGAGTAGTGAGGCCGTGGAATGCCCTACCTGCTACAGTAGTGAACTCGCCAACATTGAGGGCATTTAAAAGTTTATTGGATAAACATATGGATGATAATGGTATAGTGTAGGTTAGATGGCTTTTGTTTCGGTGCAACATCGTGGGCCGAAGGGCCTGTACTGCGCTGTATTGTTCTATGTTCTATGTTCTAACATCAAATAATCTTCAATCAACAACAAAGCATCTTCAATCAACAACAAAGATTCTTCAATCAACATCACAGGGTGTTCAATCAACATGAAAGGATCTGCAATCAACATCAAAGTATCTTCAATCAACAACAAAGCATCTTCAAACAACAACAAAGCATCTTCAATCAACAACAAATGACCTACAGTCAACAAAGCATCTATAATCAACAACAACGCATCTTCAGTGAACATCAAGGGATTTGTGACCAACATCAAAGCATCTTCAATCAAGAACCAAGGATCTTCAATCAACAACGAATAATCTTCAATCAAGACGAAAGCATCATCAATCAACATCATAGGATCCTGAATGAAAATGAAAGGATCTTCAATCAACAAGCAAGCATGTTCAAACAACAACAAAGTATTTTCAATCAACAACAAATCATCTTCAATCAACGTCATCTTCAATCAAAGGATCTTCGATCAACAGCAAAGCACCAGCAATCAACATCAAAGTGTCTTCAATCAAAAACAAAGGATCTTCAATCAACATTAAAAGGATCTGCAATCAACATCAACGGATCTTCAATCAACAACAAAGCATCTTCAGTTAACATCAAAGGATCTTCAATCAACAACAAAAGATCCAATCAAAAACAAAGGAGATTCAATCAACAACAAAGCATCTTCCATCAATATCAATGGATCTTCAATCAACATCAATGGATCTTCAATCAACAACATAGGATCTTAAATCAACAACAAAAGATCTTCAATCAACAACAAAGGATCTTCAATCAACATTAAATGATCTGCAATCAACATCAACGGATCTTCAATCAACAACAAAGAATCTTCAGTTAACATCAAAGGATCATCAATCAACAACAAATGATCCAATCAAAAACTAAAGACCTACAATCAAAAACAAAGGAGCTACAATCAACAACAAAGCATTTTCCATCAATATCAATGGATCTTCAATCAACATCAAAAGATCTGCAATCAACACAAAAGGAACTTCAATCAACAACAAAGAGTCTTCAATTAACAACAAGGCACATTCAATCAACATCAAAGGAACTTCAATTAACAATAAAGGATCCAATCAACAACAAATGGTCATCAATCAACAACAAAGCAACTTCAATCAACATCTAAGGATCTTCAATCAACATCAAAGGATCCAATCAACATCAAATAATCTTTTGTCAACAACAAAGCATCTTCAATCTACAACAAAGAATCTTTAATCAACATTAATGGATCTTCAATCAACAACAAAGGATCTTCAATCAACATAAATGGATCTTCAATCAACAACAATGGATCTTCAATCAACAACAAAGCATAATCATTCAACATCAAATGATCAAATCAACGACAAATGATCTTCAATCAACATCAAAGTTTCGTCATTCAACAGCAAAGAATCTTCAATCAACATCAATGGATCTTCAATGAACAAAAAAGCATCCTCAATCAACATCATATGATCTTCAATCAACATCAAAGGATCTTCAATCAACAACAATTAATCTTCAATAAGCAAGAAAGGATCATAAATCAACATCAAATGATCTTCAATCAACATCAATTGATCTTCAATCAACAATAAAGCATCTTCAATCAACAACATAGCATCGTCAATCAACATCAAAGTATCTTCAATCAAAAACTAAGGATCCTCAATCAACATCAAAGGATCTGCAATCAACATCAAAGGATCTTCAATCAACAACAAAGCATCTTCAATCAACAACAAAGCATCTTCAATCAACAACAAATTACCTTCAGTCAACAAAGCATCTATAATCAACAACAACGCATCTTCAGTGAACATCAAAGGATTTGTGATCAACATCAAAGCATCTTCAATCAAGAACAAAGGATCTTCAATCAACAACGAATAATCTACAATCAGCACGAAAGCATCATCAATCAACATCATAGGATCTTGAATGAAAATGAAATGGATCTTCAATCAACAAGAAAGCATGTTCAATCAACAACAAAGTATCTTCAATCAACATCAAAGGATCTTCGATCAACAGGAAAGCACCAGCAATCAACATCAAAGTATCTTCAATCAACAACGAAGGATCTTCAAACAACATTAAAATGATCTGCAATCAACATCAACGGATCTTCAATCAACAACAAAGCATTTTCAGTTAACATCATAGGATCTTGAATCAAAATGAAAGGATCTTCAATCAACAAGAAAGCATGTTCAATCAACAACAAAGTATCTTCAATCAACAACAAAGCATCTTCAATCAACATCAAAGGATCTTCAATCACCAGCAAAGCACCAGCAATCAGTATCAAAATATCTTCAATCAACAACAAAGGATCTTCAATCAACATCAAAGGATCTTCAATCAACAACAAATGATCCAATCAAAAACAAAAGTTCTTCAATCAAAAACAAAGGAGCTTCAATCAACAACAAAGCATCTTCCATCAACAACAAAGGATCTTCAATCAACAACAATGGATCTTCAATCAACAACAAAGTATCTTCAATCAACAACAAAGGATATTCAATCAACAACAAAGGATCTTCAATCAACAACAAAGGATCTTTAATCGACAACAAAGGATCTTCAATCAACAACAAAGCATCTTCAATCAACATCAACATCAAAGGATGCAATCGACAACAAAGGATCATCAATCAACAACAAAGCATCTCCAATCAACAATAAAAGATCTTCAATCAACATCAAAGGATCTACAATCAACATCAAAGGATCCAATCAACATCCACGTATCTGCAATCGACAACAAAGGAACTTCAATCAACAACAAAGAGTCTTCAATCAACAACATAGCACATTCAATCAACATCAAAGGAACTTCAATCAACAACAAAGGATCCAATTAACAACAAAGTGTCATCAATCAACAACAATGGATCTTCAATCAACATGTAAAGATCTTCAATCAACATCAAAGGATCCGAATAACATCATAGAATCTTCAATCAACAACAAAGCATCTTCAATCAACAACAAAGGATCTTTAATCAACATCAATGGATCTTCAATCAACAACAAATGATCAAGTCAACGACAAATGATATTCAATCAACAACAAACACTCATCAATCAACATCAAAGTATCGTCAATCAACAACAAAGAATCTTCAATCACCATTCAAGGATCTTCAATGAATTAAAAAGCAACTTCAATCAACATCATTGGATCTTCAATCAACATCAAAGGATCTTCAATCAACATCGAAGGATCTTCAATCAACAACAATTAATCTTCAATAAACAAGAAAGGATCATCAATCAACCTCAAAGGATCTTCAATCACCTTCAAATGATCTTCAATAAGCAAGAAAACATCTTCAATCAACACCTATGTATCTTCAATCAAAAACTAAGGATCCTCAATCAACATCATAGGATCTGCAATCAACATCAAAGGATCTTCAATCAACAACAAAGCATCTTCAAACAACAACAAAGCATCTTCAATCAACAACAAATGACCTTCAGTCAACAAAGCATCTATAATCAACAACGAAGCATCTTCAGTGAACATCAAAGGATCTGTGATCAACATGAAAGCATTTCAATCAAGAACAAAGGATCTTCAATCAACAACAAAGAATCTTCAATCCACAAGAAAGCATTCTCAATGAACATCGTAGGATCTTGAATCAACATGAAAGGATCGTCAATCAACAACAAAGTATCTTCAATCAACAGCAAAGCATCTTCAATCAACATTGCGCTGGTCGAGGAGACACAGCCTGAGTGAGTGAGACACAGACAGAGTGAGAATTTTGTAATTTGGTGCAGTGAGGTAATTCGTTGAAGAGTGGGAGAAGGTGCTTTTTCCCTACTGTTTTGTTCTCTCGCATTCTTCGGGCCTAATTTTGGAAGCCGTTCGGAGGAGGAGGAGCAGTCTCTGCGAGTTTAAAAACCTAACGGTAACTTCCTGTTTTCCAGTTTTTTTCCAAAAGTGATGTCAGAGGGAAGCTGTGATCTGATTGGTTGATAGCAAATCTGCCCCAAATGAAAAAAACACACACAGCTAAATTGGTAAACTTAAATTAATCTAATTAATTAATTAGTGATGGCTGTTCAGGTGATGTGCTTGAGCTGCTTGATGTGGGAGCTGGCAGATCCCATTGCGAGCTGCAGCGACCACATCTGCAGTAAGTGTTGGCTGCTCGAAGAGCTCCGGCTCAGAGTTGGTGATCTGGAGTCTGAGCTTCAAACAGTGAGGCACATCCGGGAGGGGGAGACTTACCTGGACATTGTGTTTCAGGAGGCAGTCACACCTGTCAGAGTAAGTAGTTTAAATCCTGCCATTGGCCAGGGACAGCAGGGTGTGACTCCAAGTCAGGCAGGTAAAGGGAACCAGCAGTCAGGAACTCAGGAGCCTCAGCCCTTGACCCTGTCCAACAGGTATGAGGCACTTGCTCCCTGTGTGGATGGCGAACAGGGCTGCAGGAAGGATGAGTCAGCTGACCAAGGCACCATGGTGCAGCAGGCCATTCAAGGGGAGGGAGTAAATAGGCAAGTTGTAGTTGTAGGGGATTCTATTATCAGGGGGGATAGATAGTATCCTTTGTGAGCAGGATAAAGAGACCCGCATGGTATATTGCCTGCCCGGTGCTAGGGTGCGGGACATCTCTGACCGGCTTGAAAGGATACTGGAGAGGGAGGGGGAGGATCCAGTTGTGGTCCATGTCGGTACCAACAACATAGGCAAGTCTAGAAATGAGGACCTGTTTAGAGATTATAAAGAGCTATGATTCAAATTACAAAACAGGTCCTCAAGGGTCATAATCTCCGGATTACTGCCCGAGCCACGTGCAAATTGGCATAGGGAGGCAAGAATAAAGGAAGTTAACACGTGGCTGAAAGAGTGGTGTGGGAAAGAGGGGTTCCTTTTCGTGGGACACTGGCATCAGTTTTAGGACAGGGGGGGAACCATCCGTTGGGATGGTCTCCACTGAACCGAGCTGGGACCAGTGTTCTGGCGAAAAGAGTAAATAGGGTGGTCAATAGGACTTCAAACTAGAGATTGGGGGGAAGGGAAAGTCAGGGAACCAAGAGGTGAAGTAATCAGTGGGAAGCGTAGCTGCTTAGGAATACAAACAAGCACGAAAAGACAGAACTCAGGAGAGGTTACGATAGTCCCCATCCCACAAAATATGACACAGTGTATGGAAAGGCTCAGTAAACCAAGGTCCACCACACTAAGAAAACAAAAAGGGACGGTCAATAGAGAATTAAAGGTGCTATATTTAAATGCGCGCAGTGTACGGAACAAGGTAGATGAGCTTGTGGCCCAGATTGTGACTGGCAGGTATGATGTGGTAGGCATCACGGAGACGTGGTTGCAGGGGGTTCAGGACTGGCATTTAAACATCCAGGGAGTCACAACCTATCAAAAAGACAGAGAGGTGGGCAGAGGGGGCGGGGTTGCCTTGTTAATTAGGAATTAAATTAAATCAATAGCACTAAACGACATAGGGTCAGATGATGTGGAGTCTATGTGGGTAGAGTTGAGGAACCACAAAGGCAAAAAAACCATAATGGGAGTTATGTACAGGCCTCCTAACAGTGGTCAAAATGCACCACGAAATAGAAAGTGCATGTCAGAAAGGCAAGGTCACAGTGATCATGGGGGACTTCAATATGCAGGTGGACTGGGTAAATAATGCTGCCAGTGGACCCAAGGAAAGGGAATTTATTGAATGTTTACAGGAGGGCTTTTTGGAACAGCTTGTGATGGAGCCCACAAGGGAACAGGCCATTCTGGACTTAGTGTTATGTAATGAGCCAGACTTGATTAAAGATCTTAAAGTAAGGGAGCACTGAGGAGGCAGTGATCATAATATGGTCGAATTCCATCTCCAATTTGAAAGAAAGAAGGTAGAATCAGATGTAAAGGTGTTACAGTACAGAGGTTCAACCCAAAGAAAAGAAAGGTTATCAGAGGGGGGATAAGGCAGCCATGGCTGACAAAGGAAGTTAGGGAATGCATCAAAGCAAAAGAGAAAGCCGATAATGTGGCAAAGAGTAGTGGGAAGTCAGAAGATTAGGAAGGCTACAAAAACAAACAGAGGATAACAAAGATTGAAATAAGGAAAGAGAGGATCAATTATGAAGGTAGGCTAGCCAGTAACATTAGGAATGGTAGTAAAAGTTTATTTAAATACATTAAAAACAAACGGGAGGCAAATGTAGACATTGGGCCGCTCCAAAATGACGCTGGTAATCTAGTGATGGGAGATAGGAAATAGCTGAGGAATCAAATAAGTTCTTTGCGTCAGTCTTCACAGTAGAAGACATGAGTAATATCCCAACAATTCAGGAGAGTCAGGGGTCAGAGTTGAATATGGTAGCCATCACAAAGGAGAAAGTGCTAGAGAAACTAAGAGGTCTAAAAATTGATAAATCTCCGGGCCCAGATGGGCTACATCCTAGAGTTCTAAAGGAGATAGCTGAAAAAATAGTGGAGGCGTTAGTTGTGATCTTTCAAAAGTCACTGGAGTCAAGGAAAGTCCCAGAGGATTGGAAAATCGCTGTTGTAACCCCCCTGTTCAAGAAGGGAACAAGGAAAAAGATGGAAAATTATAGGCCAATTAGCCTAACCTCGGTTGTTGGCAAGATTCTAGAATCCATTGTTAAGGATGAGATTTCGAAATTTTTGGAAGTGCAGGGTCGGATTAGGATAAGTCAGCATGGATTTAGTAAGGAGAGGTCGTGCCTGACAAACCTGTTAGAGTTCTTTGAAGAGATAACAAATTGGTTAGACCAAGGAGAGCCAATGGAAGTTATCTATTTTGACTTCCAAAAGGCCTTTGATAAGGTGCCTCACGGGAGACTGCCGAGTAAAATAAGGGCCCATGGTATTCGAGGCAAGGTACTAACATGGAGTAAAGATTGGCTGTCAGGCAGAAGGCAGAGAGTTGGGATAAAAGTTTCTTTTTCGGAATGGCAACCGGTGACGAGTGGTGTCCCGCAGAGTTCAGTATTGGGGCCACAGCTGTTCTCTTTATATATTAACGATCTAAATGACGGGACTGGGGGCATTCTGACTAAGTTTGCCGATGATACAACGATAGGTGGAGGGGCAGGTAGTATGGAGGAGGTGGGGAGGCTGCAGAAAGATTTAGACAGTTTAGGAGAGTGGTCCAAGAAATGGCTGATGACATTCAACGTGGGCAAGTGCGAGGTCTTGCACTTTGGAAAAAAGAATAGAGGCATGGACTAATTTCTAAACGGTGACAAAATTCATGAATGAATGAAATGAAATGAAATGAATGAAATGAAATGAAATGAAATGAAATTCATAATGTTGAAGTGCAAAGGGACTTGGGAGTCCTAGTCCAGGATTCTCTAAAGGTAAACTTGCAGGTTGAGTCCGTAATTAAGAAAGCAAATGCAATGTTGTCATTCATCTCAAGAGGCTTGGAATATAAAAGCTGGGATGTACTTCTGAAGCTTTATAAAGCATTAGTTCGGCCCCGTTTAGAATACTGTGCGCAATTTTGGGCCCCACACCTCAGGAAGGACATACTGGCACTGGAGCGGGTCCAGCGGAGTTTCACACGGATGATCCCAGGAATGGTAGGCCTAACATACGATGAACGTCTGAGGATCCTGGGATTATATTCATTGGTGTTTAGGAGGTTTAGGGGAGATCTAATGGAAACTTACAAGATAATGAATGGCTTAGATAGGGTGGACGTAGGGAAGTTGTTTCCATTAGCAGGGGAGACTAGGACCCGGGGGCACAGCCTTAGAATAAAAGGGAGTCACTTTAGAACAGAGATGAGGAGAAATGTCTTCAGCCAGAGAGTGGTGGGTCTGTGGAATTCATTGCCACAGAGGGCGGCGGAGGCCGGGACGTTGAGTGTCTTTAAGACAGAAGTTAATACATTCTTGATTTCTCGAGGAATTAAGGGCTATGGAGAGAGAGCGGGTAAATGGAGTTGAAATCAGCCATGATTGAATGGTGGAGTGGACTCGATGGGCCGAATGGCCTTACCTCCGCTCCTATGTCTTATGGTCTTATGGTCTAACATCAAAGGATCTTCAATCAACATCAAAGGATCTTCCATCAACAACAAATCACCATCAATCAACAACAAAGGTGAATGGGCTAGGGTCTGGCAGATGGAATTCAATGTTGCCAAATGTGAGGCTATCCATTTTGGGAGGAATAACAGCAGAATGGATTATTATTTAAACGGTAAGATGTTAAAACATGCTACTGTGCAGAGGGACCTGGGTGTGCTGGTGCACGAGTCGCAAAAAGTTGGTGTGCAGGTGCAACAGGTGATTAAGAAGGCTAATCGAGTTTTGTCTTTCATTGCTAGGGGGATGGAGTTCAAGAGTAGTGATGTTATGCTGCAATTGTATAGGGTGTTGGTGAGACCGCATCTGGAGTATTGTGTTCAGTTTTGGTCTCCTCACCTGAGAAAGGACATATCGGCACTGGAGGGAATGCAGAGGAGATTCACTAGGTTGATCCCAGAGTGGGGGGATTAGATTATGACGAGAGGTTGAGTAGACTGGGACTGTACTCATTGGAGTTTAGAAGGATGCGGGGGGATCTTATTGAGACATATACAATTATGAAGGGAATAGATAGGATAGATGCGGGCAGGTTGTTTCCACTGGTCGGGGAGAGCAGAACTAGGGGGCATAGCCTCAAAATAAGGGGACGTAGATTTAGGACGGAGTGTAGGAGGAACTACTTCACCCAAAGGGTTGTGAATCTCTGGAATTCCTTGCCCAGTGAAGCAGTAAAGGCTCCTTCTTTAAACGTTTTGAAGAAAAAGATAGATGCCTTTCTAAAGAATAGAGGGATTCGGGGATATGGTTTACGGGCCGGAGAGTGGAGCTGTGTCCACAAAGATCAGCCATGATCTCATTAAATGGCGGAGCAGGCTCGAGCGGCCAGATGGCCTACTCCTGTTCCTCGTTCTTATGTTCTTATGTTCTAAGAATCTTCAATCAACATTAAAAGGAACTGCAATCAACATCAAAGGATCTTCAATCAACAACAAAGCACCTTCAGTTAACAAAGGATCTTCAATCAATAACAAATGATCCAATCAACAACAAAGGATGTTCAATCAACAAAAAAGGATCTTCAATCAACAACAAAAGATCATCAATCAACATCAAAGGATCTTCAATCGCTATCAAAGGATCTTCAATCAACAACAAAGCATTTTCAATCACCAATAAAAGGTCTTCAATCAACATCAAAGTATCTGCAATCAACATCAAAGGATCCAATCAACAACAAAGGATCTTCAATCAACAACAAACAGTCTTCAAGCAACAACAAAACACATTCAATCAACATGAAAGGAACTTCAATCAACAACAAACGATCCAATCAACAAAAAACGATAATCAATCATCAACAAAGGATCTTCAATCAACATCTAAGGATCTTCAGTTAACTTCAAAGAATCCAATCCATATCAAAGAATCTTCAATCAATAACAAAGCATCTTCAATCAACAACAAAGGATCGTCAATCAACATCAATGGTTCTTCAATCAACAAGAATGGATCATGTTGCAGCTGTATACAACCTTAGTTAGGCCACACTTGGAGTATAGTGTTCAATTCTAGTCGCCACACTACCAGAAGGATGTGGAGTCTTTAGAGAGGGTTCAGAAGAGATTTACCAGAATGTTGCCAGGCATTAGCTATGAGGAGAGGTTGAATAAACCCGGTTTGTTCTCACTGGAACGACAGAGGTTGAGGGGCGACCTGATAGAGGTCTACAAAATTATAAGGGGCATAGACAGAGTGGATAGTCAGAGGCTTTTCCCCAGTGTAGATGGGTCAATTACTAGGGGGCATAGGTTTAAGGTGCGAGGGGCAAGGTTTAGAGTAGATGTACGAGGCAGGTGTTTTACACAGAGGGTAGTGGGTGCCTGGAACTCGCTACCGGAGGAGGTGGTGGAAGCAGGGACGATAGTGACATTTAAGGGGCACCTTGAGAAATACCTGAATAGGATGGGAATAGAGGGATACGGACCCAGGAAGTGTAGAAGATTGCAGTTTAGTCGGGCAGCGTGGACGGCACGGGCTTGGAGGGCCGAAGGGCCTGTTCCTGCGCTGTACTTTTCTTTGATGTGGAGATGCCGGCGTTGGACTGGGGTGAGCACAGTACGAAATCTTACAACACCAGGTTAAAGTCCAACAGGTTTGTTTCGATGTCACTAGCTTTCGGAGCGCTGCTCCTTCCTCAGGTGAATGAAGAGGTCTGTTCCAGAAACACATATATAGACAAATTCAAAGATGCCATACAATGCTTGGAATGCGAGCATTAGCAGGTGATTAAATCTTTACAGATCCAGAGATGGGGTTACCCCAGGTTAAAGAGGTGTGAATTGTATCAAGCCAGGACAGTTGGTAGGATTTCGCAGGCCAGATGGTGGGGGATGAATGTAATGCGACATGAATCCCAGGTCCCGGTTGAGGCCGCACTCATGTGTGCGGAACTTGGCTATAAGTTTCTGCTCGGCGATTCTGCGTTGTCGCGGGTCCTGACAACAAAGGATTTTCAATCAATATCAATGGGTCTTCAATCAGATCAAAGGATCCAATCAACAATAATGGCTCTTCAATCAACAACAAAGCATCTTCAATCAACATCAAAGGATCTTCAATCAACAACAAAGCATCTTCAATGAACAATAAAATATCTTCAATCAACATCAAAGGATCTACAATCAACATCAAAGGATCCAATCAACATCAAAGGATCTGCAATCATCAACAAAGGAATTTCAATCAACAACAAAGCACATTCAATCAACATCAAAGGAACTTCAATCAACAACAAAGGAACTTCAATCAACAACAAAAGATCCAATCAACAACAAAGTATCTTCAATCAACATCTCTAAGGATCTTTAATCATCATCAAAGGATCCAATCAACATCAAAGATTCTTCAATCAACAACAAAGGATCCAATCAACAACAAAGGATCATCAATCGCATCAAAGTATCTTCAACCAACAACAAAGGATCTTCAATCAACATTAAAATGATCTGCAATCTCCATCAAATGATCTTGAATCAACAACAAAGCATGTACAATCAACATCAACATCAAAGGATGCAATCAACATCAAAGGGTCTTCAATCAACAGCAAAGCATCTTCAATCAACAGCAAAGGATCTTCAATCAACATCAATGGATCTTCAATCAACAGCAATGGATCTTCAATCAACAACAAAGGATCCAATCACCATCAAATGATCTTCAATCAACAACAAAGCAACTTCAATCAACATCAACATCAAAGGATGCAGTCAGCAACAACGGATCTTCAATCAACAACAAAACATCTTCAATGAACAATAAAAGATCTTCAATCAACATCAAAGGGTCCAATCAACATCAAAGGATCTGCAATCATCAACAAAGGAACTTCAATCAACAACAAAGCACATTCAATCAACATCAAAGGAACTTCAATCAACAACAAAGGAACTTAAATAAACAACAAAGGATCGAATCAACAACAAAGTATCTTCAATCATCATCAAAGGATCCAATCAACATCAAAGATTCTTCAATCAACACAAAGCATCTTCAATCAACATCAAAGTATCTTCAACCAACAACAAAGGATCTTCAATCATCATTAAAAGGATCTTCAATCAACATCAAATGATCTTGAATCAACAACAAAGCATCTACAATCAACATCAACATCAAAGGATGCAATCAACAACAAGGGATCATCAATCAACAACAAAGCATCTTCAATCAACATCAACATCAAAGGATGCAATCAACAACAAAGGATCTTCGATCAGCATCAATGAATCTTCAATCAACATCAAAGGTTCTTCAATCAAATCAAAGGATCCAATCAACAACAAGGGATCATCAATCAACAACAAAGTATCTTCAATCATCATCAAAGGATCCAGTTGACATCAAAGATTCTTCAATCAACACAAAGCATCTTCAATCAACATCAAAGTATCTTCAACCAACAACAAAGGATCTTCAATCAACATTAAAAGGATCTGCAATCACCATCAAATGATCTTGAATCAACAACAAAGCAGCTACAATCAACATCAACATCAAAGGATGCAATCAACAACAAGGGATCATCAATCAACAACAAAGCATCTTCAATCAACATCAACATCAAAGGATGCAATCAACAACAAAGGATCTTCGATCAGCATCAATGAATCTTCAATCAACATCAAAGGGTCTTCAATCAAATCAAAGGATCCAATCAACAACAAGGGATCACCAATCAACAACAAAGCATCTTCAATCAACATCAAGGGATCCAATCAACATCAAACGATCTTCAATGAACAATAAAGGATCTTCAATCAACATCAAAAGATCATCAATCAACATCAAAGGATTTTCAATCGACATCAAAGGATCTTCAATTAACCACAAAACATCTTCAATCAACATCAACAACAAAGGATATTCAATCATCATCAAATGGTCTTTAATCAAATCAAAGGATCCAATAAACATCAAAGAATATTCAATCAACAACAAAGCATCTACAATCAACAACAAAGGATCTTCCAACAACATCAATGGAGCTTCAATCAACAACAATGGATCTTCAATCAACAACAAAGGATCCAATCAACATCAGTGGAGCTTCAATCAACAACAATGGATCTTCAATCAACAACAAAGGAACCAATCAACAACAAAGGATCATCAATCAACAACAAAGCATCTACAATCAACATCAAAGAATGCAATCAACAACAAGGGATCATCAATCATCAACCAAGCATCTTCAATCAACATCAAAGGATGCAATCAACAACAAAGGATCTTCGATCAGCATCAATGAATCTTCAATCATCAACAAAGGATCTTCACTCAGCAACAACGCATCTTCAATAAACATCAACATCAAAGGATGCAATCAACACAAAAGATCGTCAATCAACATCAAAGGGTCTTCAATTAAATCAAAGGATCCAATCAACAGCAGTGGATCTTCGATCAACAACAAAGCATCATCAATCAACATCAAATGATCCAGTCAAGAATAAAGGATCTTCAATCAAAAACAATGCATCTTCAATCAACAATAAAAGGACTTCAATCAACAACAAAGGAACTTCAATCAACATCTACGGATCTTCAGCCAACATCAAAGGGTCTTTATTCAAATCAAAGAATCCAATCAACAACAAGGGATCATCAACCAACAACAAAGCATCTTCAATGAACAATAAAATATCTTCAATCAACATGAAAGGATCTACAATCAACATCAAAGGATCCAATCAACATCAAAGGATCTGCAATCAACATCAAAGGAACTTCAATCAACATCTAAGGATCTTTAATCAACATCAAAGACCCAATCAACATCAAAGAATCTTCAATCAACAGCAAAGCATCTTCAATCAATAGCAAAGGATCTTCAATCAACATCAATGGATCTTCAATCAACAACAATGGATCTTCAGTCAACAACAAAGTATCCAATCAGCATCAATGTATCTTCAATCAACAACAAAGCATCTTCAATCAACATCAACATCAAAGGATGCAGTCAGCAACAAAGGTTCTTCAATCAACATCAAAGGGTCTTCAATCAAATCAAAGGATCCAATCAACAACAAGGGATCATCAATCAACAACAAAGCATCTTCAATGAACAATAAAAGATCTTCAATCAACATCAAAGGATCTACAATCAACATCAAAGGATCCAATCAACATCAAAGATTCTTCAATCAACACAAAGCATCATCAATCAACATCAAATGATGCAATCAACAACAAAGGATCTTCAATCAACATCAAAGGATCCAATCAACAACAAGGGATCATCAATCAACAACAAAGCATCTTCAATGAACATCAACATCAAAGGATGCAATCAACAACAAAGGATCTTCAATCAGCATCAATGAATCTTCAATCAACAACAAAGGATCTTCAATCAAAACAACGCATCTTCAATCAACATCAAAGGATGCAATCAACACAAAGGATCTTCAATCAACATCAAAGGGTTTTCAATCAAATCAAAGGATCCAATCAACAACAAGGGATCATCAATCAACAAGAAAGCATGTTCAATCAACATCTAGGGATCCAATCAACATCAAACGATCTTCAAACAACAATAAAGGATCTTCAAGCAACAACAAAAGATCATCAATCAACATCAAAGGATTTTCAATCAACATCAAAGGATCTTCAATGAACCACAATACACCTTCAATCAACATCAACAACAAAGGATATTCAATCATCATCAAATGGTCTTTAATCAAATCAAAGGATCCAATAAACATCAAAGAATATTCAATCAACAACAAAGCATCTACAATCAACAACAAAGGATCTTCCGTCAACATCAATGGAGCTTCAATCAACAACAATGGATCTTCAATCAACAACAAATGATCAAATCAACAACAAAGCATCTACAATCAACACCAACGGATCTTCAATCAACAACAAAGCATCTTCAATCAACATCAACGGATCTTCAATCAACAACAAAGCACCATCAATCAACACCGAAGTATCTTTAATCAACAACAAAGGATCTTCAATCAACATTAAAAAGGATCTGCAATCACGATCAAAGGATCTTCAATCAACAACAAAGCATCTTCAATCAACATCAAACGATCTTCAATCAACAACAAAGGATCTTAAATCATCAACAAAGGATCTTCAATCGTCATCAAAGGATCGTCAATGATCAACAAAGCATCTTCAATCAACATCAACGGATCTTCAATCAACAACAAAGCACCATCAATCAACACCAAAGTACCTTCAATCAACAGCAAAGGATCTTCAATCAACATTAAAAGGATCTGCAATCACCATCAAAGGATCTTCAATCAACAACAAAGCGCCTTCAATCAACATCAAACGATCTTCAATCAACAACAAAGGATCTTAAATCAACAACAAACGATCTTAAATCAGCAACAAAGGATCTTCAATCGTCATCAAAGGATCTTCAATGATCAACAAAGCATCTTCAATCAACATCAACATCAAAGGATGCAATCAACAACAAAGGATCTTCAAACAACATCAAAGGGACATCAATTAAATCAAAGGATCCAATCAACAACAAGGGATCATCAATCAACAACAAAGCATCTTCAATCAACATCAACATCAAACGATGCAATCAACAACAAAGGATCTTCAATCAGCATCAATGAATCTTCAATCAACAACAAAGGATCTTCAATCAAAACAACGCATCTTCAATCAACATCAACATCAAAGGATGCAATCAACACAAAGGATCTTCAATCAACATCAAAGGGTATTCAATCAAATTAAAGGATCCAATCAACAACAAGGGATCATCAATCAACAAGAAAGCATCTTCAATCAACATCAAGGGATCCAATCATCATCAAACGATCTTCAATCAACAATAAAGGATCTTCAATCAACAACAAAGGATCTTCAATCAACATCAAAGGGACTTCAATCAAATCAAAGGATCCAATCATCATCAAACGATCTTCAATCAACAATAAAGGATCTTCAATCAACAACAAAAGATCATCAATCAACATCAAAGGATTTTCAATCAACATCAAATGATCTTCAATGAACCACAAAACATCTTCAATCAACATCAACAACAAAGGATATTCAATCATCATCAAATGGTCTTTAATCAAATCAGAGGATTGAATAAACATCAAAGTATATTCAATCAACAACAAAGAATCTACAATCAACAACAAAGGATCTTCCATCAACATCAATGGAGCTTCAATCAACAACAAATGATCCAATCAACAACAAAGCATCTACAATCAACAACAAAGGATCTTCCATTAACATCACTGGAGCTTCAATCAACAACAATGGATCTTCAATCAACACCAACGGATCTTCAATCAACAACAAAGCATCTTCAATCAACATCAACGGATCTTCAATCAACAACAAAGCACCATCAATCAACACCAAAGTATCTTCAATCAACAACAAAGGATCTTCAATCAACATTAAAAGGATCTGCAATCACCATCAAAGGATCTTCAATCAACAACAAAGCATCTTCAATCAACATCAAACGATCTTCAATCAACAACAAAGGATCTTAAATCATCAACAAAGGATCTTCGATCGTCATCAAAGGATCTTCAATGATCAACAAGCATATTCAATCAACATCAACATCAAAGGATGCAATCAACAACAACGCATCTTCAATCAGCATGAACGGATCTTCAATCAACAACAAAGCACCATCTATCAACATCACAGTATCTTCAATCAGCAACAAAGCATCTTCAATCAACATCAACATCAATGGATGCAATCAACAACAAAGGAACTTCAATCAACATCAAATGGTCTTCAATAAAATCAAAGGATCCAATCAACAACACGGGATCTTCAATCAGCAACAAAGCGTCTTCAATCAACAACAAAGGATCTTCCATCAACATCAATGGAGGTTCAATCAACAACAATGGATCTTTTATCAACAACAAAGGATCCAATCAACAACAAAGCATCTACAATCAACAACAAAGGATCTTCAATCAACATCAATGTAGCTTCAATCAAAAACAATGGATCTTCAATCAACAACAAAGGATCCAATCAACAACGCATCTACAATCAACAACAAAGGATCTTCCATCAACATCAATGGAGCTTCAATCAACAACAATGGATCTTCAATCAACAACAAAGCATCTTCAATCAACATCAACGTATCTTCAATCAACAACAAAGCACCATCAATCAACATCAAAGTATCTTCAATCAACAACCAAGGATCTTCAATCAACATTAAAAGGATCTGCTATCACCATCAAAGGATCTTCAATCAACAACAAAGCATCTTCAATCAACATCAGACGATGCAATCACAACAAAGGATCTTCAATCAACATCAAAGGGTCTTCAATCAACATCAATGGCTCTTTAATCAACAACAAAGAATCTTCAATCAGCAACAAAGCATCTTCAATCAACATCAAAGGATGCAATCAACAACAAAGGATCATCAATCAACATCAAAGGGTCTTCAATCAAATCAAAGGTTCCAATCAACAACAAGGGATCATCAATCAACAACAAAATATCTTAAATCACCATCAAAGCATGCAATCAACAACAAAGCATCTTCAATCAGCAACAAAGCATCTTCAATCAACATCAACATCAATGGATGCAATCAACAACAAAGGAACTTCAATCAACATCAAATGGTCTTCAATAAAATCAAAGGATCCAATCAACAACACGGGATCTTCAATCAGCAACAAAGCGTCTTCAATCAACAACAAAGGATCTTCCATCAACATCAATGGAGGTTCAATCAACAACAGTGGATCTTTTATCAACACCAAAGGATCCAATCAACAACAAAGCATCTACAATCAACAACAAAGGATCTTCAATCAACATCAATGTAGCTTCAATCAAAAACAATGGATCTTCAATCAACAACAAAGGATCCAATCAACAACAACGCATCTACAATCAACAACAAAGGATCTTCCATCAACATCAATGGAGCTTCAATCAACAACAATGGATCTTCAATCAACAACAAAGCATCTTCAATCAACATCAACGGATCTTCAATCAACAACAAAGCACCATCAATCAACATCAAAGTATCTTCAATCAACAACAAAGGATCTTCAATCAGCATTAAAAGGATCTGCTATCACCATCAAAGGATCTTCAATCAACAACAAAGCATCTTCAATCAACATCAGACGATGCAATCACAACAAAGGATCTTCAATCAACATCAAAGGGTCTTCAATCAACATCAATGGCTCTTTAATCAACAACAAAGAATCTTCAATCAGCAACAAAGCATCTTCAATCAACATCAAAGGATGCAATCAACAACAAAGGATCATCAATCAACATCAAAGGGTCTTCAATCAAATCAAAGGTTCCAATTAACAACAAGGGATCATCAATCAACAACAAAATATCTTAAATCACCATCAAAGCATGCAATCAACAACAAAGCATCTTCAATCAGCAACAAAGCATCTTCAATCAACATCAAACGATCTTCAATCAACAACAAAGGACCTTCAATCAACTCAACAACAAAAGATCATCACTCAACATCAAAGGATTTTCAATCGACATCAAAGGATCTTCAATTAACAACAAAACATCTTCAATCAACATCAACCATCAAAGGATGTAATCAACAACAAAGGATCTTCAATCAACATCAAAGTGTCTTCAATCAAATCAAAGGATCCAATCAACAAGAAGGGATCATCAATCAACAACGAAGCATCTTCAATGAACAATAAAAGATCTTCAATCAACATCAACGGATCTTCAATCAACAACAAAGCACCATCAATCAACATCAAAGTATCTTCAATCAACAACAAAGGATCTTCAATCAACATTAAAAGGATCTGCAATCACCATCAAAGGATGTTCAATCAACAACAAAGCATCTTCAATCAACATCAACATCAAACGATGCAATCACAACAAAGGACCTTCAATCAACATCAAAGGGTCTTCAATCAACATCAATGGCTCTTTAATCAACAACAAAGAATCTTCAATCAGCAACAAAGCATCTTCAATCAACATCAAAGGATGCAATCAGCAACAAAGGATCATCAATCAACATCAAAGGGTCTTCAATGAAATCAAAGGTTCCAATCAACAACACGGGATCATCAATCAACAACAAAACATCTTCAATCATCATCAAAGCATGCAATCAACAACAAAGGATCTTCAATCAGCAACAAAGCTTCTTCAATCAACATCAAAAGATCTTCAATGAACAACAAAGGACCTTCAATCAACTCAACAACAAAAGATGTAATCAACAACAAAGGATCTTCAATCAACATCAAAGTGTCTTCAATCAAATCAAAGGATCCAATCAACAAGAAGGGATCATCAATCAACAACGAAGCATCTTCAATGAACAATAAAAGATCTTCAATCAACATCAAAGGATCTACATTCAACACCAAAGGATCCAATCAACATCAAAGGATCCAATCAACATCAAAGGAACTTCAATCAACAACAAAGGATTTTCAATCAACATCAAAGAATCTTCAATCAACAACAAAGCATCTTCAATCAACAACAAAGGATCTTCAATCCACATCAATGGATCTTCAATCAACAACAATGGATCCAATCAACATCAAAGAATCTTCAATTAACTACAAAGCATCTTCAATCAACAACAAAGGATCTTGAATCAACAACAAAGCACCATCAATCAACATCAAAATATCTGCAATCTATAGCAAAGGATCTTCAATCAACAACAGGGCATCTTCAATCGATATCAAAGGATCGGCAATCAACATCAAAGGATCGTCAATCAACAACAAATGATCCAATCAAAAACAAAAGACCTTCAATCAAAAACAAAGGAGCTTCAATCAACAACAAAGCGTCATAAATCAACAAAGGATCTTCAATCAGCAACAAAGTATCTTCAATCAGCAACAAATCATCTTCAATCAACATCAAACGATCTTCAATCAACAAAAAAGGATCTTAAATCAACTACCATGGATCTTCAATCGACATCAAAGGATCTTCAATGAACAACAAAGCATCTTCATTCAACATCAACATCAAAGGATACAATCAACAACAAAGGATCTTCAGTCAACATCAAACGGTCTTCAATCAAATCAAAGGATCCAATCAACAAAAGGTGATCATCAATCAACAACAAAGCATCTCCAATGAACAATAACATATCTTTAATCAACATTAAAGGATCTACAATCAACATCAAAGGATCCACTCAACATCAAAGGATCTGCAATCAACAACAAAGGAACTTCAATCAATAACAAAGAGTCTTGAATTAACAACAAAGCACATTCAATCAACATCAAAGGAACTTCAATCAACAACAAAGGAACTTCAATCAACAACAAAGGATCTTTGACAACATCAAAGGATACAATCCACATCAAAGAATCTTGAATCAACAACAAAGGATCAAATCAACAACAAAGGATCATCAATCAACAACAAAGGATCTTCAATCATCATCTAAGGATCTTCAATCAACACCAACGGATCTTCAATCAACAACAAAGCATCTTCAAACAACAACAAAGGAACTTCAATCAACAACAAAACATCCAATCAACAACAAAGTATCTTCAATCAACATCAAAGGATCTTTAATCAGCATCAAAGGATCCAATCAATATCAAAGATTTTTCAATCAACAAAAGAATCTACAATCAAAAACAAAGGATCCAATCAACAACAAAGGATCATCAATCACATCAAAGTATCTTCAACCAACAACAAAGGATCTTCAATCAACATTAAAAGCATCTACAATCAACATCAACATCAAAGGATGCAATCAATAACAAAGGATCTTCAATCAACATCAAAGGGTCTTCAATCAACAGCAAAGCATCTTCAATCAATAGCAAAGGATCTTCAATCAACATCAATGGATCTTCAATCAACAACAAAGGATCTTGAATCAACATTAAAAGGATCTGCAATCACCATCAAATGATCTTCAATCAGCAACAAAGCATCTTCAACCAACATCAAGATCAAAGGATGCAGTCAGCAACAACGGATCGTCAATCAACATCAAAGTGTCTTCAGTCAAATCAAACGATCCAATCAACAACAAGGGATCATCAATCAACAACAAAGCATCTTCAATGAACAATGAAAGATCTTCAATCAACATCAAAGGATCTACAATCAACATCAAAGGATCCAATCAACAACAAAGGATCTGCAACCATCAACAAAGGGACTTCAATCACCAACAAAGCACATTCAATCAACATCAAAGGAACTTAAATCAACAACAAAGGAACTTCAATGAACAACAAAGGATCCAATCAACAACAAAGTATCTGCAATCAACATCTAAGGATCTTTAATCATCATCAAAGGACCCAATCAACATCAAAGATTCTTCAATCAACACAAAGCATCAACAACAAAGGATCCAATCAACAACAAAGGATCATCAATCAACATCAAAGTATCTTCAATCAACAACAAAGGATCTTCAATCAACATTAAAAGGATCTGCAATCACCATCAAAGGATGTTCAATCAACAACAAAGCATCTTCAATCAACATCAACATCAAACGATGCAATCACAACAAAGGACCTTCAATCAACATCAAAGGGTCTTCAATCAACATCAATGGCTCTTTAATCAACAACAAAGAATCTTCAATCAGCAACAAAGCATCTTCAATCAACATCAAAGGATGCAATCAGCAACAAAGGATCATCAATCAACATCAAAGGGTCTTCAATGAAATCAAAGGTTCCAATCAACAACACGGGATCATCAATCAACAACAAAACATCTTCAATCATCATCAAAGCATGCAATCAACAACAAAGGATCTTCAATCAGCAACAAAGCTTCTTCAATCAACATCAAAAGATCTTCAATGAACAACAAAGGACCTTCAATCAACTCAACAACAAAAGATGTAATCAACAACAAAGGATCTTCAATCAACATCAAAGTGTCTTCAATCAAATCAAAGGATCCAATCAACAAGAAGGGATCATCAATCAACAACGAAGCATCTTCAATGAACAATAAAAGATCTTCAATCAACATCAAAGGATCTACATTCAACACCAAAGGATCCAATCAACATCAAAGGATCTGCAATCAACAACAAAGGAACTTCAATCAACAACAAAGAGTATTGAATCAACACCAAAGCACATCCAATCAACATCAAAGGAACTTCAATCAACAACAAAGGATTTTCAATCAACATCAAAGAATCTTCAATCATCAACAAAGCATCTTCAATCAACAACAAAGGATCTTCAATCCACATCAATGGATCTTCAATCAACAACAATGGATCCAATCAACATCAAAGAATCTTCAATTAACTACAAAGCATCTTCAATCAACAACAAAGGATCTTGAATCAACAACAAAGCACCATCAATCAACATCAAAATATCTGCAATCTATAGCAAAGGATCTTCAATCAACAACAGGGCATCTTCAATCGATATCAAAGGATCGGCAATCAACATCAAAGGATCGTCAATCAACAACAAATGATCCAATCAAAAACAAAAGACCTTCAATCAAAAACAAAGGAGCTTCAATCAACAACAAAGCGTCATAAATCAACAAAGGATCTTCAATCAGCAACAAAGTATCTTCAATCAGCAACAAATCATCTTCAATCAACATCAAACGATCTTCAATCAACAAAAAAGGATCTTAAATCAACTACCATGGATCTTCAATCGACATCAAAGGATCTTCAATGAACAACAAAGCATCTTCATTCAACATCAACATCAAAGGATACAATCAACAACAAAGGATCTTCAGTCAACATCAAACGGTCTTCAATCAAATCAAAGGATCCAATCAACAAAAGGTGATCATCAATCAACAACAAAGCATCTCCAATGAACAATAACATATCTTTAATCAACATTAAAGGATCTACAATCAACATCAAAGGATCCACTCAACATCAAAGGATCTGCAATCAACAACAAAGGAACTTCAATCAATAACAAAGAGTCTTGAATTAACAACAAAGCACATTCAATCAACATCAAAGGAACTTCAATCAACAACAAAGGATCTTTGACAACATCAAAGGATACAATCCACATCAAAGAATCTTGAATCAACAACAAAGGATCAAATCAACAACAAAGGATCATCAATCAACAACAAAGGATCTTCAATCATCATCTAAGGATCTTCAATCAACACCAACGGATCTTCAATCAACAACAAAGCATCTTCAAACAACAACAAAGGAACTTCAATCAACAACAACACATCCAATCAACAACAAAGTATCTTCAATCAACATCAAAGGATCTTTAATCAGCATCAAAGGATCCAATCAATATCAAAGATTTTTCAATCAACAAAAGCATCTACAATCAAAAACAAAGGATCCAATCAACAACAAAGGATCATCAATCACATCAAAGTATCTTCAACCAACAACAAAGGATCTTCAATCAACATTAAAAGCATCAACAATCAACATCAACATCAAAGGATGCAATCAATAACAAAGGATCTTCAATCAACATCAAAGGGTCTTCAATCAACAGCAAAGCATCTTCAATCAATAGCAAAGGATCTTCAATCAACATCAATGGATCTTCAATCAACAACAAAGGATCTTGAATCAACATTAAAAGGATCTGCAATCACCATCAAATGATCTTCAATCAGCAACAAAGCATCTTCAACCAACATCAAGATCAAAGGATGCAGTCAGCAACAACGGATCGTCAATCAACATCAAAGGGTCTTCAGTCAAATCAAACGATCCAATCAACAACAAGGGATCATCAATCAACAACAAAGCATCTTCAATGAACAATGAAAGATCTTCAATCAACATCAAAGGATCTACAATCAACATCAAAGGATCCAATCAACAACAAAGGATCTGCAACCATCAACAAAGGGACTTCAATCACCAACAAAGCACATTCAATCAACATCAAAGGAACTTAAATCAACAACAAAGGAACTTCAATGAACAACAAAGGATCCAATCAACAACAAAGTATCTGCAATCAACATCTAAGGATCTTTAATCATCATCAAAGGACCCAATCAACATCAAAGATTCTTCAATCAACACAAAGCATCAACAACAAAGGATCCAATCAACAACAAAGGATCATCAATCAACATCAAAGTATCTTCACCCAACAACAAAGGATCTTCAATCAACATTAAAAGGATCTGCAGTCACCATCAAATGATCTTGAATCAACAACAAAGCATCTACAATCAACATCAACATCAAAGGATGTAATCAACAACAAAGGATCTTCAATCAACATCAAAGTGTCTTCAATCAAATCAAAGGATCCAATCAACAAGAAGGGATCATCAATCAACAACGAAGCATCTTCAATGAACAATAAAAGATCTTCAATCAACATCAAAGGATCCACATTCAACACCAAAGGATCCAATCAACATCAAAGGATCTGCAATCAACAACAAAGGAACTTCAATCAACAACAAAGAGTATTGAATCAACACCAAAGCACATCCAATCAACATCAAAGGAACTTCAATCAACAACAAAGGATTTTCAATCAACATCAAAGAATCTTCAATCAACAACAAAGCATCTTCAATCAACAACAAAGGATCTTCAATCAACATCAATGGATCTTCAATCAACAACAAAGGATCTTGAATCAACATTAAAAGGATCCGCAATCACCATCAAATGATCTTCAATCAGCAACAAAGCATCTTCAACCAACATCAAGATCAAAGGATGCAGTCAGCAACAACGGATCGTCAATCAACATCAAAGGGTCTTCAGTCAAATCAAACGATCCAATCAACAACAAGGGATCATCAATCAACAACAAAGCATCTTCAATGAACAATGAAAGATCTTCAATCAACATCAAAGGATCTACAATCAACATCAAAGGATCCAATCAACAACAAAGGATCTGCAACCATCAACAAAGGGACTTCAATCACCAACAAAGCACATTCAATCAACATCAAAGGAACTTAAATCAACAACAAAGGAACTTCAATGAACAACAAAGGATCCAATCAACAACAAAGTATCTGCAATCAACATCTAAGGATCTTTAATCATCATCAAAGGACCCAATCAACATCAAAGATTCTTCAATCAACACAAAGCATCAACAACAAAGGATCCAATCAACAACAAAGGATCATCAATCAACATCAAAGTATCTTCACCCAACAACAAAGGATCTTCAATCAACATTAAAAGGATCTGCAGTCACCATCAAATGATCTTGAATCAACAACAAAGCATCTACAATCAACATCAACATCAAAGGATGTAATCAACAACAAAGGATCTTCAATCAACATCAAAGTGTCTTCAATCAAATCAAAGGATCCAATCAACAAGAAGGGATCATCAATCAACAACGAAGCATCTTCAATGAACAATAAAAGATCTTCAATCAACATCAAAGGATCTACATTCAACACCAAAGGATCCAATCAACATCAAAGGATCTGCAATCAACAACAAAGGAACTTCAATCAACAACAAAGAGTATTGAATCAACACCAAAGCACATCCAATCAACATCAAAGGAACTTCAATCAACAACAAAGGATTTTCAATCAACATCAAAGAATCTTCAATCAACAACAAAGCATCTTCAATCAACAACAAAGGATCTTCAATCCACATCAATGGATCTTCAATCAACAACAATGGATCCAATCAACATCAAAGAATCTTCAATTAACTACAAAGAATCTTCAATCAACAACAAAGGATCTTGAATCAACAACAAAGCACCATCAATCAACATCAAAATATCTGCAATCTATAGCAAAGGATCTTCAATCAACAACAGGGCATCTTCAATCGATATCAAAGGATCGGCAATCAACATCAAAGGATCGTCAATCAACAACAAATGATCCAATCAAAAACAAAAGACCTTCAATCAAAAACAAAGGAGCTTCAATCAACAACAAAGCGTCATAAATCAACAAAGGATCTTCAATCAGCAACAAAGTATCTTCAATCAGCAACAAATCATCTTCAATCAACATCAAACGATCTTCAATCAACAAAAAAGGATCTTAAATCAACTACCATGGATCTTCAATCGACATCAAAGGATCTTCAATGAACAACAAAGCATCTTCATTCAACATCAACATCAAAGGATACAATCAACAACAAAGGATCTTCAGTCAACATCAAACGGTCTTCAATCAAATCAAAGGATCCAATCAACAAAAGGTGATCATCAATCAACAACAAAGCATCTCCAATGAACAATAACATATCTTTAATCAACATTAAAGGATCTACAATCAACATCAAAGGATCCAATCAACATCAAAGGATCTGCAATCAACAACAAAGGAACTTCAATCAATAACAAAGAGTCTTGAATTAACAACAAAGCACATTCAATCAACAACAAAGGAACTTCAATCAACAACAAAGGATCTTTGACAACATCAAAGGATACAATCCACATCAAAGAATCTTGAATCAACAACAAAGGATCAAATCAACAACAAAGGATCATCAATCAACAACAAAGGATCTTCAATCATCATCTAAGGATCTTCAATCAACACCAACGGATCTTCAATCAACAACAAAGCATCTTCAAACAACAACAAAGGAACTTCAATCAACAACAAAACATCCAATCAACAACAAAGTATCTTCAATCAACATCAAAGGATCTTTAATCAGCATCAAAGGATCCAATCAATATCAAAGATTTTTCAATCAACAAAAGCATCTACAATCAAAAACAAAGGATCCAATCAACAACAAAGGATCATCAATCACATCAAAGTATCTTCAACCAACAACAAAGGATCTTCAATCAACATTAAAAGCATCTACAATCAACATCAACATCAAAGGTGCAATCAATAACAAAGGATCTTCAATCAACATCAAAGGGTCTTCAATCAACAGCAAAGCATCTTCAATCAATAGCAAAGGATCTTCAATCAACATCAATGGATCTTCAATCAACAACAAAGGATCTTGAATCAACATTAAAAGGATCTGCAATCACCATCAAATGATCTTCAATCAGCAACAAAGCATCTTCAACCAACATCAAGATCAAAGGATGCAGTCAGCAACAACGGATCGTCAATCAACATCAAAGGGTCTTCAGTCAAATCAAACGATCCAATCAACAACAAGGGATCATCAATCAACAACAAAGCATCTTCAATGAACAATGAAAGATCTTCAATCAACATCAAAGGATCTACAATCAACATCAAAGGATCCAATCAACAACAAAGGATCTGCAACCATCAACAAAGGGACTTCAATCACCAACAAAGCACATTCAATCAACATCAAAGGAACTTAAATCAACAACAAAGGAATTTCAATGAACAACAAAGGATCCAATCAACAACAAAGTATCTGCAATCAACATCTAAGGATCTTTAATCATCATCAAAGGACCCAATCAACATCAAAGATTCTTCAATCAACACAAAGCATCAACAACAAAGGATCCAATCAACGACAAAGGATCATCAATCAACATCAAAGTATCTTCACCCAACAACAAAGGATCTTCAATCAACATTAAAAGGATCTGCAGTCACCATCAAATGATCTTGAATCAACAACAAAGCATCTACAATCAACATCAACATCAAAGGATGCAATCAACAACAAGGGATCATCAATCAACAACAAAGCATCTTCAATCAACATCAACATCAAAGGATGCAATCAACAACAAAGGATCTTCGATCAGCATCAATGAATCTTCAATCAACATCAAAGGGTCTTCAATCAAATCAAAGGATCCAATCAACAACAAGGAATCATCAATCAACAACAAAGCATCTTCAATCAACATCAAGGGATTCAATCAACATCAAAAGATCATCAATCAACATCAAAGGATTTTCAATCAACATCAAAGGATCTACATTCAACACCAAAGGATCCAATCAACATCAAAGGATCTGCAATCAACAACAAAGGAACTTCAATCAACAACAAAGAGTATTGAATCAACACCAAAGCACATCCAATCAACATCAAAGGAACTTCAATCAACAACAAAGGATTTTCAATCAACATCAAAGAATCTTCAATCAACAACAAAGCATCTTCAATCAACAACAAAGGATCTTCAATCCACATCAATGGATCTTCAATCAACAACAATGGATCCAATCAACATCAAAGAATCTTCAATTAACTACAAAGAATCTTCAATCAACAACAAAGGATCTTGAATCAACAACAAAGCACCATCAATCAACATCAAAATATCTGCAATCTATAGCAAAGGATCTTCAATCAACAACAGGGCATCTTCAATCGATATCAAAGGATCGGCAATCAACATCAAAGGATCGTCAATCAACAACAAATGATCCAATCAAAAACAAAAGACCTTCAATCAAAAACAAAGGAGCTTCAATCAACAACAAAGCTTCATAAATCAACAAAGGATCTTCAATCAGCAACAAAGTATCTTCAATCAGCAACAAATCATCTTCAATCAACATCAAACGATCTTCAATCAACAAAAAAGTATCTTAAATCAACTACCATGGATCTTCAATCGACATCAAAGGATCTTCAATGAACAACAAAGCATCTTCATTCA
Organism: Scyliorhinus torazame; assembly: GCF_047496885.1. Taxonomy (NCBI): domain Eukaryota; kingdom Metazoa; phylum Chordata; class Chondrichthyes; order Carcharhiniformes; family Scyliorhinidae; genus Scyliorhinus; species Scyliorhinus torazame. Next base: position 379,541,802 of record NC_092709.1, read on the forward strand.
ACATCAACATCAAAGGATACAATCAACAACAAAGGATCTTCAGTCAACATCAAACGGTCTTCAATCAAATCAAAGGATCCAATCAACAAAAGGTGATCATCAATCAACAACAAAGCATCTCCAATGAACAATAACATATCTTTAATCAACATTAAAGGATCTACAATCAACATCAAAGGATCCAATCAACATCAAAGGATCTGCAATCAACAACAAAGGAACTTCAATCAATAACAAAGAGTCTTGAATTAACAACAAAGCACATTCAATCAACAACAAAGGAACTTCAATCAACAACAAAGGATCTTTGACAACATCAAAGGATACAATCCACAGCAAAGAATCTTGAATCAACAACAAAGGATCAAATCAACAACAAAGTATCATCAATCAACAACAAAGGATCTTCAATCATCATCTAAGGATCTTCAATCAACACCAACGGATCTTCAATCAACAACAAAGCATCTTCAAACAACAACAAAGGAACTTCAATCAACAACAAAACATCCAATCAACAACAAAGTATCTTCAATCAACATCAAAGGATCTTTAATCAGCATCAAAGGATCCAATCAATATCAAAGATTTTTCAATCAACAAAAGCATCTACAATCAAAAACAAAGGATCCAATCAACAACAAAGGATCATCAATCACATCAAAGTATCTTCAACCAACAACAAAGGATCTTCAATCAACATTAAAAGCATCAACAATCAACATCAACATCAAAGGATGCAATCAATAACAAAGGATCTTCAATCAACATCAAAGGGTCTTCAATCAACAGCAAAGCATCTTCAATCAATAGCAAAGGATCTTCAATCAACATCAATGGATCTTCAATCAACAACAAAGGATCTTGAATCAACATTAAAAGGATCTGCAATCACCATCAAATGATCTTCAATCAGCAACAAAGCATCTTCAACCAACATCAAGATCAAAGGATGCAGTCAGCAACAACGGATCGTCAATCAACATCAAAGGGTCTTCAGTCAAATCAAACGATCCAATCAACAACAAGGGATCATCAATCAACAACAAAGCATCTTCAATGAACAATGAAAGATCTTCAACCAACATCAAAGGATCTACAATCAACATCAAAGGATCCAATCAACAACAAAGGATCTGCAACCATCAACAAAGGGACTTCAATCACCAACAAAGCACATTCAATCAACATCAAAGGAACTTAAATCAACAACAAAGGAATTTCAATGAACAACAAAGGATCCAATCAACAACAAAGTATCTGCAATCAACATCTAAGGATCTTTAATCATCATCAAAGGACCCAATCAACATCAAAGATTCTTCAATCAACACAAAGCATCAACAACAAAGGATCCAATCAACGACAAAGGATCATCAATCAACATCAAAGTATCTTCACCCAACAACAAAGGATCTTCAATCAACATTAAAAGGATCTGCAGTCACCATCAAATGATCTTGAATCAACAACAAAGCATCTACAATCAACATCAACATCAAAGGATGCAATCAACAACAAGGGATCATCAATCAACAACAAAGCATCTTCAATCAACATCAACATCAAAGGATGCAATCAACAACAAAGGATCTTCGATCAGCATCAATGAATCTTCAATCAACATCAAAGGGTCTTCAATCAAATCAAAGGATCCAATCAACAACAAGGAATCATCAATCAACAACAAAGCATCTTCAATCAACATCAAGGGATTCAATCAACATCAAAAGATCATCAATCAACATCAAAGGATTTTCAATCGACATCAAAGGATCTTCACTGAACCACAAAACATCTTCAATCAACATCAACATCAAAGGATATTCAATCATCATTAAATGGTCTTTAATCAAATCAAAGGATCCAAAAAACATCAAAGAATATTCAGTCAACAACAAAGCATCTACAATCAACAACAAAGGATCTTCCATCAACATCAATGGAGCTTCAGTCAACAACAATGGATCTTCAATCAACAACAAAGGATCCAATCAACAACAAAGCATCTACAATCAACAACAAAGGATCTTCCATCAACATCAATGGAGCTTCCATCAACAACAATGGATCTTCAATCAACAACAATGGATCCAATCAACAACAAAGGATCATCAGTCAACAACAAAGCATCTACAATCAACATCAACATGAAAGGATGCAATAAACAACAAGGGATCATCAATCATCAACCAAGCATCTTCAATCAACATCAACATCAAAGGATGCAATCAACACAATGGATCTTCAATCAACATCAAAGGGTCTTCAATTAAATCAAAGGATCCAATCAACAGCAATGGATCTTCAATCAAAAACAAAGCATCATCAATCAACATCAAATGATCCAGTCAAGTATAAAGGATCTTCAATCAACAACAAAGCATCTTCAATCAACAATAAAAGGACTTCAATCAACAACAAAGGAACTTCAATCAACATCTACGGATCTTCAGCCAACATCAAAGGGTCTTTAATCACATCTAAGAATCCAATCAACAACAAGGGATCATCAACCAACAACAAAGCATCTTCAATGAACAATAAAATATCTTCAATCAACATCAAAGGATCTACAATCAACATCAAAGGATCCAATCAACATCAAAGGATCTGCAATCAACATCAAAGGAAATTCAATCAACATCTAGGAATCTTTAATCAACATCAAAAGACCCAGTCAACATCAAAGAATCTTCAATCAACAGCAAAGCATCTTCAATCAATAGCAAAGGATCTTCAATCAACATCAATGGATCTTCAATCACCAACAATGGATCTTCAGTCAACAACAACGTATCCAATCAACATCAAAGTATCTTCAATCAACAACAAAGCATCTTCAATCAACATCAACATCTTTAGATGCAGTCAGCAACAAAGGATCTTCAATCAACATCAAAGGGTCTTCAATCGAATCAAAGGATCCAATCAACAACAAGGGATCATCAATCAACAACAACGGATCTTCAATCAACATCAACATCAAAGGATGCAATCAACGCAAAGGATCTTCAATCAACATCAAACGATCTTCAATCAACAATAAAGGATCTTCAATCAACAACAAAAGATCATCAATCAACATCAAAGGATTTTCAATCAACATCAAAGGATCTTCAATGAACCACAAAACATCTTCAAACAACATCAACAACAAAGGATATTCAATCATCATCAAATGGTCTTTAATCAAATCAAAGGATCCAATAAACGTCAAAGAATATTCAATCAACAACAAAGCATTTACAATCAACAACAAACGATCTTCCATCAACATCAATGGAGCTTCAATCAACAACAATGGATCTTCAATCAACAAAAAAAGGATCCAATCAACAACAAAGCATCTACAATCAACAACAAAGGATCTTCCATTAACATCAATGGAGCTTCAATCAACAACAATGAATCTTCAATCAACAACAAAGGATCCAATCAACAACAAAGGATCATCAATCAACAACAAAGTATCTTCAATCAACATCTAAGGATCTTCAATCAACACCAACGGATCTTCAATCAACAACAAAGCATCTTCAATCAACATCAACGGATCTTCAATCAACAACAAAGGATCTTCAATCAACATTAAAAGGATCTGCAATCACCATCAAAGGATCTTCAATCAACAACAACGCATCATCAATCAACATCAAACGATCCTCAATCAACAACAAAGGATCTTAAATCAACAACAAAGGATCTTCAATCGTCATCAAAGGATCTTCAATGATCAACAAAGCATCTTTAATCAACATCAACATCAAAGGATGCAATCAACAACAAAGCATCTTCAATCAAAAGGAACGGATTTTCAATCAGCAACAAAGCATCTTCAATCAACATCAACATCAATGGATGCAATCAACAACAAAGGATCTTCAATCAACATCAAATGGTCTTTAATAAAATCAAAGGATCCAATCAACAACACGGGATCTTCAATCAACAACAAAGGATCTTCCATCAACATCAATGGAGGTTCAATCAACAACACTGGATCTTCAATCAACAACAAAGGATCCAATCAACAACAAAGCATCTACAATCAACAACAAAGGATCTTCCATCAACATCAATGTAGCTTCAATCAACAACAATGCATCTTCAATCAACAACAAAGGATCCAATCAACAACAACGCATCTACAATCAGCAACAAAGCATCTTCAATCAACATCAAACGATCTTCAATCAACAACAAAGGACCTTCAATCAACTCAACAACAAAAGATGTAATCAACAACAAAGGATCTTCAATCAACATCAAAGTGTCTTCAATCAAATCAAAGGATCCAATCAACAAGAAGGGATCATCAATCAACAACGAAGCATCTTCAATGAACAATAAAAGATCTTCAATCAACATCAAAGGATCTACATTCAACACCAAAGGATCCAATCAACATCAAAGGATCTGCAATCAACAACAAAGGAACTTCAATCAACAACAAAGAGTATTGAATCAACACCAAAGCACATGCAATCAACAACAAAGGATCTTCAATCAGCAACAAAGCATCTTCAATCAACATCAAACGATCTTCAATCAACAACAAAATACCTTCAATCAACTCAACAACAAAAGATGTAATCAACAACAAAGGATCTTCAATCAACATCAAAGTGTCTTCAATCAAATCAAAGGATCCAATCAACAAGAAGGGATCATCAATCAACAACGAAGCATCTTCAATGAACAATAAAAGATCTTCAATCAGCAACAAAGGATCATCAATCAACATCAAAGGGTCTTCAATGAAATCAAAGGTTCCAATCAACAACAAGGGTTCATCAATCAACAACAACATATCTTCAATCATCATCAAAGCATGCAATCAACAACAAAGGATCTTCAATCAGCAACAAACCATCTTCAATCAACATCAAACGATCTTCAATCAACAACAAAGGACCTTCAATCAACTCAACAACAAAAGATGTAATCAACAACAAAGGATCTTCAATCAACATCAAAGTGTCTTCAATCAAATCAAAGGATCCAATCAACAAGAAGGGATCATCAATCAACAACGAAGCATCTTTAATGAACAATAATAGATCTTCAATCAACATCAAAGGATCTACATTCAACACCAAAGGATCCAATCAACAACAAAGCATCTACAATCAACAACAAAGGATCTTCCATCAACATCAATGTAGCTTCAATCAACAACAATGCATCTTCAATCAACAACAAAGCATCTTCAATCAACAACAAAGCACCATCAATCAACATCAAAATATCTGCAATCAAAAGCAAAGGCTCTTCAATCAACAACAGCGCATCTTCAATCAACATTAAAGGATCCGCAATCAACATCAAATGATCGTCAATCAACAACAAATGATCCAATCAAAATCAAAAGAACTTCAATCAAAGACAAAGGAGCTTCAATCAACAACAAAGCGTCTTAAATCAACAAAGGATCTTCAATCAGCAACAAAGTATCTTCAATCAGCAACAAATCATCTTCAATCAACATCAAACGATCTTCAATCAACAACAAAGGATCTTAAATCAACTACAAAGGATCTTCAATCGACATCAAAGGATCTTCAATGAACAACAAAGCATCTTCATTCAACATCAACATCAAAGGATGCAATCAACAACAAAGGATCTTCAGTCAACATCAAAAGGTCTTCAATCAAATCAAAGGATCCAATCAACAAAACGTGATCGTCAATCAACAACAAAGCATCTCCAATGAACAATAACATATCTTTAATCAACATCAAAGGATCTACAATCAGCATCAAAGGATCCAATCAACATCAAAGGATCCAATCAACATCAAAGGATCTGCAATCAACAACAAAGGAACTTCAATCAACAACAAAGGATCTTTGATCAACATCAAAGGATACAATCCACATCAAAGAACTTGAACCAACAACAAAGGATCCAATCAACAACAAAGGATCATCAATCAACAACAAAGGATCTTCAATCATCATCTAAGGCTCTTCAATCAACACCAACGGATCTTCAATCAACAACAAAGCATCTTCAAACAATAACAAAGGAACTTCAATCAACAACAAAACATCCAATCAACAACAAAGTATCTTCAATCAACATCAAAGGATCTTTAATCATCATCAAAGGATCCAATCAACATAAAAGATTCTTCAATCAACACAAAGCATCTACAATCAACAACAAAGGATCCAATCAACAACAAAGGATCATCAATCGCATCAAAGTATCTTCAACCAACAACAAAGGATCTTCAATCAACATTAAAAGCGTCTACAATCAACATCAACATCAATGGATGCAATCAATAACAAAGGATCTTCAATCAACATCAATGGGTCTTCAATCAACAGCAAAGCATCTTCAATCAATAGCAAAGGATCTTCAATCAACATCAATGGATCTTCAATCAACAGCAATGGATCTTCAATCAACAACAATGGATCCAATCAACATCAAAGTATCTTCAATCAACAACAAAGGATCTTCAATCAACATTAAAAGGACCTGCAATCACCATCAAATGATCTTCAATCAACAACAAAGCATCTTCCATCAACATCAACATCAAAGGATGCAGTCAGCAACAACGGATCGTCAATCAACATCAAAGGGCCTTCAGTCAAATCAAAGGTTCCAATCAACAACAAGGGATCATCAATCAACAACAAAGCATCTTCAATGAACAATAAAAGATCTTCAATCAACATCAAAGGATCTACAATCAACATCAAAGGATCCAATCAACATCAACGGATCTGCAATCATCAACAAAGGAACTTCAATCAACAACAAAGCACATTCAATCAACATCAAAGGAACTTCAATCAACAACAAAGGAACTTCAATAAACAACAAAGGATACAATCAACAACAAAGTATCTTCAATCAACATCTAAGGATCTTTAATCATCATCAAAGGATCCAATCAACATCAAAGATTCTTGAATCAACACAAAGCATCTTCAATCAACAACAAAGGATCCAATCAACAGCAAAGGATCATCAATCAACATCAAAGTATCTTCAACCAACAACAAAGGATCTTCAATCAACATTAAAAGGATCTGCAATCACCATCAAATGATCTTGAATCAACAACAAAGCATCTCCAATCAACATCAACATCAAAGGATGCAGTCAACAAAGGATCTTCAATCAACATCAAAGGGTCTTCAATCAAATCAAAGGATCCAATCAACAACAAGGGATCATGAATCAACAAAGCATCTTCAATCAACATCAACATCAAAGGATGCAATCAACAACAAAGGATCTTCGATCAGTATCAATGAATCTTCAATCAACAACAAAGGATCTTCAATCAGCAACATCGCATCTTCAATCAACATCAACATCAAAGTATACAATCAACACAAAGGATCTTCAATCAACATCAAAGGGTCTTCAATTAAATCAAAGGATCCAATCAACAGCAATGGATCTTCAATCAACAACAAAGCATCATCAATCAACATCAAATGATCCAGTCAAGAATAAAGGATCATCAATCAACAACAAAGCATCTTCAATCAACATTAAAAGGACTTCAATCAACAACAAAGGAACATCAATCAACATCTACGCATCTTCAGCCAACATCAAAGGGTCTTTAATCAAATCAAAGGATCCAATCAACAACAAGGGATCATCAACCAACAACAAAGCATCTTCAATGAACAATAAAATATCTTCAATCAACATCAAAGGATCTACAATCAACATCAAAAGACCCAATCAACATCAAAGAATCTTCAATCAACAGCAACGCATCTTCAATCAATAGCAAAGGATCTTCAATCAAAATCAATGGATCTTCAATCAACAACAATGGATCTTCAGTCAACAACAAAGTATACAATCAACATCAAAGTATCTTCAATCAACAACAAAGCATCTTCAATCAACATTAAATGGATCTGCAATCACCATCAAATGATCTTCAATCAACAACAAAGCATCTTCAATCAACATCAAAATCAAAGGATGCAGTCAGCAACAAAGGATCGTCAATCAACATCAAAGGGTCTTCAATCAAATCAAAGGATCCAATCAACAACAAGGGATCATCAATCAACAACAAAGCATCTTCAATGAACAATAAAAGATCTTCAATCAACATCAAAGGATCTACAATCAACATCAAAGGATCCAATCAACATCAAAGGATCTGAATCATCAACAAAGGAACTTCAATCAACAACAAAGCACATTCAATCAAAATCAAATGAACTTCAATCAAAAACAAAGGAACTTCAATAAACAACAAAGGATCCAATCAACAACAAAGTAGCTTCAATCAACATCTAAGGATCTTTAATCATCATCAAAGGATCCAATCAACATCAAAGATACTTCAATAAACACAAAGCATCATCAATCAACATCAAATGATGCAATCAACAACAAAGGATCTTCAATCAACATCAAAGGGACTTCAATCAAATGAAAGGATCCAATCAACAACAAGGGATCATCAATCAACAACAAAGCATCTTCAATCAACATCAACATCAAAGGATGCAATCAACAACAAAGGATCTACAATCAGCATCAATGAAACTTCAATCAACAACAAAGGATCTTCAATCACAACAACGCATCTTCAATCAACATCAACATCAAAGGATGCAATCAACACAAAGGATCTTCAATCAACATCAAATGGTCTTCAATCAAATCAAAGGATCCAATCAACAACAAGGGATCATCAATCAACAAGAACGCATCTTCAATCAACATCAAGGGATCCAATCAACATCAAACGATCTTCAATCAACAATAAAGGAGCTTCAATCCTCAACAAAAGATCATCAATCAACATCAAAGGATTTTCAATCGACATCAAAGGATCTTCAATGAACCACAAAACAGCTTCAATCAACATCAACAACAAAGGATATTCAATCATCATCAAATGGTTTTTAATCAAATCAAAGGATCCAATAAACATCAAAGAATATTCAATCAACAACAAAGCATCTACAATCAACAACAAAGGATCTGCCATCAAAATCAATGGATCTTCAATGAACAACAATGGATCTTCAATCAACAACAAAGGATCCAATCAACAACAAAGCATCTACAATCAACAACAAAGGATCTTCCATCAACATCAATGGAGCTTCAATCAACAACAAAGGATCATCAATCAACAACAAAGGATATTCAATCAACCAATCAACATCTAAGGATCTTCAATCAACACCAACGGATCTTCAATCAACAACAAAGCACCATCAATCAACATCAAAGTATCTTCAATCAACAACAAAGGATCTTCAATCAACATTAAAAGGGTCTGCAATCAACATCAAACGATCTTCAATCAGCAACAAAGGATCTTAAATCAACAACAAAGGATCTTCAATCGTCATCAAAGGATCTTCAATCAACAACAAAGCATCTTCAATGAACTTCAACATCAAAGGATGCAATCAACAACAAAGCATCTTCAATCAACAGGAACGGATCTTCAATCAACAACAAAGCACCATCTATCAACATCACAGTATCTTCAATCAACATCAATGGATCTTCAATCAACAACAAAGGATCTTCAATCAGCAACAAAGCATCTTCAATCAACATCAACATCAATGGATGCAAGCAACAACAAAGGATCTTCAATCAACATCAAATGGTCTTCAATAAAATCACAGGATCCAATTAACAACACGGGAACTTCAATCAGCAACAAAGCGTCTTCAATCAACAACAAAGGATCTTCCATCAACATCAATGGAGGTTCGATCAACAACAATGGATTTTCAATCAACAACAAAGGATCCAATCACCAACAAAGAATCTACAATCAACAACAAAGGATCTTCCATCAACATCAATGTAGCTTCAATGAACAATAAAAGATCTTCAATCAACATCAAAGGATCTACAATCAACATCAAAGGATCCAATCAACATCAACGGATCTGCAATCATCAACAAAGGAACTTCAATCAACAACAAAGCACATTCAATCAACATCAAAGGAACTTCAATCAACAACAAAGGAACTTCAATAAACAACAAAGGATACAATCAACAACAAAGTATCTTCAATCAACATCTAAGGATCTTTAATCATCATCAAAGGATCCAATCAACATCAAAGATTCTTGAATCAACACAAAGCATCTTCAATCAACAACAAAGGATCCAATCAACAACAAAGGATCATCAATCAACAACAAAGGATCCTCAATCATCAACCAAGGATCTTCAATCAACATCAAAGTGTCTTCAATCAAATCAAAGGATCCAATCAACAAGAAGGGATCATCAATCAACAACGAAGCATCTTCAATGAACAATAAAAGATCTTCAATCAGCAACAAAGGATCATCAATCAACATCAAAGGGTCTTCAATGAAATCAAAGGTTCCAATCAACAACAAGGGTTCATCAATCAACAACAACACATCTTCAATCATCATCAAAGCATGCAATCAACAACAAAGGATCTTCAATCAGCAACAAACCATCTTCAATCAACATCAAACGATCTTCAATCAACAACAAAGGACCTTCAATCAACTCAACAACAAAAGATGTAATCAACAACAAAGGATCTTCAATCAACATCAAAGTGTCTTCAATCAAATCAAAGGATCCAATCAACAAGAAGGGATCATCAATCAACAACGAAGCATCTTCAATGAACAATAATAGATCTTCAATCAACATCAAAGGATCTACATTCAACACCAAAGGATCCAATCAACAACAAAGCATCTACAATCAACAACAAAGGATCTTCCATCAACATCAATGTAGCTTCAATCAACAACAATGCATCTTCAATCAACATCAAAGCATCTTCAATCAACAACAAACCATCTTCAATCAACAACAAAGCACCATCAATCAACATCAAAATATCTGCAATCAAAAGCAAAGGCTCTTCAATCAACAACAGCGCATCTTCAATCAACATTAAAGGATCCGCAATCAACATCAAATGATCGTCAATCAACAACAAATGATCCAATCAAAATCAAAAGAACTTCAATCAAAAACAAAGGAGCTTCAATCAACAACAAAGCGTCTTAAATCAACAAAGGATCTTCAATCAGCAACAAAGTATCTTCAATCAGCAACAAATCATCTTCAATCAACATCAAACGATCTTCAATCAACAACAAAGGATCTTAAATCAACTACAAAGGATCTTCAATCGACATCAAAGGATCTTCAATGAACAACAAAGCATCTTCATTCAACATCAACATCAAAGGATGCAATCAACAACAAAGGATCTTCAGTCAACATCAAAAGGTCTTCAATCAAATCAAAGGATCCAATCAACAAAACGTGATCGTCAATCAACAACAAAGCATCTCCAATGAACAATAACATATCTTTAATCAACATCAAAGGATCTACAATCAGCATCAAAGGATCCAATCAACATCAAAGGATCCAATCAACATCAAAGGATCTGCAATCAACAACAAAGGAACTTCAATCAACAACAAAGGATCTTTGATCAACATCAAAGGATACAATCCACATCAAAGAACTTGAACCAACAACAAAGGATCCAATCAACAACAAAGGATCATCAATCAACAACAAAGGATCTTCAATCATCATCTAAGGCTCTTCAATCAACACCAACGGATCTTCAATCAACAACAAAGCATCTTCAAACAATAACAAAGGAACTTCAATCAACAACAAAACATCCAATCAACAACAAAGTATCTTCAATCAACATCAAAGGATCTTTAATCATCATCAAAGGATCCAATCAACATAAAAGATTCTTCAATCAACACAAAGCATCTACAATCAACAACAAATGATCCAATCAACAACAAAGGATCATCAATCGCATCAAAGTATCTTCAACCAACAACAAAGGATCTTCAATCAACATTAAAAGCGTCTACAATCAACATCAACATCAATGGATGCAATCAATAACAAAGGATCTTCAATCAACATCAATGGGTCTTCAATCAACAGCAAAGCATCTTCAATCAATAGCAAAGGATCTTCAATCAACATCAATGGATCTTCAATCAACAGCAATGGATCTTCAATCAACAACAATGGATCCAATCAACATCAAAGTATCTTCAATCAACAACAAAGGATCTTCAATCAACATTAAAAGGACCTGCAATCACCATCAAATGATCTTCAATCAACAACAAAGCATCTTCCATCAACATCAACATCAAAGGATGCAGTCAGCAACAACGGATCGTCAATCAACATCAAAGGGCCTTCAGTCAAATCAAAGGTTCCAATCAACAACAAGGGATCATCAATCAACAACAAAGCATCTTCAATGAACAATAAAAGATCTTCAATCAACATCAAAGGATCTACAATCAACATCAAAGGATCCAATCAACATCAACGGATCTGCAATCATCAACAAAGGAACTTCAATCAACAACAAAGCACATTCAATCAACATCAAAGGAACTTCAATCAACAACAAAGGAACTTCAATAAACAACAAAGGATACAATCAACAACAAAGTATCTTCAATCAACATCTAAGGATCTTTAATCATCATCAAAGGATCCAATCAACATCAAAGATTCTTGAATCAACACAAAGCATCTTCAATCAACAACAAAGGATCCAATCAACAGCAAAGGATCATCAATCAACATCAAAGTATCTTCAACCAACAACAAAGGATCTTCAATCAACATTAAAAGGATCTGCAATCACCATCAAATGATCTTGAATCAACAACAAAGCATCTCCAATCAACATCAACATCAAAGGATGCAGTCAACAAAGGATCTTCAATCAACATCAAAGGGTCTTCAATCAAATCAAAGGATCCAATCAACAACAAGGGATCATCAATCAACAAAGCATCTTCAATCAACATCAACATCAAAGGATGCAATCAACAACAAAGGATCTTCGATCAGTATCAATGAATCTTCAATCAACAACAAAGGATCTTCAATCAGCAACATCGCATCTTCAATCAACATCAACATCAAAGTATACAATCAACACAAAGGATCTTCAATCAACATCAAAGGGTCTTCAATTAAATCAAAGGATCCAATCAACAGCAATGGATCTTCAATCAACAACAAAGCATCATCAATCAACATCAAATGATCCAGTCAAGAATAAAGGATCATCAATCAACAACAAAGCATCTTCAATCAACATTAAAAGGACTTCAATCAACAACAAAGGAACATCAATCAACATCTACGCATCTTCAGCCAACATCAAAGGGTCTTTAATCAAATCAAAGGATCCAATCAACAACAAGGGATCATCAACCAACAACAAAGCATCTTCAATGAACAATAAAATATCTTCAATCAACATCAAAGGATCTACAATCAACATCAAAAGACCCAATCAACATCAAAGAATCTTCAATCAACAGCAACGCATCTTCAATCAATAGCAAAGGATCTTCAATCAAAATCGATGGATCTTCAATCAACAACAATGGATCTTCAGTCAACAACAAAGTATACAATCAACATCAAAGTATCTTCAATCAACAACAAAGCATCTTCAATCAACATTAAATGGATCTGCAATCACCATCAAATGATCTTCAATCAACAACAAAGCATCTTCAATCAACATCAAAATCAAAGGATGCAGTCAGCAACAAAGGATCGTCAATCAACATCAAAGGGTCTTCAATCAAATCAAAGGATCCAATCAACAACAAGGGATCATCAATCAACAACAAAGCATCTTCAATGAACAATAAAAGATCTTCAATCAACATCAAAGGATCTACAATCAACATCAAAGGATCCAATCAACATCAAAGGATCTGAATCATCAACAAAGGAACTTCAATCAACAACAAAGCACATTCAATCAAAATCAAATGAACTTCAATCAAAAACAAAGGAACTTCAATAAACAACAAAGGATCCAATCAACAACAAAGTAGCTTCAATCAACATCTAAGGATCTTTAATCATCATCAAAGGATCCAATCAACATCAAAGATACTTCAATAAACACAAAGCATCATCAATCAACATCAAATGATGCAATCAACAACAAAGGATCTTCAATCAACATCAAAGGGACTTCAATCAAATGAAAGGATCCAATCAACAACAAGGGATCATCAATCAACAACAAAGCATCTTCAATCAACATCAACATCAAAGGATGCAATCAACAACAAAGGATCTACAATCAGCATCAATGAAACTTCAATCAACAACAAAGGATCTTCAATCACAACAACGCATCTTCAATCAACATCAACATCAAAGGATGCAATCAACACAAAGGATCTTCAATCAACATCAAATGGTCTTCAATCAAATCAAAGGATCCAATCAACAACAAGGGATCATCAATCAACAAGAACGCATCTTCAATCAACATCAAGGGATCCAATCAACATCAAACGATCTTCAATCAACAATAAAGGAGCTTCAATCCTCAACAAAAGATCATCAATCAACATCAAAGGATTTTCAATCGACATCAAAGGATCTTCAATGAACCACAAAACAGCTTCAATCAACATCAACAACAAAGGATATTCAATCATCATCAAATGGTTTTTAATCAAATCAAAGGATCCAATAAACATCAAAGAATATTCAATCAACAACAAAGCATCTACAATCAACAACAAAGGATCTGCCATCAAAATCAATGGATCTTCAATGAACAACAATGGATCTTCAATCAACAACAAAGGATCCAATCAACAACAAAGCATCTACAATCAACAACAAAGGATCTTCCATCAACATCAATGGAGCTTCAATCAACAACAAAGGATCATCAATCAACAACAAAGGATATTCAATCAACCAATCAACATCTAAGGATCTTCAATCAACACCAACGGATCTTCAATCAACAACAAAGCACCATCAATCAACATCAAAGTATCTTCAATCAACAACAAAGGATTTTCAATCAACATTAAAAGGGTCTGCAATCAACATCAAACGATCTTCAATCAGCAACAAAGGATCTTAAATCAACAACAAAGGATCTTCAATCGTCATCAAAGGATCTTCAATCAACAACAAAGCATCTTCAATGAACTTCAACATCAAAGGATGCAATCAACAACAAAGCATCTTCAATCAACAGGAACGGATCTTCAATCAACAACAAAGCACCATCTATCAACATCACAGTATCTTCAATCAACATCAATGGATCTTCAATCAACAACAAAGGATCTTCAATCAGCAACAAAGCATCTTCAATCAACATCAACATCAATGGATGCAAGCAACAACAAAGGATCTTCAATCAACATCAAATGGTCTTCAATAAAATCACAGGATCCAATTAACAACACGGGAACTTCAATCAGCAACAAAGCGTCTTCAATCAACAACAAAGGATCTTCCATCAACATCAATGGAGGTTCGATCAACAACAATGGATTTTCAATCAACAACAAAGGATCCAATCAACAACAAAGAATCTACAATCAACAACAAAGGATCTTCCATCAACATCAATGTAGCTTCAATGAACAATAAAAGATCTTCAATCAACATCAAAGGATCTACAATCAACATCAAAGGATCCAATCAACATCAACGGATCTGCAATCATCAACAAAGGAACTTCAATCAACAACAAAGCACATTCAATCAACATCAAAGGAACTTCAATCAACAACAAAGGAACTTCAATAAACAACAAAGGGTACAATCAACAACAAAGTATCTTCAATCAACATCTAAGGATCTTTAATCATCATCAAAGGATCCAATCAACATCAAAGATTCTTGAATCAACACAAAGCATCTTCAATCAACAACAAAGGATCCAATCAACAACAAAGGATCATCAATCAACATCAAAGTATCTTCAACCAACAACAAAGGATCTTCAATCAACATTAAAAGGATCTGCAATCACCATCAAATGATCTTGAATCAACAACAAAGCATCTCCAATCAACATCAACATCAAAGGATGCAGTCAACAAAGGATCTTCAATCAACATCAAAGGGTCTTCAATCAAATCAAAGGATCCAATCAACAACAAGGGATCATCAATCAACAAAGCATCTTCAATCAACATCAACATCAAAGGATGCAATCAACAACAAAGGATCTTCGATCAGTATCAATGAATCTTCAATCAACAACAAAGGATCTTCAATCAGCAACATCGCATCTTCAATCAACATCAACATCAAAGTATACAATCAACACAAAGGATCTTCAATCAACATCAAAGGGTCTTCAATTAAATCAAAGGATCCAATCAACAGCAATGGATCTTCAATCAACAACAAAGCATCATCAATCAACATCAAATGATCCAGTCAAGAATAAAGGATCATCAATCAACAACAAAGCATCTTCAATCAACATTAAAAGGACTTCAATCAACAACAAAGGAACATCAATCAACATCTACGCATCTTCAGCCAACATCAAAGGGTCTTTAATCAAATCAAAGGATCCAATCAACAACAAGGGATCATCAACCAACATCAAAGCATCTTCAATGAACAATAAAATATCTTCAATCAACATCAAAGGATCTACAATCAACATCAAAAGACCCAATCAACATCAAAGAATCTTCAATCAACAGCAACGCATCTTCAATCAATAGCAAAGGATCTTCAATCAAAATCGATGGATCTTCAATCAACAACAATGGATCTTCAGTCAACAACAAAGTATACAATCAACATCAAAGTATCTTCAATCAACAACAAAGCATCTTCAATCAACATTAAATGGATCTGCAATCACCATCAAATGATCTTCAATCAACAACAAAGCATCTTCAATCAACATCAAAATCAAAGGATGCAGTCAGCAACAAAGGATCGTCAATCAACATCAAAGGGTCTTCAATCAAATCAAAGGATCCAATCAACAACAAGGGATCATCAATCAACAACAAAGCATCTTCAATGAACAATAAAAGATCTTCAATCAACATCAAAGGATCTACAATCAACATCAAAGGATCCAATCAACATCAAAGGATCTGAATCATCAACAAAGGAACTTCAATCAACAACAAAGCACATTCAATCAAAATCAAATGAACTTCAATCAAAAACAAAGGAACTTCAATAAACAACAAAGGATCCAATCAACAACAAAGTAGCTTCAATCAACATCTAAGGATCTTTAATCATCATCAAAGGATCCAATCAACATCAAAGATACTTCAATAAACACAAAGCATCATCAATCAACATCAAATGATGCAATCAACAACAAAGGATCTTCAATCAACATCAAAGGGACTTCAATCAAATGAAAGGATCCAATCAACAACAAGGGATCATCAATCAACAACAAAGCATCTTCAATCAACATCAACATCAAAGGATGCAATCAACAACAAAGGATCTACAATCAGCATCAATGAAACTTCAATCAACAACAAAGGATCTTCAATCACAACAACGCATCTTCAATCAACATCAACATCAAAGGATGCAATCAACACAAAGGATCTTCAATCAACATCAAATGGTCTTCAATCAAATCAAAGGATCCAATCAACAACAAGGGATCATCAATCAACAAGAACGCATCTTCAATCAACATCAAGGGATCCAATCAACATCAAACGATCTTCAATCAACAATAAAGGAGCTTCAATCCTCAACAAAAGATCATCAATCAACATCAAAGGATTTTCAATCGACATCAAAGGATCTTCAATGAACCACAAAACAGCTTCAATCAACATCAACAACAAAGGATATTCAATCATCATCAAATGGTTTTTAATCAAATCAAAGGATCCAATAAACATCAAAGAATATTCAATCAACAACAAAGCATCTACAATCAACAACAAAGGATCTGCCATCAAAATCAATGGATCTTCAATGAACAACAATGGATCTTCAATCAACAACAAAGGATCCAATCAACAACAAAGCATCTACAATCAACAACAAAGGATCTTCCATCAACATCAATGGAGCTTCAATCAACAACAAAGGATCATCAATCAACAACAAAGGATATTCAATCAACCAATCAACATCTAAGGATCTTCAATCAACACCAACGGATCTTCAATCAACAACAAAGCACCATCAATCAACATCAAAGTATCTTCAATCAACAACAAAGGATTTTCAATCAACATTAAAAGGGTCTGCAATCAACATCAAACGATCTTCAATCAGCAACAAAGGATCTTAAATCAACAACAAAGGATCTTCAATCGTCATCAAAGGATCTTCAATCAACAACAAAGCATCTTCAATGAACTTCAACATCAAAGGATGCAATCAACAACAAAGCATCTTCAATCAACAGGAACGGATCTTCAATCAACAACAAAGCACCATCTATCAACATCACAGTATCTTCAATCAACATCAATGGATCTTCAATCAACAACAAAGGATCTTCAATCAGCAACAAAGCATCTTCAATCAACATCAACATCAATGGATGCAAGCAACAACAAAGGATCTTCAATCAACATCAAATGGTCTTCAATAAAATCACAGGATCCAATTAACAACACGGGAACTTCAATCAGCAACAAAGCGTCTTCAATCAACAACAAAGGATCTTCCATCAACATCAATGGAGGTTCGATCAACAACAATGCATTTTCAATCAACAACAAAGGATCCAATCAACAACAAAGAATCTACAATCAACAACAAAGGATCTTCCATCAACATCAATGTAGCTTCAATGAACAATAAAAGATCTTCAATCAACATCAAAGGATCTACAATCAACATCAAAGGATCCAATCAACATCAACGGATCTGCAATCATCAACAAAGGAACTTCAATCAACAACAAAGCACATTCAATCAACATCAAAGGAACTTCAATCAACAACAAAGGAACTTCAATAAACAACAAAGGGTACAATCAACAACAAAGTATCTTCAATCAACATCGAAGGTTCTTTAATCATCATCAAAGGATCCAATCAACATCAAAGATTCTTGATTCAACACAAAGCATCTTCAATCAACAACAAAGGATCCAATCAACAACAAAGGATCATCAATCAACATCAAAGTATCTTCAACCAACAACAAAGGATCTTCAATCAACATTAAAAGGATCTGCAATCACCATCAAATGATCTTGAATCAACAACAAAGCATCTCCAATCAACATCAACATCAAAGGATGCAGTCAACAAAGGATCTTCAATCAACATCAAAGGGTCTTCAATCAAATCAAAGGATCCAATCAACAACAAGGGATCATCAATCAACAAAGCATCTTCAATCAACATCAACATCAAAGGATGCAATCAACAACAAAGGATCTTCGATCAGTATCAATGAATCTTCAATCAACAACAAAGGATCTTCAATCAGCAACATCGCATCTTCAATCAACATCAACATCAAAGTATACAATCAACACAAAGGATCTTCAATCAACATCAAAGGGTCTTCAATTAAATCAAAGGATCCAATCAACAGCAATGGATCTTCAATCAACAACAAAGCATCATCAATCAACATCAAATGATCCAGTCAAGAATAAAGGATCTTCAATCAACAACATAGCATCTTCAATCAACAATAAAAGGACTTCAATCAACAACAAAGGAACATCAATCAACATCTACGCATCTTCAGCCAACATCAAAGGGTCTTTAATCAAATCAAAGGATCCAATCAATAACAAGGGATCATCAACCAACAACAAAGCATCTTCAATGAACAATAAAATATCTTCAATCAACATCAAAGGATCTACAATCAACATCAAAAGACCCAATCAACATCAAAGAATCTTCAATCAACAGCAACGCATCTTCAATCAATAGCAAAGGATCTTCAATCAAAATCAATGGATCTTCAATCAACAACAATGGATCTTCAGTCAACAACAAAGTATACAATCAACATCAAAGTATCTTCAATCAACAACAAAGCATCTTCAATCAACATTAAATGGATCTGCAATCACCATCAAATGATCTTCAATCAACAACAAAGCATCTTCAATCAACATCAAAATCAAAGGATGCAGTCAGCAACAAAGGATCGTCAATCAACATCAAAGGGTCTTCAATCAAATCAAAGGATCCAATCAACAACAAGGGATCATCAATCAACAACAAAGCATCTTCAATGAACAATAAAAGATCTTCAATCAACATCAAAGGATCTACAATCAACATCAAAGGATCCAATCAACATCAAAGGATCTGAATCATCAACAAAGGAACTTCAATCAACAACAAAGCACATTCAATCAAAATCAAATGAACTTCAATCAAAAACAAAGGAACTTCAATAAACAACAAAGGATCCAATCAACAACAAAGTAGCTTCAATCAACATCTAAGGATCTTTAATCATCATCAAAGGATCCAATCAACATCAAAGATACTTCAATAAACACAAAGCATCATCAATCAACATCAAATGATGCAATCAACAACAAAGGATCTTCAATCAACATCAAAGGGACTTCAATCAAATGAAAGGATCCAATCAACAACAAGGGATCATCAATCAACAACAAAGCATCTTCAATCAACATCAACATCAAAGGATGCAATCAACAACAAAGGATCTACAATCAGCATCAATGAAACTTCAATCAACAACAAAGGATCTTCAATCACAACAACGCATCTTCAATCAACATCAACATCAAAGGATGCAATCAACACAAAGGATCTTCAATCAACATCAAATGGTCTTCAATCAAATCAAAGGATCCAATCAACAACAAGGGATCATCAATCAACAAGAACGCATCTTCAATCAACATCAAGGGATCCAATCAACATCAAACGATCTTCAATCAACAATAAAGGAGCTTCAATCCTCAACAAAAGATCATCAATCAACATCAAAGGAATTTCAATCGACATCAAAGATCTTCAATGAACCACAAAACAGCTTCAATCAACATCAACAACAAAGGATATTCAATCATCATCAAATGGTTTTTAATCAAATCAAAGGATCCAATAAACATCAAAGAATATTCAATCAACAACAAAGCATCTACAATCAACAACAAAGGATCTTCCATCAAAATCAATGGATCTTCAATGAACAACAATGGATCTTCAATCAACAACAAAGGATCCAATCAACAACAAAGCATCTACAATCAACAACAAAGGATCTTCCATCAACATCAATGGAGCTTCAATCAACAACAATGGATCTTCAATCAACAACAAAGGATCCAATCAACAACAAAGGATCATCAATCAACAACAAAGGATATTCAATCAACCAATCAACATCTAAGGATCTTCAATCAACACCAACGGATCTTCAATCAACAACAAAGCATCTTCAATCAACATCAACGGATCTTCAATCAACAACAAAGCACCATCAATCAACATCAAAGTATCTTCAATCAACAACAAAGGATCTTCAATCAACATTAAAAGGGTCTGCAATCACCATCAAAGGATCTTCAATCAACAACAAAGCATCTTCAATCAATATCAAACGATCTTCAATCAGCAACAAAGGATCTTAAATCAACAACAAAGGATCTTCAATCGTCATCAAAGGATCTTCAATCAACAACAAAGCATCTTCAATGAACTTCAACATCAAAGGATGCAATCAACAACAAAGCATCTTCAATCAACAGGAACAGATCTTCAATCAACAACAAAGCACCATCTATCAACATCACAGTATCTTCAATCAACATCAATGGATCTTCAATCAACAACAAAGGATCTTCAATCAGCAACAAAGCATCTTCAATCAACATCAACATCAATGGATGCAAGCAACAACAAAGGATCTTCAATCAACATCAAATGGTCTTCAATAAAATCACAGGATCCAATCAACAACACGGGAACTTCAATCAGCAACAAAGCGTCTTCAATCAACAACAAAGGATCTTCCATCAACAGCAATGGAGGTTCGATCAACAACAATGGATTTTCAATCAACAACAAAGGATCCAACCAACAACAATGGATCTTCAATCAACAACAAAGGATATAATCAACAACAACGCATCTAAAATCAACGACAAAGGGATCTTCCATCAACATCAATGGAGCTTCAATCAACAACAATGGATCTTCAATCAACAACAAAGGATCCAATCAACAACAAAGGATAATCAATCAACAACAAAGGATCTTCAATCAAGAACAAAGCATCTTCAATCAACATCAACGGATCTTCAATCAACAACAAAGCATCTTCAATCAACATCAACATCAAACGATGCAATCACAACAAAGGATCTTCAATCAACATCAAAGTGTCTTCAATCAAATCAAAGGATCTAATCAACAAGAAGGGATCATCAATCAACAACGAAGCATCTTCAATGAACAATAAAAGATCCTCAATCAACATTAAAGGATCTACATTCAACATCAAAGGATCCAATCAACATCAAAGCATCTGCAATCAACAACAAAGGATGAGGACTGTCTGAGGATACAGCAGGATTTAGATTGTCTGGAGACTTGGGCGGAGAGATGGCAGATGGAGTTTAACCTGGACAAATGTGAGGTAATGCATTTTGGAAGGGCTAATGCAGGTAGGGAATATACAGTGAATGGTAGAACCCTCAAGAGTATTGAAAGTCAAAGAGATCTAGGAGTACAGGTCCACAGATCACTGAAAGGGGCTACACAGGTGGAGAAGGTAGTCAAGAAGGCATACGGCATGCTTGCCTTCATTGGCCGGGGCATTGAGTATAAGAATTGGCAAGTCATGTTGCAGCTGTATAGAACCTTAGTTAGGCCACACTTGGAGTATAGTGTTCAATTCTGGTCGCCACACTACCAGAAGGATGTGGAGGCTTTAGAGAGGGTGCAGAAGAGATTTACCAGAATGTTGCCTGGTATGGAGGGCATAAGCTATGAAGAGCGATTGAATAAACTCGGTTTGTTCTCACTGGAACGAAGGAGGTTGAGGGGCGACCTGATAGAGGTATACAAAATTATGAGGGGCATAGACAGAGTGGATAGGCAGAGGCTTTTCCCCAGGGTAGAGGGGTCAATTACTAGGGGGCATAGGTTTAAGGTGAGAGGGGCAAAGTTTAGAGTAGATGTACGAGGCAAGTTTTTTACGCAGAGGGTAGTGGGTGCCTGGAACTCACTACCGGAGGAGGTAGTGGAGGCAGGGACGATAGGGACATTTAAGGGGCATCTTGACAAATATATGAATAGGATGGGAATAGAAGGATACGGACCCAGGAAGTGTAGAAGATTGTAGTTTAGTCGGGCAGTATGGTCGGCACGGGCTTGGAGGGCCGAAGGGCCTGTTCCTGTCTGTACATTTCTTTGTTCTTTGTTCTTTGAACTTCAATCAACAGCAAAGAGTATTGAATCAACACCAAAGCACATTCAATCAACATCAAAGGAACTTCAATCAACAACAAAGGATCTTCAATCAACAGGAACGGATCTTCAATCAACAACAAAGCACCATCTATCAACATCACAGTATCTTCAATCAACATCAATGGATCTTCAATCAACAACAAAGGATCTTCAGTCAACATCAAACGGTCTTCAATCAAATCAAAGGATCCAATCAACAAAAAGTGATCATCAGTCAACAACAAAGCATCTCCAATGAACAATAACATATCTTTAATCAACATCAAAGGATCTACAATCAACATCAAAGGATCCAATCAACATCAAAGGATCCAATCGACAACAAAGGATCTGCAATCAACAACAAAGGAACTTCAATCAACAACAAAGGATCTATGATCAACATCAAAGGATCCAATCCACATCAAAGAATCTTGAATTAACAACAAAACATCTTCAATCAACAACAAAGGATCTTCAATCAACATCAATGGATCTTTAATCAACAACAATGGATCTTCAATCAACAACAAAGGATCCAATCAACAACAAAGGATCATCAATCAACAACAAAGCATCCTCAATCATCAACCAAGGATCTTCAATCAACAACAACGGATCTTCAATCAACAACAAAGCATCTTCAAACAACATCAAAGTATCTTCAATCAACAACAAAGGATCGTCAATCAACATTAAAAGGATCTGCAATCACCATCAAAGGATCTTCAATCAACAACAAAGCATCTTCAATCAACATCAACATCAAACGATGCAATCACAACAAAGGATCTTCAATCAACATCAAAGTGTCTTCAATCAAATCAAAGGATCCAATCAACAAGAAGGGATCATCAATCAACAACGAAGCGTCTTCAATGAACAATAAAAGATCCTCAATCAACATTAAAGGATCTACATTCAACATAAAAGGATCCAATCAACATTAAAGCATCTGCAATCAACAACAAAGGAACTTCAATCAACAACAAAGGAACTTCAATCAACAACAAAGAGTATTGAATCAACATCAAAGCACATTCAATCAACATCAAAGGAACTTCCATCAACAACAAAGGATCCAATCAACAAGAAAGGGTCATCAATCAACAACAAAGGATCTTCAATCAACATCAAAGAATCTTCGATCAACAACAAAGCATTTTCAATCAACAACAAAGGATCTTCAATCCACATCAATGGATCTTCAATCAACAACAATGGATCCAATCAACATCAAAGAATCTTCAATTAACAACAAAGCATCTTCAATCAACAACAAAGGATCTTGAATCAACAACAAAGTACCATCAATCAAAATCAAAAAATCTTCAATCAAACGCAAAGGATCTTCAATCAACAACAGGGCATCTTCAATCAACATCAAAGGATTGGCAATCTACATCAAAGAATCGTCAATCAACAACAAATGATCCAATCAAAAACAAAAGACCTTCAATCAAAAACAAAGTAGCTTCTATCAACTACAAAGCGTCTTAAATCAACAAAGGATCTTCAATCAGCAACAAAGTATCTTCAATCAGCAACAAATCATCTTCAATCAACATCAAACGATCTTCAATCAACAACAAAGGATCTTAAATCAACTACAAAGGATCTTCAATCGACATCAAAGGAGCTTCAGTGAACAACAAAGCATCTTCGTTCAACATCAACATCAAAGGATGCAATCAACAACAAAGGATCTTCAGTCAACATCAAACGGTCTTCAATCAAATCAAAGGATCCAATCAACAAAAAGTGATCATCAATCAACAACAAAGCATCTCCAATGAACAATAACATATCTTTAATCAACATCAAAGGATCTACAATCAACATCAAAGGATCCAATCAACATCAAAGGATCCAATCTACATCAAAGGATCTGCAATCAACAACAAAGGAACTTCAATCAATAACAAAGAGTCTTGAATTAACAACAAAGCACATTCAATCAACATCAAAGGAACTTCAATCAACAACAAAGGAACTTCAATCAACAACAAAGGATCTTTGATCAACATCAAAGGATCCAATCCACATCAAAGAATCTTGAATCAACAACAAAACATCTTCAATCAACAACAAAGGATCTTCAATCAACAACAAAGCACCATCAATCAACATCACAGTATCTTCAATCAACATCAATGGATCTTCAATCAACAACAAAGGATCTTCAATCAACAACAAAGCATCTTCAATCAACATCAACATCAAAGGCTGCAATAAACAACAAAGAATCTGCAATCAACATCAAAGGGTCTTCAATCAAATCAAAGGATCCAATCAAAAACACAGCATCTTCAATCAGCAACAAAGCATCTTCAATCAACATCAAACGATCTTCAATCAACAATAAAGGATCTTCAATCAATAACAAACGATCATCAATCAACATCAAAGGATTTTCAATTGACAAAGGATCTTCAATGAACAACAAAACATCTTCAATCAACATCAACATCAAAGGATGCAATCAACAACAAAGGTTCTTCAATCAACATCAAAGGGTCGTTAATCAAATCAAAGGGTCCAATCAACAACAAAGTATCATCAATCAACAACAAAGAGTCTTCAATCAACAACACAGCACATTCAATCAACATCAAAGGATCTTCAATAAATAATAAATGATCCAATCAACAACAAAGGATCATCAATCAACAACAAAGGATCTTCAATCAACAACAAAGCATCTTCAATCAACAACAAACCATGTTCAATCAACATCAAAGGATGTTCAATGAACAAAAAAGCATTTTCAATCAACATCATAGGATCTTGAAACAACATCAAAGGATCAGCAAACAACAACAAAGGATCGTCAAGCAACAACAAATGATTTTCAATCAACATCGGAGGATCCAATCAACATCAAAGGAACTGCAAGCATTAACAACGTATCTTCAATCAACAACAAAGCACCATCTATCAACATCACAGTATCTTCAAAGAACATCAATGGATCTTCAATCAACAACAAAGGATCTTCAATCAGCAACAAAGCATCTTCAATCAACATCAAATGGTCTTCAATAAAATCAAAGGATCCAATCAACAACACGGGAACTTCAATCAGCAACAAAGCGTCTTCAATCAACAACAAAGGATCCAATCAACATCGAAGGATCCAATCAACATCAAAGGAACTGCAAGCATTAACAACGTATCTTCAATCAACAACAAAGCACCATCTATCAACATCAATGTAGCTTCAATCAACAACAATGGATCTTCAATCAACTACAAAGGATTCAATCAACAACAAAGCATCTACAATCAACAACAAAGGATCTTCCATCAACATCAATGTAGCTTCAATCAACAACAATGGATCTTCAATCAACAACAAAGGATCCAACCAACAACAATGGATAATCAATCAACAACAAAGGATCTTCAATCAACAACAAAGCATCTTCACTCAACATCAACGGATCTTCAATCAACAACAAAGCACCATCAATCAACATCAAAGTATCTTCAATCAACAACAAAGGATCTTCAATCAACATTAAAAGGATCTGCAATCACCATCAAAGGATCTTCAATCAACAACAAAGCATCTTCAATCAACATCAACATCAAACGATGCAATCACAACAAAGGACCTTCAATCAACATCAAAGGGTCTTCAATCAACATCAATGGCTCTTCAATCAACAACAAAGAATCTTCAATCAGCAACAAAGCATCTTCAATCAACATCAACATCAAAGGATGCAATCAACAACAAAGGATCATCAATCACCATCAAAGGGTCTTCAATCAAATCAAAGGTTCCAATCAACAACAAGGGATCATCAATCAACAACAAAACATCGTCAATCATCATCAAAGCATGCAATCAACAACAAAGGATCTTCAATCAGCAACAAAGCATCTTCAATCAACATCAAACGATCTTCAATCAACAACAAAGGACCTTCAATCAACTCAACAACAAAAGATCATTACTCAACATCAAAGGATCTTCAATGAACAACAAAACATCTTCAATCAACATCAACATCAAAGGATGTAATCAACAACAAAGGATCTTCAATCAACATCAAAGTGTCTTCAATCAAATCAAAGGATCCAATCAACAAGAAGGGATCATCAATCAACAACAAAGCATCTTCAATGAACAATAAAAGATCCTCAATCAACATTAAATGATCTACATTCAACACCAAAGCATCCAATCAACATCAAAGAGTATTGGTTCAACACCAAAGCACATTCAATCAACATCAAAGAATCTTCAACCAACAACAAAGCATCTTCAATCAACAACAAAGGATCTTCAATCCACATCAATGGATCTTCAATCAACAACAATGGATCCAATCAACTTCAAAGAATCTTCATTTAACAACAAAGCATCTTCAATCAACAACAAAGGATCTTCAATCAACAACAAAGTACCATCAATCAACATCAAAAAATCTTCAATCAAAAGCAAAGGATCTTCAATCAACAACAGGGCATCTTCAATCAACATCAAAGGATTGGCAATCTACATCAAAGGATCGTCAATCAACAACAAATGATCCAATCAAAAACAAAAGGCCTTCAATCTAAAACAAAGTAGCTTCTATCAACAACAAAGCGTCTTAAATCAACAAAGGATCTTCAATCAGCAACAAAGTATCTTCAATCAGCAACAAATCATCTTCAATCAACATCAAACGATCTTCAATCAACAACAACGGATCTTAAATCAACTACAAAGGATCTTCAATCGACATCAAAGGATCTTCAATGAACAACAAAGCATCTTCGTTCAACATCAACATCAAAGGATGCAATCAACAACAAAGGATCTTCAGTCAACATCAAACGGTCGTCAATCAAATCAAAGGATCCAATCAAAAAAAGTGATCATCAATCAACAACAAAGCATCTCCAATGAACAATAACATATCTTTAATCAACATCAAGGGATCTACAATCAACGTCAAAGGATCCAATCAACATCAAAGGATCCAATCTACATCAAAGGATCTGGAATCAACAACAAAGAGTCTTGAATTAACAACAAAGCACATTCAATCAACATCAAAGGAACTTCAATCAACAACAAAGGAACTTCAATCAACAACAAAGGATCTTTGATCAACATCAAAGGATTCAATCCACATCAAAGAATCTTGAATCAACAAAAAACATCTTCAATCAACAACAAAGGATCTTCAATCAACATCAATGGATCTTTAATCAACAACAATGGATCTTCAATCAACAACAAAGGATCCAATCAACAACAAAGGATCATCAATCAACAACAAAGGATCCTCAATCATCAACCAAGGATCTTCAATCAACACCAACGGATCTTCAATCAACAACAAAGCATCTTCAAACAACAATAAATAATCTTCATTCAACAACAAAGGATCTTCAATCAACAACAAAGGATCATCAATCAATAACAAAGGATCTCCCATCAACAAAGGATATTCAATCAACATCAAAGGATCAGCAATCAATATCAAACGATCTTCAATTAACAACAAAGGAACAGTCAACAACAAAGCATCTTCAATCACGAAAGGATCTTCATTCAACAACAACGCACCTTCAATCACCAACAAATGATCTTTATTCAACAAAGCAGCTTCAAACAACATCAAAGTATCTTCAATCAACATCAAAGGATCTTCAATCAACAACAAAGGATCATTAAGAAACAACAAAGGATCAATCATCAAAGAAGCCTCTTCAATCAACAACAACTGATCCCTAATCAACAACAAAAGATCTTCACTGAACAACAAAGGATCAACAACATAGGATCTTCCATCAACAAAGGATCTTAAATCAACAACAAGTAATAATCACTCAACAACAAAGCATCTTCAATCAACATCAAAGGATCTTCAATCAACATCAAAGACTCATGAATCAGCAATAAAGGTCCTTCAATGAACAACAAAGGATCATCAAATAACAACAATGAATCGGCAATCAACAACAAAGGATCTTCAATCAACTGGAATGGATCATAAATCCATCAACAAAGGATTTATTAACAACAAATGATCTTCAATAAACAACAAAAGGATCTTCAATCAACAACAATGGATCATCAATCAACATCAAAGGATCTTCCATCAACAAAGGATCATCAATCAACAACAAATGATCTTCAATCAAGATAAAGTATTCAATCAACATCACAGGATCTTCAATCAAACACAGGGGATATTCAATAAGCATCAAAGCATTTACAATCAACAACAAATGATCTTCAATCAACAAAAAAGGATCTTCAATCAACATCAAAGCACCTTCAATCTATAAAAAGCATTTTCAACCAACAACAAAGGATCATCAATCAACAACATAGAACATAGAACATAGAACATAGAACATAGAACGATACAGCGCAGTACAGGCCCTTCGGCCCACGATGTTGCACCGAAACAAAAGCCATCTAAGCTACACTATGCCATTATCATCCATATGTTTATTCAATAAACTTTGAAATGCCCTCAATGTTGGCGAGTTCACTACTGTAGCAGGTAGGGCATTCTACGGCCTCACTACTCTTTGCGTAAAGAACCTACCTCTGACCTCTGTCCTATATCTATTACCCCTCAGTTTAAAGCTATGTCCCCTCGTGCCAGCCATTTCCATCCGCGGGAGAAGGCTCTCACTGTCCACCCTATCTAACCCCCTGATCATTTTGTATGTCTCTATTAAGTCTCCTCTTAACCTTCTTCTCTCCAACGAAAACAACCTCAAGTCCATCAGCCTTTCCTCATCAGATTTTCCCTCCATACCAGGCAACATCCTGGTAAATCTCCTCTGCACCCGCTCCAAAATCTCCACGTCCTCCCTATAATGCGGTGACCAGAACTGTACGCAATACTCCAAATGCGGCCGTACCAGAGTTCTGTACAGCTGCAACATGACCTCCTGACTCCGGAACTCAATCCCTCTACCAATAAAGGCCAACACTCCATAGGCATTCTTCACCACCCTATCAACCTGGGTGGCAACTTTCAGGGATTTATGTACTTGGACACCTAGATCCCTCTGCTCATCCACACTTTCAAGTACTTTACCATTAGCCAAATATTCCACATTCCTGTTATTCCTTCCAAAGTGAATCACCTCACACTTCTCTACATTAAACTCCATTTGCCACCTCTCAGCCCAGCTCTGCAGCTTATCTATATCCCTCTGTAACATGCTACATCCTTCCACACTATCGACAACACCAACGACTTTAGTATCATCTGCAAATTTACTCACCCAAACTTCTGCGCCTTCCTCTAGGTCATTGATAAAAATGACAAACAGCAACGGCCCCAGAACAGATCCTTGTGGTACTCCACATGTGACTGAACTCCATTCTGAACATTTCCCATCAACCACCACCCTCTGTCTTCTTTCAGCTAGCCAATTTCTGATCCACATCTCTAAATCACCCTCAATCCCCAGCCTCCGTATTTTCTGCAATAGCCTACCGTGGGGAACCTTATCAAACGCTTTGCTGAAATCCATATACACCACATCAACTGCTCTACCCTCGTCTACCTGTTCAGTCACCTTCTCAAAGAACTCGATAAGGTTTGTGAGGCATGACCTACCCTTCACAAAGCCATGCTGACTATCCCTGATCATATTATTCCGATCTAGATGATTATAAATCTTGTCTCTTATAATCCCAATAATGATTGAATAGCCTTTATTGTTCATTGATGATCCTTTGTTGTTCATGGACGATGTCTTTTATTGATTGAATATGCTTTGATGTTGCTTGAAGATCCTTTGTTGTTGGTTGGAGATTCTTTATTGTTTGAAGATCCTTTGTTGTTGATTGAAACTCCTTTGTTGTTTGAAGATGCTTTGTTGTTGATTGAAGAACCTTTGCTGTTAATGGCTGATGCTTTGTTGTTGATTGAAGATGCTTTGTTGTTGATGGAAGATCCTTTGTTGTTGATTGAAGATCTTTGTTGTTGATTGAAAATGCTTTGATGTTGATTGAAGATCCTTTGTTGATTGGAGATGATTTAATGTTGATAGCAGAGCCTTTGTTGATTGAATATCCTTTGACGGTGATTGATAATCCTTTGATGTTGATTGAAGATCCTTTATGGTTGATTGATGATCCTTTGTTGTTCATTGACGATGCTTTGTTGTTGATTGGTGGACGTTGATGTTGATTGCTGATCCTTTGATGCTGATTGAAGATACTTTGTTGTTGATTGAAAATCGTTTGTTGTTATTTGAAGATCTTTTATTGCTGATTGATGACCCTTTGATGTTGACTGAAGATCCTTTGTTAATGGAAGATCATTCGTTGTTGATTGATGATCCTTTGTTGTCGTTTGAAGATTCTTTGTTGTTGATTGAAGATCCTTTGTTCTTCTTTGAAGATCCTTCATTGTTGACTGAAGACCCTTTGATGTCGATTGAAGATACGTTGATGTTGATTGAAGATCCTTTGTTGATGATTGAAGACGATGTAATGTTGATAGAAGATCCTTTGTTGATTGAAGACCCTTTATTGTTCATTGATGATCCTTTGTTGTTCATTGATGATGCTTTTTATTGCTTGACGATGCTTTGATGTTGAGTGAACATCCTTTGTTGTTGATCGAAAATCCTTTGTTGATTAAAGATCCTTTGATGCTCATTGAAGATTCGTTATTGTTTGAAGATCGTTTGCTGTTGATTGAAACTCATTTGTTGTTTGAAGATGCTTTGTTGTTAGAACATAGAACATAGAACATAGAACTATACAGAGAAATACTTCTCATGTCCCCTCCTTGCTCGTCTTAGCTCTCTCTTTAGATCCTTCCAACAAAGCATCTTCAATCAACAAAGGATCTTCAATCAACAACAAAGCCTTTCAACCAACAACAAAGGATCTTCAATCAACAAAGCATCTTCAATCAACATCAAAGAATCTTCTATCAACATTACGTCATCTTCAATCAACAATAAATAAACTTCAATCAATATCAAATCATCTTCAATCAACTTCAAAGGATCTTCAATCAAAAACAAAGGATCTTCATTCAGCATCAGAGCTCCTAAAATCAACAACAAAGGATAGTCAATAAACAATAAAGGATCTTCAATCAATAAAGGATATTCAAACAACATCAAAGAATCTTCAATCAACATCAAAGGATCATCAATCAACAAAGAATCTTCAATTACAAACAAAGGACCTTCAATCAACAACAAAGGATCTTCAATCAACATCAAAGCATCTTCAATCAATAAAAAGATTCTTCAATCAACATCAAAGGATCTTCAATCAACATCAAAGTATCTTCAATCAACAACAAAGGATCATCAATCAACAACAAAGGATCTTCCTCAACAAAGGATCTTCAATCAACATCAAAGGATCAGCAATCAACATCAAACGATCTTCAATTAACAACAAATCATCTTCAATGACCATCAAATGATCTTCAATCAACAACAATGTATCTTCAATCAACAACAAAGGATCTTCAAACAACATCAAAGTATCTTCAATCAACAACAAAGGATCATCAATCAACAACAAAGGATCTTCCATCAACAAAGGATCTTCAATCAACATCAAAGGATCAGCAATCAACATCAAACGATCTTCAATTAACAACTAAGGAACAGTCAACAACAAAGCATCTTCAATCACGAAAGGATCTTCAATCAACAACAACGCACCTTCAATCACCAACAAATGATCTTTATTCAACAAAGCATCTTCAATCAACATCAAAGGATCTTGAATCAACAAAGGATCTTCAATCAACAACAAATCATCTTCAATGACCATCAAATGATCTTCAATCAACAACAATGTATCTTCAATCAACTGTAAAGCATATTCAATCAACAACAAAGGATCTTCAAACAACATCAAAGTATCTTCAATCAACATGAAAAAATCTTCAATCAACATCAAAGTTTCTTCAATCAATAACAAAGGTTCTTCAGTCAACATCAAAGGGTCATCAATCAGCAATAAAGGATCTTCAAAGAACAACAAACGACCTTCCATCAACATCAAAGGATAAGCAATCAACGACAAAGGATCATCAATCAAAAACAAGGCATCTTCAAACAACAAAGGATCTTCAATCAACATGAAAGGATCTTCAAACAACATCAAAGGATCTTCAATCAGCAATGGATCTTCAATCAACAACAATGGATCTTAAATCACCAAGAAAGGATCTTCACGCAACATCAAAGCATCTTCAATCAATAAAAAGCATTTTCAACCAACAACAATGAATCATCAATCAACAAAAAAATCTTTCAACCAACAAAAAAGGATCTTCAATCATCAAAGCATCTTCAATCAACATCAAAGGATCTTCTGTCAACATTAAGCCATCTACAATCAACAACAAAGGATATTCAATAAACAATAAAGGATCTTCAATCAACAAAGGATTTTCGATCAATATCAAAGCATCTTCAAGCAACAAAGAATTTTCATTCAGCAACAAAGGATCATCAATCAACAACAAAGGATCTTTAATAAACAACAAAGAATCTTCCATCAGCATCTGAGCATGTACAATCAAGAACAAAGGATCTTCAATAAACAATAAAGGATCTTCAATCAACAAAGGATTTTCGATCAACATCAAAACATCTTCAAGCAACAAATAATTTTCATTCAGCAACAAAGGATCATCAATAAATAACAAAGGATCTTCAGTCATCAACAAAGTATCTTCAAGCAACAAAGAAGTTTCATTCAGCAACAAAGGATCATCAATAAACAACAAACGATCTTCAAACAACAACAAAGGATCTTCAATCAACAACAAGGCATCTTCAAACAACAAAGGAGTTTCAATCAACAACAAAGGATCTTCAAACAATATAGAATCTTTAATTAACATCAAAGGATCTTCAATAAACATCAAAGGATCGTCTATCAACAGTAAGTCATCTTCAATCAACAACAATGGATCTTCAATAAACAAAGGATCTTCTATGAACATCAAAGCATCTTCAAGCAACAATTAATTTTCATTCAGCAACAAAGGATCATCAATCAACAAGAAAGGATCTTCAATCAAAATCAACGTATCTTCAATCAACATCAAAGAATCTTCAATCAACATCAAAGAACAACAAAGAACAAAGAAATGTACAGCACAGGAACAGGCCCTTCGGCCCTCCAAGCCCGTGCCGACCATGCTGCCCGACTAAACTACAATCTTCTACACTTCCTGGGTCCGTATCCTTCTATTCCCATCCTATTCATATATTTGTCAAGATGCCCCTTAAATGTCCCTATCGTCCCTGCTTCCACTACCTCCTCCGGTAGTGAGTTCCAGGCACCCACTACCCTCTGCGTAAAAAACTTGCCTCGTACATCTACTCTAAACCTTGCCCCTCTCACCTTAAACCTATGCCCCCTAGTAATTGACCCCTCTACCCTGGGGAAAAGCCTCTGACTATCCACTCTGTCTATGCCCCTCATAATTTTGTATACCTCTATCAGGTCGCCCCTCAACCTCCTTCGTTCCAGTGACAACAAACCGAGTTTATTCAATCGCTCCTCATAGCTTATGCCCTCCATACCAGGCAACATTCTGGTAAATCTCTTCTGCACCCTCTCTAAAGCCTCCACATCCTTCTGGTAGCGTGGCGACCAGAATTGAACACTATACTCCAAGTGTGGCCTAACTAAGGTTCTATACAGCTGCAACATGACTTGCCAATTCTTATACTCAATGCCCCGGCCAATGAAGGCAAGCATGCCGTATGCCTTCTTGACTACCTTCTCCACCTGTGTTGCCCCTTTCAATGACCTGTGGACCTGTACTCCTAGATCTCTTTGACTTTCAATACTCTTGAGGGTTCTACCATTCACTGTATATTCCCGACCTGCATTAGCCCTTCCAAAATGCATTACCTCACATTTGTCCGGACTAAACTCCATCTGCCATCTCTCCGCCCAAGTCTCCAGGCAATCTAAATCCTGCTGTATCCTCCGACAGTCCTCATCGCTATCCGCAATTCCACCAACCTTTGTGTCGTCTGCAAACTTACTAATCAGACCAGTTACATTTTCCTCCAAATCATTTATATATACTACAAACAGCAAAGGTCCCAACACTGATCCCTGTGGAACACCACTGGTCACAGCCCTCCAATTAGAAAAGCATCCCTCCATTGCTACCCTCTGCCTTCTATGGCCTAGCCAGTTCTGTATCCACCTTGCCAGTTCACCCCTGATCCCGTGTGACTTCACCTTTTGTACTAGTCTACCATGAGGGACCTTGTCAAAGGCCTTACTGAAGTCCATATAGACAACATCTACTGCCCTACCTGCATCAGTCATCTTAGTGACCTCCTCGAAAAACTCTATCAAGTTAGTGAGACACGACCTCCCCTTCACAAAACCGTGCTGCCTCTCACTAATACGTCCATTTGCTTCCAAATGGGAGTAGATCCTGTCTCGAAGAATTCTCTCCAGTAATTTCCCTACCACTGAAGTAAGGCTCACCGGCCTGTAGTTCCCGGGATTATCCTTGCTACCCTTCTTAAACAGAGGAACAACATTGGCTATTCTCCAGTCCTCCGGGACATCCCCTGAAGACAGCGAGGATCCAAAGATTTCTGTCAAGGCCTCAGCAATTTCCTCTCCAGCCTCCTTCAGTATTCTGGGGTAGATCCCATCAGGCCCTGGGGACTTATCTACCTTAATATTTTTTAAGACACCCAACACCTCGTCTTTTTGGATCACAATGTGACCCAGGCTATCTACACCCCCTTCTCCAGACTCAACATCTACCAATTCCTTCTCTTTGGTGAATACTGATGCAAAGTATTCATTTAGTACCTCGCCCATTTCCTCTGGCTCCACACATAGATTCCCTTGCCTATCCTTCAGTGGGCCAACCCTTTCCCTGGCTACCCTCTTGCTTTTTATGTACGTGTAAAAAGCCTTGGGATTTTCCTTAACCCTATTTGCCAATGACTTTTCATGACCCCTTCTAGCCCTCCTGACTCCTTGCTTAAGTCCCTTCCTACTTTCCTTATATGCCACACAGGCTTCGTCTGTTCCCAGCCTTTTAGCCCTGTCAAATGCCTCCTTTTTCTTATTGACGAGGCCTACAATATCACTCGTCATCCAAGGTTCCCGAAAATTGCCGTATTTATCTTTCTTCCTCACAGGAACATGCCTGTCCTGTATTCCTTTCAACTGACACTTGAAAGCCTCCCACATGTCAGATGTTGATTTGCCCTCAAACATCCGCCCCCAATCTATGTTCTTCAGTTCCCGCCTAATATTGTTATAATTAGCCTTCCCCCAATTTAGCACATTCATCCTCGGACCACTCTTATCCTTGTCCACCAGTACTTTAAAACTTACTGAATTGTGGTCACTGTTACCGAAATGTTCCCCTACTGAAACATCTACCACCTGGCCGGGCTCATTCCCCAATACCAGATCCAGTACCGCCCCTTCCCTAGTTGGACTGTTTACATATTGTTTTAAGAAGCCCTCCTGGATGCTCCTTACAAACTTCGCCCCGTCTAAGCCCCTGGCACTAAGTGAGTCCCAGTCAATATTGGGGAAGTTGAAGTCTCCCATCACCACAACCCTGTTGTTTTTACTCTTTTCCAAAATCTGTCTACCAATCTGCTCCTCTATCTCCCGCTGGCTGTTGGGGGGCCTGTAGTATACCCCCAACATTGTGACTGCACCCTTCTTATTCCTGATCTCTACCCATATAGCCTCACTGCCCTCTGAGGTGTCCTCTAGCAGTATAGCTGTGATATTCTCCCGAACAAGTAGCGCAACTCCGCCTCCCCTTTTACATCCCCCTCTATCCCGCCTGAAACATCTAAATCCTGGAACGTTTAGCTGCCAATCCTGCCCTTCCCTCAACCAGGTCTCTGTAATGGCAACAACATCATAGTTCCAAGTAGTAATCCAAGCTCTAAGTTCATCTGCCTTACCCGTAATGCTCCTTGCATTAAAACATATGCACTTCAGGCCACCAGACCCGCTGTGTTCAGCAACTTCTCCCCGTCTGCTCTGCCTCAGAGCCACACTGTCACTATTCCCTAGTTCTCCCTCAATGCTCTCACCTTCTGACCTATTGCTCCCGCGCCCACACCCCTGCCATACTAGTTTAAACCCTCCCGTGTGACACTAGCAAACCTCGCGGCCAGGATATTTATGCCTCTCCGGTTTAGATGCAACCCGTCCATCTTATACAGGTCACACCTGCCCCGGAAGAGCTCCCAGTGGTCCAGATAACGGAAACCCTCCCTCCTACACCAGCTGTTTAGCCACGTGTTTGTCTGCTCTATCTTCCTATTTCTAGCCTCACTGGCACGTGGCACAGGGAGTAATCCCGAGATCACAACCCTCGAGGTCCTGTCTTTTAACTTTCTGCCTAGCTCCCTGAACTCCTGCTGCAGGATCTCATGCCCCTTCCTGCCTATGTCGTTAGTACCAATATGTACAACGACCTCTGCCTGTTTGCCCTCCCCCTTCAGGATTCCCTCTACCCGTTCGGAGACATCCTGGACCCTGGCACCAGGGAGGCAACATACCATCCTGGAGTCTCTTTCACGTCCACAGAAGCGCCTATCTGTGCCCCTGACTATAGAGTCCCCTATTACTATTACTCTTCTGCGCTTTGACCCTCCCTTCTGAACATCAGAGCCAGCCGTGGTGCCACTGCTCTGGCTGCTGCTGTTTTCCCCTGATAGGCTATCCCCCCCGACAGTATCCAAAGGGGTATATCTGTTCGAGAGGGGCACAACCACAGGGGATTCCTGCACTGACTGCCTGCCCTTTCTGGTGGTCACCCATTTCTCTGACCACATTTACATAACTGTGATCTATGACGCTTTCCGCCACCTGCATGCTCCTAAGTGCATCCAATTGCTGCTCCAACCGAACCATGCGGTCTGTGAGGAGCTGCAGTTGGGTGCACTTTCTGCAGATGAAGCCATCCGGGACGCTGGAAGCCTCCCGGACCTGCCACATCTCACAGTCAGAGCACAGCACCCCTCTAACTGACATTGCGTCAATTAATTAAAATTAAAATTTGTCTTTTTTTTTTATAAATACTTTTTTTTTTAAATTGCAAAGTTACTGTCAACTATCTGTTTCCTAGCACTAGATTTCTAATAGAAATGCGATAGCTAACTATAATACTCTCCGATCTCTGGCTTAGATATCCTCTAAATTATAATTAAGTTATTATGTTTAATTAGTTCCCAAATACTCAATTTTTTTAAAAATTTAGGTTAGAATCCCAACCAGCCACTCAGGTCACAGCTTTTCTGTGATGTCACTTCAGTTTCCCCCCGACACACACAATTTGAAAAACGGTATAAAAGTAAAAATCACTTACTTACCTTCTTAGTGTCTGAGATGTTCTCAGGTTCTCTCGCTGACAAAGACTGCTCCTCCACCTCCGATCCTTGACCTGCACAATGCTAATAATATAATAATATAATATGGCACTTACCTTACACCAATGGGTCTTATTATTAGGTTAGAGGAGGAGGGCGGGTGGGAGACACTACACGTGTAGTGTCTCGGGTTTCCTCTCCACCAGAATTTATTGGTTGGGGGGGGGGGGGAAACTTCAATCAACTTCATAGGATCATCAATCAACAATAACGGATCTTCAAAGCACAACAAAGGATCTTCAATCAGCATCAAAGGATCAGCAATCAAAAACAACGGTCATCAATCAACAACAAAGGTTCAGCAATCAACAACAAAGCATCGTCAATGAACAACAAAGGATCATCAATCAACAATAAAGGATTTTCAATCAACACCAAAGGATATTCAATCATCAAAGGATCTTCTATATACATTAAATCATCTTCAATCAACAACAAAGGATCTTCAATCAACATCAAAGGGTCTTCAATCAACAATGAAGGATCTTCAAATATCAACAAAGGATCTTCAAATATCAACAAAGGATCTTCAATCAATAACAAAGGATCATCAGTCAACAACAAAGGATCTTCAATCAACAAAGGATCTGCAATCAACAACAAAGAATCATCAATCAACAACAAAGCATCTACAATCAACAAAGGATCTTCAATCAAAAACACATCTTTTAATCAACAACAAAGGATCTTCAATCAACAACAAAGAATCTTCAATCAATATCAAATCATCTTCAATCAACATCAGAGCGTATACAATCAACAACAAAGGATCTTCAATAAACAATTAAGCGTCGCCAATTAACAATGAATCTACTATTCACGTCAAATTCAGCAACATAGGATCATCAATCAACAACAAAGGATCGTCCATCAACAACAAAGGATCATCCATCAACAACAAAGGATCATCAATCAACAACAACGCATCTACAATCAACAACAAATAATCTTCAATCAATATCAAATCATCTTCAATCAACATCAGAGCATGTACAATCAACAACAAAGGATCGTCAATAAACAATAAAAAGTCTTCAATCAACAATGGAGCTTCTATTAACGTCAAATTCAGCAACAGAGGATCATCAATCAACAACAAAGGATCTTCAACCAACAAAAAAGCATCTTCAATCAACAACAAAGGATCTTCAATCAACATCATCGTATCTTCAATCAACATCAAAGAATTTTCAATCAACATCATAGCCTCTTCAATCAACAATAAAGGATCTTCAAAGAACAGCAAAGGATCTTCAATCAGTTTCAAAGGATCAGTAATCAACAATAACGGTCATCAATCAACAACAAAGGATCTTCAATCAACATATAGTTCGAGTACAATAGATGGGTCGTTTTTTGTACAGTGTGTGCAGGAGGGTTTCCTGAAACAATATGTTGACAGGCCAACAAGAGGCGAGGCCACGTTGGATTTGGTTTTGGGTAATGAACCAGGCCAGGTGTTGGATTTGGAGGTAGGAGAGCACTTTGGGGACAGTGACCACAATTCGGCGACGTTTACGTTAATGATGGAAAGGGGTAAGTATACACCGCAGGGCAAGAGTTATAGCTGGGGAAGGGCAATTATGATGCCATTAGACGTGACTTGGGGGGGATAAGGTGGAGAAGTAGGCTGCAAGTGTTGGGCACACTGGATAAGTGGGGCTTGTTCAAGGATCAGCTACTGCGTGTTCTTGATAAGTATGTACCGGTCAGACAGGGAGGAAGGCGTCGAGCGAGGGAACCGTGGTTTACCAAGGAAGTGGAATCTCTTGTTAAGAGGAAGAAGGAGGTGTGACGTTTCGGTTGGGGCGATGTATAGTTACAAGGTAGCGAGGAAGGATCTAAAGAGAGAGCTAAGACGAGCAAGGAGGGGACATGAGAAGTATTTGGCAGGAAGGATCAAGGAAAACCCAAAAGCTTTCTATAGGTATGTCAGGAATAAGCGAATGACTAGGGAAAGAGTAGGACCAGTCAAGGACAGGGATGGGAAGTTGTGTGTGGAGTCTGAAGAGATAGGCGAGATACTAAATGAATATTTTTCGTCAGTATTCACTCAGGAAAAAGATAATGTTGTGGAGGAGAATGCTGAGCCCCAGGCTAATAGAATAGATGGCATTGAGGTACGTAGGGAAGAGGTGTTGGCAATTCTGGACAGGCTGAAAATAGATAAGTCCCCAGGACCTGATGGGATTTATCCTAGGATTCTCTGGGAGGCCAGGGAAGAGATTGCTGGACCTTTGGCTTTGATTTTTATGTCATCATTGGCTACAGGAATAGTGCCAGAGGACTGGAGGACAGCAAATGTGGTCCCTTTGTTCAAAAAGGGGAGCAGAGACAACCCCGGCAACTATAGACCGGTGAGGCTCACGTCTGTAGTGGGTAAAGTTTTGGAGGGGATTATAAGAGACAAGATTTATAATCATCTAGATAGGAATAATATGATCAGGGATAGTCAGCATTGCTTTGTGAAGGGTAGGTCATGCCTCACAAACCTTATTGAGTTATTTGAGAAGGTGACTGAACAGGTAGACGAGGGTAGAGCAGTTGATGTGGTGTATATGGATTTCAGCAAAGCGTTTGATAAGGTTCCCCACGGTAGGCTATTGCAAAAAATACCGAGGCTGGGGATTGAGGGTGATTTAGAGATGTGGATCAGAAATTGGCTAGCTGAAAGAAGACAGAGGGTGGTGGTTGATGGGAAATGTTCAGAATGGAGTACAGTCACAAGTGGAGTACCACAAGGATCTGTTCTGGGGCCGTTGCTATTTGTCATTTTTATCAATGACCTAGAGGAAGGCGCAGAAGGGTGGGTGAGTAAATTTGCAGACGATACTAAAGTCGGTGGTGTTGTCGATAGTGTGGAAGGATGTAGCAGGTTACAGAAGGATATAGATAAGCTGCAGAGCTGGGCTGAGAGGTGGCAAATGGAGTTTAATGTAAAGAAGTGTGAGGTGATTCACTTTGGAA
This sequence comes from Scyliorhinus torazame, assembly GCF_047496885.1. Taxonomy (NCBI): domain Eukaryota; kingdom Metazoa; phylum Chordata; class Chondrichthyes; order Carcharhiniformes; family Scyliorhinidae; genus Scyliorhinus; species Scyliorhinus torazame. Next base: position 379,583,438 of record NC_092709.1, read on the forward strand.
GGAATAACAGGAATGTGGAATATTTGGCTAATGGTAAAGGTCTTGAAAGTGTGGATGAGCAGAGGGATCTAGGTGTCCATGTACATAGATCCCTGAAAGTTGCCAGCCAGGTTGATAGGGTTGTGAAGAAGGCCTATGGAGTGTTGGCCTTTTTTGGTAGAGGGATTTAGTTCCGGAGTCGGGAGGTCATGTTGCAGCTGTACAGAACTCTGGTACGGCCGCATTTGGAGTATTGCGTACAGTTCTGGTCACCGCATTATAGGAAGGACGTGGAGGCTTTGGAGCGGGTGCAGAGGAGATTTACCAGGATGTTCCCTGGTATGGATGGAAAATCTTATGATGAAAGGCTGATGGACTTGAGGTTGTTTTCGTTGGAGAGAAGAAGGTTAAGAGGAGACTTAATAGAGGCATACAAAATGATCAGGGGGTTGGATAGGGTGGACAGTGAGAGCCTTCTCCCGCGGATGGATATGGCTGGCACGAGGGGACATAAACTTAAACTGAGGGGTAATAGATATAGGACAGAGGTCAGAGGTAGGTTCTTTACGCAAAGAGTAGTGAGGCCGTGGAATGCCCTACCTGCTACAGTAGTGAACTCGCCAACATTGAGGGCATTTAAAAGTTTATTGGATAAACATATGGATGATAATGGCATAGTGTAGGATAGATGGCTTTTGTTTCGGTGCAACATCGTGGGCCGAAGGGCCTGTACTGCGCTGTATTATTCTATGTTCTATGTTCTATGTTCTAACAACAAAGCATCTTCAAACAACAAATGAGTTTCAATCGACAGCAAACGATCTTCAAACAATAAAGAATCTTCAATGAACATCAAAGGATCTTTAATCAACAAAGGATTTTCGATCAACAACAAAGGATGTTCACTCAACATCAAAGCATCTTCAAGCAATAAAAAGCATCATCAATGAACAACAAAGGATCATCAATGAACAATAAAGGGTCTTCAATCAACAAAGGATCTTCTATCAACATTACATCGTCTTCAATCATCAACAAAGGATCTTCAATCAACATCAACGTATCTTCAATCGACATCAAAGGGTCTTCAGTCAACAATGAAGGATCTTCAGAGAAGAACAAAGGATCTTCAATCAACAACAAAGAATCTTCAATCAACAACAAAGGATCATCAATCAACAACGAATGATCTTCCATTAACAAAGGATCTTTAGTCAACATCAAAGGGTCATCAATCAGCAATAAAAGATCTTCAAATAACAACAAACGATTTTCAATCAACAACAAAGTATCTTCAATCAGCATCAAAGGATCAGCAATCAACATCAACGGTCATCAATCAACAACAAAGGATCAGCAATCAACAACAAAGTATCTTCAATCAGCATCAAAGGATCAGCAATCAACATCAACGGCCATCAATCAACAACAAAGCATCGTCAATGAACAACAAAGGATTATCAATCACCGTCAAAGGATATTCAATCAACAAAGGCTCTGCTATCAACATTAAATCATCTCCAATCAACAAAGGATCTTCAATCAACATCAAAGCATTTTCAATCAACAACAAAGATCTTCAATCAACAACAAAGGATTTTCCATCAACAACAAAGCATCAGCCATTAACAGCAAAGGTTCTTCAATCAACAACAAAGCATCTTCAAACAACAAAGGAGTTTCAATCAACAACAAAGAATCTTCAAACAATAAAGAATCTCCAACCAACAACAAAGGATCTTCAAGCAACATCAAAGCATCTTCAATCAATAAAAGGCATCGTCAATGAACAACAAAGGATCATCAATGAACAATAAAGGCTATTCAATCATTATTGGGATTATAAGAGACAAGATTTATAATCATCTAGATCGGAATAATATGATCAGGGATAGTCAGCATGGCTTTGTGAAGGGTAGGTCATGCCTCACAAACCTTATCGAGTTCTTTGAGAAGGTGACTGAACAGGTAGACGAGGGTCGAGCAGTTGATGTGGTGTATATGGATTTCATCAAAGCGTTTGATAAGGTTCCCCACGGTAGGCTATTGCAGAAAATACGGAGGCTGGGGATTGAGGGTGATTTAGAGATGTGGATCAGACATTGGCTAGCTGAAAGAAGACAGAGGGTGGTGGTTGATGGGAAATGTTCAGAATGGACTTCAGTCACAAGTGGAGTACCACAAGGATCTGTTCTGGGGCCGTTGCTGTTTGTCATTTTTATCAATGACCTAGAGGAAGGCGCAGAAGTTTGGGTGAGTAAATTTGCAGATGATACTAAAGTCGTTGGTGTTGTCGATAGTGTGGAAGGATGTAGCATGTTACAGAGGGATATAGATAAGCTGCAGAGCTGGGCTGAGAGGTGGCAAATGGAGTTTAATGTAGAGAAGTGTGAGGTGATTCACTTTGGAAGGAATAACAGGAATGTGGAATATTTGGCTAATGGTAAAGTACTTGAAAGTGTGGATGAGCAGAGGGATCTAGGTGTCCAAGTACATAAATCCCTGCAAATTGCCAACCAGGTTGATAGGGTGGTGAAGAAGGCCTATGGAGTGTTGGCCTTTATTGGTAGAGGGATTGAGTTCCGGAGTCAGGAGTTCATGTTGCAGCTGTACAGAACTCTGGTACGGCCGCATTTGGAGTATTGCGTACAGTTCTGGTCACCGCATTATAGGAAGGACGTGGAGGCTTTTAGCGGGTGCAGAGGAGATTTACCAGGATGTTGCCTGGTATGGAGGGAAAATCTGATGAGGAAAGGCTGATGGACTTGAGGTTGTTTTCGTTGGAGAGAAGAAGGTTAAGAGGAGACTTAATAGAGACATACAAAATGATCAGGGGGTTGGATAGGGTGGACAGTGAGAGCCTTCTCCCGCGGATGGATATGGCTGGCACGAGGGGACATAACTTTAAACTGAGGGGTAATAGATATAGGACAGAGGTCAGAGGTAGTTTCTTTACGCAAAGAGTAGTGAGGCCGTGGATAGCCCTACCTGCTACAGTAGTGAACTCGCCGACATTGAGGGCATTTAAAAGTTTATTGGATAAACATATGGATGATAATGGCATAGTGTAGGATAGATGGCTTTTGTTTCGGTGCAACATCGTGGGCCGAAGGGCCTGTACTGCGCTGTATTGTTCTAAGTTCTATGTTCTAACAACAAAGCATCTTCAAACAACAAATGAGTTTCAATCAACAGTAAACGATCTTCAAACAATAAAGAATCTTCAATGAACATCAAAGGATCTTTAATCAACAAAGGATTTTCGATCAACAACAAAGGATGTTCACTCAACATCAAAGCATCTTCAAGCAATAAAAAGCATCATCAATGAACAACAAAGGATCATCAATGAACAATAAAGGGTCTTCAATCAACAAAGGATCTTCTATCAACATTACATCGTCTTCAATCATCAACAAAGGATCTTCAAACAACATCAACGTATCTTCAATCGACATCAAAGGGTCTTCAGTCAACAATGAAGGATCTTCAAAGAAGAACAAAGGATCTTCAATCAACAACAAAGAATCTTCAATCAACAACAAAGGATCATCAATCAACAACGAATGATCTTCCATTAACAAAGGATCTTCAATCAACAACAAAGGGTCATCAATCAGCAATAAAAGATCTTCAAATAACAACAAACAATTTTCAATCAACAACAAAGTATCTTCAATCAGCATCAAAGGATCAGCAATCAACATCAACGGTCATCAATCAACAACAAAGGATCAGCAATCAACAACAAAGTATCTTCAATCAGCATCAAAGGATCAGCAATCAACATCAACGGCCATCAATCAACAACAAAGCATCGTCAATGAACAACAAAGGATCATCAATCAACCATAAAGGATCTTCAATCAACAACAAAGGATTATCAATCACCGTCAAAGGATATTCAATCAACAAAGGCTCTGCTATCAACATTAAATCATCTCCAATCAACAAAGGATCTTCAATCAACATCAAAGCATTTTCAATCAACAACAAAGCATCTTCAAACAACAAAGGAGTTTCAATCAACAACAAAGGATCTTCAAACAATAAAGAATCTCCAACCAACAACAAAGGATCTTCAAGCAACATCAAAGCATCTTCAATCAATAAAAGGCATCGTCAATGAACAACAAAGGATCATCAATGAACAATAAAGGCTATTCAATCATTATTGGGATTATAAGATTTATAATCATCTAGATCGGAATAATATGATCAGGGATAGTCGGCATGGCTTTGTGAAGGGTAGGTCATGCCTCACAAACCTTATCGAGTTCTTTGAGAAGGTGACTGAACAGGTAGACGAGGGTAGAGCAGTTGATGTGGTGTATATGGATTTCAGCAAAGCGTTTGATAAGGTTCCCCACGGTAGGCTATTGCAGAAAATACGGAGGCTGGGGATTGAGGGTGATTTAGAGATGTGGATCAGAAATTGGCTAGCTGAAAGAAGACAGAGGGTGGTGGTTGATGGGAAATGTTCAGAATGGAGTTCAGTCACAAGTGGAGTACCACAAGGATCTGTTGTGGGGCCGTTGCTGTTTGTCATTTTTATCAATGACCTAGAGGAAGGCTCAGAAGTTTGGGTGAGTAAATTTGCAGACGATACTAAAGTCGTTGGTGTTGTTGATAGTGTGGAAGGATGTAGCATGTTACAGAGGGATATAGATAAGCTGCAGAGCTGGGCTGAGAGGTGGCAAATGGAGTTTAATGTGTGAGGTGATTCACTTTGGAAGGAATAACAGGAATGTGGAATATTTGGCTAATGGTAAAGTACTTGAAAGTGTGGATGAGCAGAGGGATCTAGGTGTCCAAGTACATAAATCCCTGAAAGTTTCCACCCAGGTTGATAGGGTGGTGAAGAAGGCCTATGGACTGTTGGCCTTTATTGGTAGAGGGTTTGAGTTCCGGAGTCAGGAGGTCATGTTGCAGCTGTACAATCAACATCAAAGGATCAACATCAAAGTGTCTTCAATCAACATTGAAGGGTCTTCAATCAACAATGAAGGATCTCAAAGAAGAACAAAGGATCTTCAATCAGCAACAAAGAATCTTCAATCAACAACAAAGGATCATCAATCAACAACGAATGATCTTCCATTAACAAAGGATCTTCAATCAACATCAAAGGGTCATCAATCAGCAATAAAAGATCTACAAATAACAACAAACGATTTTCAATCAACAACAAAGTATCTTCAAGCAATAAAAAGCATCATCAATGAACAACAAAGGATCATCAATGAACAATAAAGGGTCTTCAATCAACAAAGGATCTTCTATCAACATTACAACATCTTAAATCATCAACAAAGGATCTTCAATCAACATCAACGTATCTTCAATCGACATCAAAGGGTCTTCAGTCAACAATGAAGGATCTTCAAAGAAGAACAAAGGATCTTTAATCAACAACAAAGAATCTTCAATCAACAACAAAGGATCATCAATCAACAACGAATGATCTTCCATTAACAAAGGATCTTCAATCAACAACAAAGGGTCATCAATCAGCAATAAAAGATCTTCAAATAACAACAAACGATTTTCAATCAACAACAAAGTATCTTCAATCAGCATCAAAGGATCAGCAATCAACATCAACGGTCATCAATCAACAACAAAGCATCGTCAATGAACAACAAAGGATCATCAATCAACAATAATAGATCTTCAATCAACATCAAAAGATCATCAATCAGCAACAAAGAATCTTCAATTAACATCAAAGGCTCTTCAATAATCTCTTCGGCGGAGGAGGAGCAGTCTCTGTCAGGGAGAACCTGAGAACATCGAAGACACTCAGAGGGTAAGAAGGTAAGTAAGTGATTTTTACTCATTTTTACTTTTATACCTTTTTCAAATTGGGTGTGTCGGGGGGAAACTGAAGTGACATCACAGAAAAGCTGTGGCCTGAGTGGCTGGTTGGGAATCTACACTAAATTTAAAAAATTAAGCATTGGTAACTAATTAAACATAATTAATTAATTATAATTTAGAGGAATATCTAAGCCAGAGATCGGAGAGTACTATATTTAGCTTTCGCATTTCTATTAGAAATCTAGTGCTGGGAAACAGATAGTTGACAGTAACTTTGAAATTTTAAAAAACAATTTTTTTAAAAAATTTTAATTTTAATTTTAATTAATTGACACAATGTCAGTTAGAGGGGTGCAGTGCTCTGACTGTGAGATGTGACAGGTCCGGGAGGCTTCCAGCGTCCCGGATGGCTTCATCTGCAGAAAGTGCACCCAATTTGGGCTCCTCACAGACCGCATGGTTCGGTTGGAGCAGCAATTGGATGCACTTAGGAGCATGCAGGTGGCGGAAAGCGTCATCGATCGCAGTTATGTAAATGTGGTCACACCCAAGGTGCAGGCAGAGAAATGGGTGACAACAATAAAGGGCAGGCAGTCAGTGCAGGAATCCCCTGTGGTTGTCCCCCTCTCGAACAGGTATACCCCTTTGGATACTGTCGGGGGGGGGATAGCCTATCAGGGGAAAACAGCAGCAGCCAGAGCAGTGGCACCACGGCTGGCTCTGATGCTCAGAACGGAGGGTCAAAGCGCAGAAGAGTAATAGTAATAGGGGACTCGATAGTCAGGAGCACAGATAGGCGCTTCTGTGGACGTGATAGAGACTCCAGGATGTATGTTGCCTCCCTGGTGCCAGGGTCCAGGATGTCTCCGAACGGGTAGAGGGCATCCTGGAGGGGGAGGGCAAACAGGCAGATGTCGTTGTACATATTGGTACTAACGACATAGGCAGGAAGGGGCATGAGGTCCTGCAGCAGGAGTTCAGGGAGCTAGGCAGAAAGTTAAAAGACAGGACCTCGAGGGTTGTAATCTCGGGATTACTCCCTGTGCCACGTGCCAGTGAGGCTAGAAATAGGAAGATAGAGCAGCTAAACACGTGGCTAAACAGCTGGTGTAGGAGGGAGGGTTTCCGTTATCTGGACCACTGGGAGCTCTTCCGGGGCAGGTGTGACATGTATAAGAAGGACGGGTTGCATCTAAACTGGAGAGGCATAAATATCCTGGCCGCGAGGTTTGCTAGTGTCACACGGGAGGGTTTAAACTAGTATTGCAGGGGGATGGGCACGGGAGCAATAGGTCAGAAGGTGAGAGCATTGAGGGAGCACTAGGGAATAGGGACAGTGTGGCTCTGAGGCAGAGCAGACAAGGAGAAGTTGCTGAACACAGCGGGTCTGGTGGCCTGAAGTGCATATGTTTTAATGCAAGAAGTATTACGGGTAAGGCAGATGAACTTAGAGCTTGGATTAGTACTTGGAACCATGATGTTGTTGCCATTACAGAGACCTGGTTGAGGGAAGGGCAGGATTGGCAGCTAAACGTTCCAGGATTTAGATGTTTCAGGCGGGATAGAGGGGGATGTAAAAGGGGAGGCGGAGTTGCGCTACTGGTTCGGGAGAATATCACAGCTGTACTGCGGGAGGACACCTCAGAGGGCAGTGAGGCTATATGGGTAGGGATCAGGAATAAGAAGGGTGCAGTCACAATGTTGGGGGTTTACTACAGGCCTCCCAACAGCCAGCGGGAGATAGAGGAGCAGATAGGTAGACAGATTTTGGAAAAGAGTAAAAACAACTGGGTTGTGGTGATGGGAGACTTGAACTTCCCCAATATTGACTGGGACTCACTTAGTGCCAGGGGCTTAGACGGGGCGGAGTTTGTAAGGAGCATCCAGGAGGGCTTCTTAAAACAATATGTAGACAGTCCAACTAGGGAAGGGGCGGTACTGGACCTGGTATTGGGAAATGAGCCCGGCCAGGTGGTAGATGTTTCAGTAGGGGAGCATTTCGGTAACAGTGACCACAATTCAGTAAGTTTTAAAGTACTGGTGGACAAGGATAAGAGTGGTCCGAGGATGAATGTGCTAAATTGGGGGAAGGCTAATTATAACAATATTAGGCGGGAACTGAAGAACATAGATTGGGGGCGGATGTTTGAGGGCAAATCAACGTCTGACATGTGGGAGGCTTTCAAGTGTCAGTTGAAAGGAATTCAGGACCGGCATGTTGCTGTGAGGAAGAAGGATAAATACGGCAATTTTCGGGACCCTTGGATGACGAGAGATATTGTAGGCCTCGTCAAAAAGAAAAAGGAGGCATTTGTCAGGGCAAAAAGGCTGGGAACAGACTAAGCCTGCGTGGAATATAAGGAAAGCAGGAAGGAACTTAAGCAAGGAGTCAGGAGGGCTAGAAGGGGTCACGAAAAGTCATTGGAAAATAGGGTTAAGGAAAATCCCAAGGCTTTTTCCACGTACATAAAAAGCAAGAGGGTAGCCAGGGAAAGGGTTGGCCCACTGAAGGATAGGCAAGGGAATCTATGTGTGGAGCCAGAGGAAATGGGCGAGGTACTAAATGAATACTTTGCATCAGTATTCACCAAAGAGAAGAAATTTGTAGATGTTGAGTCTGGAGAAGGGTGTGTAGATAGCCTGGGTCACATTCAGATCCAAAAAGACGATGTGTTGGGTGTCTTAAAAAGTATTAAGGTAGATAAGTCCCCAGGGCCTGATGGGATCTACCCCACAATACTGAAGGAGGCTGGAGAGGAAATTGCTGAGGCCTTGACAGAAATCTTTGGATCCTCGCTGTCTTCAGGGGATGTCCCGGAGGACTGGAGAATAGCTAATGTTGTTCCTCTGTTTAAGAAGGGTAGCAAGGATAATCCAGGGAACTACAGGCCGGTGAGCCTTACTTCAGTGGTAGGGAAATTACTGGAGAGAATTCTTCGAGACAGGATCTACTCTCATTTGGAAGCAAATGGACGTATTAGTGAGAGTCAGCACGGTTTTGTGAAGGGGAGGTCGTGTCTCACTAACTTGATAGAGTTTTTCGAGGAGGTCACTAAGATGATTGATGCAGGTAGGGCAGTGGATGTTGTCTATATGGACTTCAGTAAGGCCTTTGACAAGGTCCCTCATGGTAGACAAGTACAAAAGGTGAAGTCACACGGGATCAGGGGGAGCTGGCAAGGTGGATACAGAACTGGCTAGGCCATTGAAGGCAGAGAGTAGCAATGGAAGGATGCTTTTCTAATTGGAGGGCTGTGACCAGTGGTGTTCCACAGGGATCAGTGCTGGGACCTTTGCTCTTTGTAGTATATATAAATGATTTGGAGGAAAATATAAATGGTCTGATTAGTAAGTTTGCAGACGACACAAAGGTTGGTGGAATTGCGGATAGCGATGAGGATTGTCGGAGGATACAGCAGGATTTAGATTGTTTGGAGACTTGGGCGGAGAGATGGCAGATGGAATTTAATCCGGAGAAATGTGAGGTAATGCATTTTGGAAGGTCTAATGCAGGTAGGGAATATAAAGTGAATGGTAGAACCCTCAAGAGTATTGAAAGTCAAAGAGATCTAGGAGTACAGGTCCACAGGTCATTGAAAGGGGCAACACAGGTGGAGAAGGTAGTCAAGAAGGCATACGGCATGCTTGCCTTCATTGGGCGGGGCATTGATTATAAGAATTGGCAAGTCATGTTGCAGCTTTATAGAACATTAGTTAGGCCACACTTGGAGTATAATGTTCAATTCTGGTCGCCACACTACCAGAAGGATGCGGAGGCTTTAGAGAGGGTGAAGAAGAGATTTACCAGAATGTTGCCTGGTATGGAGGGCATTAGCTATGAGGAGCGGTTGAATAAACTCGGTTTGTTCTCACTGGAACGAAGGAGGTTGAGGGGAGACCTGATAGAGGTATACAAAATTATGAGGGGCATAGACAGAGTGGATAGTCAGAGGCTTTTCCCCAGGGTAGAGGGGTCAATTACTAGGGTGCATAGTTTTAAGGTGAGAGCGGCAAGGTTTAGAGTCGATGTACGAGGCAAGTTTTTTACGCAGAGGGTAGTGGGTGCCTGGAACTCGCTACCGCAGGAGGTGGTGGAAGCAGGGACGATAGGTACATTTAAGGGGCATCTTGACAAATACATGAATAGGATGGGAATAGAGGGATACGGACCCAGGAAGTGTAGAAGATTGTAGTTTAGTCGGGCAGCATGGTCGGCACGGGCTTGGAGGGACGAAGGGCCTGTTCCTGTGCTGTACATTTCTTTGTTCTTTGTAAACAACCAAGCATCTTCAACCAGCAACAAAGCATCTTCAATCAACATAAAAGGACCTTCGATCAACAACAATGCATCTGCAAATCAACAACAAAGGATCATCTATTAACATCAAAGTATCCAATGAACAATAAATTATCTTCAATAAGCATCAAAGGATCTTCAATTACCATCAAAGGGTCCAATCAATAACAAAGGATCATCCATGAACAACAAAGCATCTTCAACCAACAACAAAGGATCTTCAATCAACATCAACGGAACTGCAATCAACATGAAAGTATCCAATCAACATCAAACGATCTGCAAGCATCGATAAAGGATCTTCAACCAACAACAAAGAATCTTCAATATACAACAAAGGATCTTCAATCAACAATAAAGGATCTCCAAAGAACAACAAAGGATCTTCAATCAATATCAAAGCATCTTCAATCAACAACAACGGTCATCAATCAACAACAAAGGATGAGCACTCAACAACAAAGGTCTTCAACCACAACTAAGCATCTTGAAACCACAATGGCGTTTCAATCAACAAAGCATCTTCATCAATTAACAACAAGATTTTCAAACAATAAAGAATCTTCAATCAACATCAAAGGATGTTCAATCAACAAAGGATCTTCGATTAACAACAACGGATCTTCAATCAACACCAAAGCATCTGCAATCAATAAAAAGCTTCGTCATTGAACAACAAAGGATCATCAATCAACATCAAAGGATCTTCAATCGAAAACAAAGGATCATCATTCAACAAAGGAGCTTCAGTCAACAACAACGCATCTTCAATCAACAACAATGCATCTTCAATCAACAACCAAGGATCTACAGTCAACAACAAATGATCTTCACTCAACAACAACGCATCTTCAAACAAGATCAAACGATCTTCAGACACCAACTAAGGGTCTGCAATCAACATCAAAGGATCATCAACCAACATGAAAGGATCTTCAATCAACAATGAAGCTTCATCATAGTACAACAAAGAATCTTCAGTCAACAACATGGGATCTTCAATCAACAATAAAGGCTTATCAATCAACAGCAAAGGATATTAAATCAACAAAGGATCTTCAATCATTAACAAAGGATCTTCAAACAACATCAAAGCGTCATCAATCAGCAACAAAGGATTTCAAAGAAAAACAAAGGATCTTCAATCAACATCAAAGAATAAGTAATCAACAACAAAGGATCTTCAATCAACAACAAAGGAACAATCAACAACAAAGCATCTTCAATCAACAACAAAGATCTTCAATCAACAATAAAGGATCACCAATCAACAACAAAGCAACTTTAATCAACAAAGGATCTTCAATCAACAACAAAGGATCTTCAATCAACATCAAAGTATCTTCAATCAACATCAAAGGATCTTCAATCAACAACAAATAATCATAAATCAACAACAAAGGATCTTCAATCAACATCAAAGCATCTTCAAACAATAAAAAGCATTTTCAGTCAACAACAAAGAATCATCAATCAACAACAAAGCATGTTCAATCAAGAAAGGATCTTCTATCACATCAAAGCATCTTCATGCAATTTCCATTCAGCAACAAAGGATCATCAAGAAACAACAAACGATTTTCAATCAACAACAAAGCATCTTCAATCAACAACAAAGGATCTTCAATCAACATCAACGTATCTTTATTCAACATCAAAGAATCGTCAATCAACATCAACGTATCTTCAATCAACATCAAAGAATCTTCAATCAACATCAAAGGATCTTCAATCAACAATAAGGCATCTTCAAAGACTAACAAAGGATCTTAAATCAAAATCAAAGGATCAGCAATCAACAATAAAGGATCTTCAATCAACATCAAAGGATCGTCAATCAACATCAAAGGATATTCAATCAATAAAGGAACTTCTATCAACATTAAATCATCTTCAATCAACAACAAAGGATCTTCAATAAACAATAAGGATCTTCAATAAACAATAAGGATCTTCAATCAACAATGGATCTTCTATCAAGATCAAAGCCTCTTCAAGCAACAAAGAATTTTCACTCAACACCAAAGGATCATCAAAGTGCCATATTGCACTTGGTCCCCAACTCCAAATCGTCTATGTAAATTGTGAACAACTGCGGGCCCAACACTGAACCTTGAGGGACCCCACTAGTTACAGGTTGCCAACCAGAGAAACACCCATTTATCCCCACTCTCTGCTTTCTGTTAATTAACCAATCCTCTACCCATGCTACCACTTTACCCTCAATGCCATGCATCTTTAGTTTATGCAGCAACCTTTTGTGTGGCACCTTGTCAAAAGCTTTCTGGAAATCCAGATATACCACATCCAGGGGCTGTTTAGCACAGGGCTAAATCGATGGCTTTGAAAGCAGACCAAGGCAGGCCAGCAGCACGGTTCAATCCCCGTAACAGCCTCCCCGAACAGGCGCCGGAATGTGGCGACTAGGGGCTTTTCACAGCAACTTCATTTGAAGCCTACTTGTGACAATAAGCGATTTACATTTACATTGGCTCCCCGCTATCTACTGCACTGGTAATGTCCTCAAAAAATTCTACCAAATTAGTCAGACACGACCTACCCTTTATGAACCCATGCTGCGTCTGCCCAATGGGACAATTCCCCTCCAGGAGCCCCACTATTTCATCCTTAATGATATATTCCAGCATTTTCCCTTCAACCGAAGTTAAGCTTACCGGCCTATAATTACCCGCTTTCTGCCGACCTCCTTTTTTAAACAGTGGTGTCACGTTTGCTACTTTCCAATCCTCTGGGACCACCCCAGAGTCTAGTGAATTTTGATAAATTATCACTAGTGCGTTTACAATTTCCCTAGCCAACTCTTTTAACACTCTGAGATGCATCCCATCAGGGCCAGTAGCTACCTTTAGCCCCATTAGCTTGTTTTTGAACATCAAAAGGATCTTCAATCTCCCTTCGCATCTTCAAAAGGACCAATATTTACCTTAGCCACTCTTTTTTGTCTTATATATTTGTAAAAGCAGGCTGCAGGTTTGCTGGGAGAGGTGCGTGCATATTTAAAAGAGACTTCAGTTCCTGGAGCAGGCCACAGGCTGCAGGGTTGCTGGGAGAGGTGAGTGCATATTTAAAAGTGCTTAGTTTACATGTCGAGTGGCAGTTGGAGACTTCAGCTCCTGGAGCGGGCCTATTGGCTCACTGGAAATCAGGCAGGGTACAAAAGGTGTGGCAGGAGTGCCTTTAGACACGGAGTGCTGATTGGAACAGAGTGCATCTGAGTTTAGGTGAGTGCCTGAGTTCGGGTGAGTGGCGAGAGACGGCTGTGTTTTTGTTGGTGTTCGGGTTTATCCTTGAGGTTCTGTAAAAAAAAAAAATTTTAATATTTAAATTAATTAACTAGTTGAATATGGCCGGACAGGTGATGTGCTGTTGCTGTATGATGATGGAACTGGTGGATCCCATTGAGACCGTCAGTGACCACATCTGCAGCAAGTGTTGGCTGCTCGAGGAACTTAGGCTCAGAATTGATGAGCTGGAGACCGAGCTGCAGACACTGCGGCACATCAGGGAGGGGGAACATTACCTGGATGCTTTGTTTCAGGAGGCAGTCACACCCGGTAGAATAAGTACTGTTAATTCGGTCAGTGGTCAGGGACAGAGTGGCGTGACTGCAAGGGAGGCAGGTAGGGGGATCCTGAGTTTAGGAGTTGAGGAGCCTCAGCCCTTGACCTTGTCCAACAGGCATGAGGTACTTGCTCCCTGTGTGGATGAGGAAGAGGGCTGTAGGGAGGATGCGTTGACTGACCACTGCACCGTGGTACAGGAAGCCATTCAAGAGGGGGGGGGAGCAAAAAGACAAGTGGTAGTTGTAGGGGATTCTATAATTAGGGGGATTGATGGCACCCTTTGTAAGCCAGATCGTGAGTCCCGCATGGTATGTTGCCTGCCCGGTGCCAGGGTGAGGGACATCTCTGATCGGCTTGAAAGCATTTTGGAGAGAGAGGGGGAGGATCCAGTTGTTGTGGTCCACGTTGGGACTGACAACATAGGTAAGACGAGGAAAGAGGACCTGTTTGGGGATTATTAAACACTAGGGACTAAATTAAAGAACAGGTCCTCCAGGGTTATAATCTCTGGATTACTACCCGAGCCACGTACCAATTGGCATAGGGTTGAGAAAATTAGGGAAGTTAACACGTGGCTAAAGGAATGATGCGGGAAAGAGGGATTCCATTTCATGGGGCATTGACATCAGTACTGGGGCAGGAAAGACTTGTAGCGTTGGGACTGTCTTCACCTGAACCATTCTGGGACCAGTGTTCTAGCGAATAGGATAAATAGGTTGGTCACAAGGACTTTAAACTAGCAAGTTGGGGGGAAGGGAAGGGTAAAGCTATGGACAGTATAATGGTTAATGAAGATCAAGGCAGCAGGTTACGTGACAGGTTATTATGTAGAGATATGGGTGCAAAGACAAGGAAAATTAGGAGAAAGGGTAAGAGGAAAAATAAATTGCGAAAAGTTACTGATCAAGGAGTTAGGATTCATAACAAAGACATAAAAAACAGCATAAGCGCACTTTACCTGAATGCTCGTAGTATACGAAATAAGGTGAATGAGTTGATGGCGCAAATCATCGTGAATGACTCTGATTTAGTGGTCATTACTGAAACATGGTTAAAAGATGGTCACGAATGGGAGTTAAATATCCAAGGGTATCAGACTATACGAAATGATAGAATGGACGGTAGCTTTGGTGTTTAAGGATGGCATCCGGGCAATAGTAAGGGATGATATTGGTGCTATGGAGGACAAGGTTGAATCAATTTGGGTGGAAATCAGGAATAGTAAGGCGAAAAGGTCACTGTTGGAGTAGTCTATAGGCCACCAAATAGTAACAGGATGGTAGGGCAGGCAATAAGCAAAGAAATAACGGATGCATGTAGAAATGGTAAAGCGGTTATCATGGGGGATTTTAATCTGCATGTCGATTGGTTTAACCAGGTTGGTAAAGGCAGCCTTGAGGAGGTGTTTATAGAATGTGTCCGGGATAATTTCCTGGAACAGTACGTAATGGAACCTACAAGGGAACAAGCGGTCCTAGAACTGGTTCTGTGTAATGAGGCAGGATTGATTAATCATCTCATAGTTCGGGATCCTCTTGGAAGGAGCGACCACAATATGGTGGAATTTAAAATACAGTTGGAGGATGACAAGGTTTGTGCTTAAACAAAGGCGATTACAATGGGATGAGTGAAGAACTAGCTAAGGTAGACTGGGAGCAAATACTTCATGGTGAAGCAGTTGAGGAACAGTGGAGAACCTTCCGAGCGATCTTTCACAGTGTTCAGGAAATGTTCATACCGACATAAAAGAAATACGGTAGAAAGGGGAAAACTCGACCGTGGATATCTAAGGAGGTGAGGGAGCGTATCAAATTAAAGGAAAAAACAAACAAAGTGGCAAAAATTACTGGGAGACTAGTGGACTGGTAAGTCTTTAGGGGACAACAGAAAGCTACTAAAAACGCTATAAAGAAGAGTAAGGTAGACTATGAAAGTAAACTTGCTCAGAACATAAAAGCAGCCAGCAAAGTTTACAATCAACATCAAAGAATATTCAATCAACAAAGGATCTTCTATCAACATCTTCAAACAACAACAAAGGATCTTCAATAAACAATAAGGATCTTCAATCAACATAGGATCTTCTATCAACATCAAAGCATCTTCAAGCAAGAAATAATTTTCACTCAACACCAAAGGATCATCAATCAACAACAAAGGATCTTCAATCAACATCAAAGGATTTTCAATCAACAATGAAGGAACTTCAAAGAACAACAAAGGATCTTCAATCAACAAAGGATCTTTAATCAACAACAAAGGATCCTCAATCAACAACAAATGATCTTCCATCAACAAATGATCTTCAATCAATAACAAACGATCTTCAATCAACATCAAAGGATCGTCAATCAACAATAAAGGATTTCAAAGAACAACAAAGGATCTTCAATCAGCAACAAAGATCTTCAATCAACAACGAAGGATCTTCAAAAACAACAAAGGATCTTCAAACAACAAATGAGTTTCAATCAACAACAATGCATCTTTAATGGGCAACAAACGATCTTCATACAATAAAGAATCTTCAATCAATATCAAAGGATCTTCAATCAACATCAAAGGATCTTCAATCAACAAAGGATCTTCGATCAACAACAAAGGATCTTCAATCAACATCAAAGCATCTTCAATCAACAACAAAGATATTCAATCAACAACGAAGGATCTTCAACAACAACAAAGGATCTTCAATCAACAACAATGCATCTTCAATGAACAAAGGATCTTCAATCAACATCAAAGGCTCTTCAATCAACAAAGGATCTTCGATCAACCACAAAGCATCAGCAAACAACAACAAAGGATCATCAATTAACAACAAAAGATATTCAATCAACATCAAAGGATCATCAGTTCTCATCAAAGCTTCTTCAAGCAACAAAGGATGGTCTTTCAACATTAAATCATGTTCAATCAACAACACAGGTTCTTCAATAAACAATAAAGGTTCTTCAATCAACAAAAGATGTTCTATCAACATCATAGCATCTTCAAGCATCATATAATTTTCACTCAACAACAAAGTATCTTCAATCAACAACAACGGATTTTCAATCAACATCAAAGTATCTTCAATTAGCAGCATATAATCTTCAATCAACATCAAAGGATCTTCAATCAACAACAAAGGATCTTCAATGAACAATAAAGTATCTTCAAAGAACAACAAAGGATCTTCAATCAGCATCAAAATATCAGCAATCAACAACAATAGACCGTCAATCAAGAACAAAGGAACAAACAACAACAAAGCATCTTCAATCAACGACAAAGATCTCCAATCAACAACAAAGGATCTTCAGTCAACAACAAAGGATCATCAATCAATAACAAAGTATCTTCGATCAACAAAGGATCTTCAATCAACAACAAAGGATCATCAATCAACAACAAAGCATCTTTAATCAACAAAGAATCTTTAATCAACATCAAAGGATCTTCAATCAACATCAAAGGATCTTCAAGCAGCATCAAAGGATCTTCAATCAGCCACAAAGAATCTTCAATAATATCAAAACATCTACAGTCAACATCAAAGGATCTTCAATCAAAAACAAAGTTTCTTCATTCAGCATCAAAGCATCTTCAATCAACAACAAAGGATCATCAATCGACAACAAAGTTCTTCAATCAACAACAAAGCGTCTTCAAACAACCAAGGAATTTCAATCAACTACAAGGCATCTTCAATAGATAACAAAGGGTCTTCAAACGATAAAGAATCTTCAATCAACATCAAAGGACCCTCAATCAACAATGAACGATCTTCAAAGAACAACAAAGGATCTTCAAACAACAAATGAGTTTCAATCAACAACAATGCATCTTTAATGGGCAACAAACGAACTTCATACAATAAAAAATCTTCAATCAATATCAAAGGATCTTCAATCAACATCAAAGGATCTTCAATCAACAAAGGATCTTCGATCAACAATAAAGGATCTTCAATCAATATCATAGGATCATCCACCAACATCAAAGGATATTCAATCAATAAAGGATCTTCTATCAACATTAAATCATCTTCAATCAACAACAAAGGATCTTCAATAGACAATAAGGATCTTCAATCAACAAAGGATATTCTATCAACATCAAAGCATCTTCAAGCAACAAGGAATTTTCACTCAACACCAAAGGATCATCAATCAACAACAAACGATCCTCAATCAACATCAAAGGCTCTTCAATCAACAATGAACGATCTTCAAAGAACAACAAAGGATTTTCAATCAACAAAGGATCTTTAATCAACAACAAATAATCCTCAAACAACAACAAAGTATCTTCCATCAGCATATGATCCTCAATCAATAACAAAGGATCTTCAATCAACATCAAAGGATCGTCAATCAACAATAAAGGATTTCAAAGAACTACAAAGGATCTTCAATCAACATCAAAGGATCAGCCAGCAACAACAAATGATCTTGAATCAACAACAAAGGAACAAGCAACAACAAAGGATCTTCCACAACAACAAAGGATCTTCAATTAAAAACAAAGGATCATCAAGCAACAACAAAGGATCTTCCACAACATCAAAGGATCGTCAATCAACAATAAAGGATTTCAAAGAACTACAAAGGATCTTCAATCAACATCAAAGGATCAGCCAGCAACAACAAATAATCTTGAATCAACAACAAAGGAACAAGCAACAACAAAGGATCTTCCACAACAACAAAGGATCTTCAATTAAAAACAAAGGATCATCAATCAACAACAAAGGATCTTCAATCAGCAATAAAGGATCTCAAAGAACAAATAAACTAATGCAGCAGCGGCATGGGAACCTGGATTATAGTTTTAGGGTACGGGAGAATGAGAGTATAGAGGTCAGGAGCACAGATTTGACGTCGCAGGAGGGGGCCAGTGTTCAGGTAGGTGGTTTGAGGTGTGTCTACTTCAATGCCAGGAGTATACGAAATAAGGTAGGGGAACTGGCAGCATGGGTTGGTACCTGGGACTTCGATGTTGTGGCCATTTCGGAGACATGGATAGAGCAAGGACAGGAATGGATGTTGCAGGTTCCAGGGTTTAGGTGTTTTAGTAAGCTCAGAGAAGGAGGCAAAAGAGGGGGAGGTGTGGCGCTGCTAGTCAAGAGCAGTATTACGGTGGCGGAGAGGATGCTAGATGGGGACTCATCTTCCGAGGTAGTATGGGCTGAGGTTAGAAACAGGAAAGGAGAGGTCACCCTGTTGGGAGTTTTCTATAGGCCTCCAAATAGTTCTAGGGACGTAGAGGAAAGGATGGCGAGGATGATCCTTGATAAGAGCGAAAGTAACAGGGTAGTTATTATGGGAGACTTTAACTTTCCAAATATTGACTGGAGAAGATATAGTTCGAGTACATTAGATGGGTCGTTTTTTGTACAGTGTGTGCAGGAGGGTTTCCTGACACAATACGTTGACAGGCCAACAAGAGGCGAGGCCACTTTGGATTTTGTTTTGGGTAATGAACCAGGCCAGGTGTTGGATTTGGAGGTAGGAGAGCACTTTGGGGACAGTGACCACAATTCGGTGACGTTTACGTTAGTGATGGAAAGGGATAAGTATACACCGCAGGGCAAGAGTTATAGCTGGGGGAAGGGCAATTATGATGCCATTAGACGTGACTTGGGAGGGGGGGGGGGGATAGGTTGGCGAAGTAGGCTGCAAGTGTTGGGCACACTGGATAAGTGGAGCTTGTTCAAGGATCAGCTACTGCGTGTTCTTGATAAGTACGTACCGGTCAGGCAGGGAGGAAGGCGTAGAGCGAGGGAACCGTTGTTTACCAAAGAAGTGGAATCTCTTGTTAAGAGGAAGAAGGAGGCCTATGTGAAGGTGAGGTGTGAAGTTTCAGTTGGGGCGATGGATAGTTACAAGGTAGCGAGGAAGGATCTAAAGAGAGAGCTAAGACGAGCAAGGAGGGGACATGAGAAGTATTTGGCAGGTAGGATCAAGGAAAGCCCAAAAGCTTTCTATAGGTATGTCAGAATTAAGCGAATGACTAGGGTAAGAGTAGGGCCAGTCAAGGACAGGGATGGGAAGTTGTGTGTGGAGTCTGAAGAGATAGGCGAGATACTAAATGACTATTTTACGTCAGTATTCACTCAGCAAAAGATAATGTTGTGGAGGAGAATGCTGAGACCCAGGCTATTAGACTAAGAACAACAAAGAACAAAGAAATGTACAGCACAGTAACAGGCCCTTCGGCCCTCCAAGCCCGTGCCGACCATGCTGCCCGACTAAACTACAATCTTCTACACTTCCTGGGTCCGTATCCCCCTATTCCCATCCTATTCATGTATTTGTCAAGATGCCCCTTAAATGTCACTATCGTCCCTGCTTCCACCACCTCGTCCGGTAGCGAGTTCCAGGCACCCACTACCCTCTGCGTAAAAAACTTGCCTCGTACATCTACTCTAAACATTGCCCCTCTCACCTTAAACCTATGCCCCCTAGTAATTGACCCCTCTACCCTGGGGATAAGCCTCTGACTATCCAATCTGTCTATGCCCCTCATAATTTTGTAGACCTCTATCAGGTCTTCCCTCAACCTCCTTCGTTCCAGTAAGAACAAACCGAGTTTATTCAACCGCTCCTCATAGCTAATGCTCTCCATACCAGGCAACATTCTGGTAAATCTCTAAAGCCTCCACATCCTTCTGGTAGTGTGGCGACCAGAATTGAACACTATTCTCCAAGTGTGGCCTAACTAAGGTTCTATACAGCTGCAACATGACTTGCCAATTCTTATACTCAATGCCCCGGACAATGAAGGCAAGCATTGCCTTCTTGACTACCTTCTCCACCTGTGTTGCCGCTTTCAATGACCTGTTGACCTGTACTCCTAGATCTCTTTGACTTTCAATACTCTTGAGGGTTCTACCATTCACTGTATATTCCCTACCTGCATTAGATCTTCCAAAATGCATTACCTCACATTTGCCCGGATTAAACTCCATCTGCCATCTCTCCGCCCAAGTCTCCAAACAATCCAAATCCTGCTGTATCCTCTGACAGTCCTCATCGCTATCCGCAATTCCACCAACCTTTGTGTAGTCTGCAAACTTACTAATCAGACCAGTTACATTTTCCTCCAATCATTTATATATACTACAAAGAGCAAAGGTCCCAGCACTGATTCCTGTGGAACACCACTGGTCACAGCCCTCCAATTAGAAAAGCATCCTTTGATTGCAACTCTCTGCCTTCTATGACCTTGCCAGTTCTGTATCCACCTTGCCAGCTCCCCCCTGATCCCGTGTGACTTCACCTTTTGTACTAGTCTACCATGAAGGACCTTGTCAAAGGCCTTACTGAAGTCCATATGGACAACATCCACTGCCCTACCTGCATCAATAATCTTAGTGACCTCCTCGAAAATCTCTATCAAGTTAGTGAGACACGACCTCCCCTTCACAAAACCATGCTGCCTCTCACTAATACGTCCATTTGCTTCCAAATGGGAGTAGATCCTGTCTCGAAGAATTCTCTCCAGTATTTTCCCTACCACTGAAGTAAGGCTCACCGGCCTGTAGTTCCCTGGATTATCCTTGCTACCCTTCTTAAACAGAGGAACAACATTGGCTATTCTCCAGTCCTCCGGGACATCCCCTGAAGACAGTGAGGATCCAAAGATTTCTGTCAAGGCCTCAACAATTTCCTCTCCAGCCCCCTTCAGTATTCTGGGGTAGATCCCATCAGGCTCTGGGGACCTATCTAGCTTAATATTTTTTAAGACGCCTAACACCTCGTCTTTTTGGATCTCAATCTGACCCAGGCTATCTACACACCCTTCTCCAGACTCAACATCTACCAATTCCTTCTCTTTGGTGAATACTTATGCAAAGTATTCATTTAGTACCTCGCCCATTTACTCTGGCTCCACACATAGATTCCCTTGCCTATCCTTCAGTGGGCCAACCCTTTCCCTGGCTACCCTCTTGCTTTTTATGTACGTGTAAAAAGCCTTGGGATTTTCCTTAACCCTATTTGTTAATGACTTTTCGTGACCCATTCTAGCCCTCCTGACTCCTTGCTTAAGTTCCTTCCTACTTTCCTTATATTCCACACAGGCTTCGTCTGTTCCCAGCCGTTTAGCCCTGACAAATGCCTCCTTTTTCTTTTTGACGAGGCCTACAATATCTCTCGTTATCCAAGGTTCCCGAAAATTGCCGTATTTATCCAGTGAAGCAGTAGAGGCGCCTTCATTAAATGTTTTAAAGATAAAGATAGATAGTTTTTTGAAGAATAAAGGGATTAAGGGTTATGGTGTTCGGGCCGGAATGTGGAGCTGAGTCCACAAAAGATCAGCCATGATCTCATTGAATGGTGGAGCAGGCTCGAGGGGCCAGATGGCCTACTGCTGCTCCTAGTTCTTATATTCTTATGTTCTTCCTCACAGGAACATGCCGGTCCTGAATTCCTTTCAACTGACACTTGAAAGCCTCCCACATGTCAGATGTTGATTTGCCCTCAAACATCCGCCCCCAATCTATGTTCTTCAGTTCCCGCCTAATATTGTTATAATTAGCCTGCCCCCAATTTAGCACATTCATCCTAGGACCACTTTTATAATTGTCCACCAGTACTTTAAAACTTACTGAATTGTGGTCACTGTTACCGAAATGCTCCCCTTCTGAAACATCTACCGCCTGGCCGAGCGCATTCCCCAATACCAGGTCTAGTACCGCCCCTTCCCTAGTTGGACTGTCTACATGTTGTTTTAAGAAACCCTCCTGGATGCTCCTTACAAACTCCACCCCGTCTAAGCCCCTGGCACTAAGTGAGTCCCAGTCAATTTTGGGGAAGTTGAAGTCTCCCATCACCACAACACTGTTGTTTTTACTCTTTTCCAAAATCTGTCTACCTATCTGCTCCTCTATCTCCCCCTGGCTGTTGGGAGGCCTGTAGTAAACCCCCAACATTGTGACTGCACCCTTCTTATTCCTGATCTCTACCCATATAGCCTCACTGCCCTCTGAGGTGTCCTCCCGCAGTACAGCTGTGACATTCTCCCGAACCAGTAGAGCAACTCCGCCTGCCCTTTTACACCCCCCTCTATCCCGCCTGAAACATCTAAATCCTGGAACGTTTAGCTGCCAATCCTGCCCTTCCCTCAACCAGGTCTCTGTAATGGCAACAACATCATAGTTCCAAGTACTAATCCAAGCTCTAAGCTAATCTGCCTTACCCGTAATACTTCTTGCATTAAAACATATGCACTTCAGGCCACCAGACCCGCTGTGTTCAGCAACTTCTCCCTGTCTGCTCTGCCTCAGAGCCCCACTGTCCCTATTCCCTAGTTCTCCCTCAATGCTCTCAACTTCTGACCTATTGCTCCCGTGCCCACCCCCTGCCATACTAGTTTAAACCCTCCCTAGATGGCATTGAGGTACGTAGGTGTTGGCAATTCTGGACAGGCTGAAAATAGATAAGTCCCCGGGGCCTGATGGGATTCTCTGGGAGGCCAGGGAAGAGATTGCTGGACCTTTCTTTGGCTTTGATTTTATGTCATTGGCTACAGGAATAGTGCCGGAGGACTGGAGGATAGCAAATGTGGTCCCTTTGTTCAAAAAGGGGAGTAGAGACAACCCCGGCAACTATAGACCGGTGAGCCTCACGTCTGTAGTGGGTAAATTCTTGGAGGGGATTATAAGAGACAAGATTTATAATCATCTAGATAGGAATAATATGATCAGGGATAGTCAGCATGGCTTTCTGAAGGGTAGGTCATGCCTCACAAACCTTATCGAGTTCTTTGAGAAGTGACTGAACAGGTAGACGAGGGTCGAGCAGTTGATGTGGTGTATATGGATTTCAGTAAAGCATTTGATAAGGTTCCCCACGGTAGGCTATTGCAGAAAATACGGAGGCTGGGGTTTGAGGGTGATTTAGAGATGTGGATAAGAAATTGGCTAGCTGAAAGAAGACAGAGGGTGGTGGTTGATGGGAAATGTTCAGAATGGAGTTCAGTTACAAGTGGCGTACCACAAGGATCTGTTCTAGTGTCGTTGCTGTTTGTCATTTTTCTAAATGACCTAGAGGAGGGCGCAGAAGGGTGGGTGAGTAAATTTGCAGACGACACTAAAGTCGGTGGTGTTGTCGACAGTGTGGACGGATGTAGCAGGTTACAGAGGGACATAGAGAAGCTGCAGAGCTGGGCTGAGGGGTGGCAAATGGAGTTTAATGAAGAGAAGTGTGAGGTGATTCACTTCGGTAGGAATAACAGGAATGCGGAATATTTGGCCAATGGTAAAGTTCTTGGAAGTGTGGATGAGCAGAGGGATCTAGGTGTCCATGTACATAGATCCCTGAAAGTTGCCACACAGGTTGATAGGGTTGTGAAGAAGGCCTATGGAGTGTTGGCCTTTATTGGTAGTGGGATTGAGTTCCGGAGTCATGAAGTCATGTTGCAGCTGTACAAAACTCTGGTACGGCCGCATTTGGAATATTGCGTACAGTTCTGGTCACCGCATTATAGGAAGGACGTGGAGGCTTTGGAGCGGGTGCAGAGGAGATTTACCAGGATGTTGCCTGGTATGGAGGGAAAATCTTATGAGGAAAGGCTGATGGACTTGAGGTTGCTTTCGTTGGAGAGAAGAAAGTTAAGAGGAGACTTAATAGAGGCATACAAAATGATCAGGGGGTTAGATAGGGTGGACAGTGAGAGCCTTCTCCCGCGGATGGAAATGGCTGGCTCGAGGGGACATAGCTTTAAACTGAGGGGTAATAGATATAGGACAGAACTCAGAGGTAGGTTCTTTACGCAAAGAGTGGTGAGGCCGTGGAATGCCCTACCTGCAACAGTAGTGAACTCACCAACATTGAGGGCATTTAAAAGTTTATTGGATAAGCATATGGATGATAAGGGCATAGTGTAGGTCAGATGGCTTTTGTTTCGGTGCAACATCGTGGGCCGAAGGGCCTGTACTGCGCTGTATCGTTCTATGTTCTATGTTAACAACAAATGATCTCCAATTAAAAACAAAGGATCATCAATCAACAACAAAGCATCTTCAATCAACAATAAATTATCTTCAATCAACAAAGCATCTTCAATCAACATCAAAGGATCTTGTATCAACATTAAAATCATCTTCAATCAACAACAAGCATCTTCAATCAACAATAAAGGATCTTCAATCAACAAAGCATCTTCAATCAACATCAAAGGATCTTGTATCAACATTAAAATCATCTTCAATCAACAAAAAGCATCTTCAATCAACAACAAAGGATCATCAATCAACAAAGCATCGTCAATCAACATCAAAGTATCTTGTATCAACATTAAAATCATCTTCAATCAAAAACAAAGGATCTTTAATCAACATCAAGGCATCTTCAAACACTATCAAATCATTTTCAATCAACATCAAAGGAGGTTTAATCAGAAACAAAGGATCTTAATTCAACATCAAATAATTTACAATCAACAACAAAGGATTTTCATTAAATAATAAAGGATTTTAAATCAACAAAGGATCTTCTATCAACATCAAAGGATCATCAATCAACAACAAAGGATGTTTCATCAACAAAGGATCTTCAAGCAATAACAAAGAATCTGCAATTAACATCAAAGGGTCATCAATCGGCAATAACGAATCTTCAAAGAACAAGAAAGGATCTTCAATCAACATCAAAGGATCAGAAATCAACATCAAAGGAGCAGCAATCAACAACAAAGGATCATCAATCAACAACAAAGGATCTTCAACAACAACAAAGGATCATCAATCAACAACAAAGGATCGTCCATCAACAAAGGATCTTCAATTAAAAACAAAGTTTCGTCAATCAACAACAAAGCATCTTAAAACAACAAAGGACTTTCAATCAACAACAATCCATCTTCGATATCAAAGGATATTCAATCAACATCAAAGGATCTTCAATCAACAAAGGATTTTCGATCAACAATAAAGGATCTTCAATCAACAAACGATCTTCTATCAATATCAAAGCATCTTCAAGCAACAAAGAATTTTCACTCAACATCAAAGGACCTTCAATCAACATCAAAGGATCTTCAATCAACAATAAAGGATTAAAAAGAACAACAAAGAATCTTCAATCAACATCAAAGGATCAGCAATCAACAACAAAGTTATCTTCAATCAACAACAAAGGACCTTCAATCAACATCAAAGGAACTTCAATCAACAATAAAGGATTTAAAAGAACAACAAAGGTATCTTCAATCAACAACAAAGGAACAATAAACAACCAAGCATCTTCAATCAACAACAAAGATCTTCAACAACAACAAAGGATCTTCAATTAACATCAAAGGGTCATCAATCGGCAATAACCAATCTTCAAAGAAGAACAAAGGATCTTCAATCAACATCACAGTATCTTCAATCAACAACAAAGGATCATCAATCAACAACAAAGGAGCTTCAACAACAACAAAGGATCTTCAACAACAACAAAGGAGCATCAATCAACAACAAAGGATCGTCCATCAACAAAGGATATTCAATTAAAAACAAAGTTTCGTCAATCAACAACAAAGCATCTTCAAACAACAAAGCAGTTTCAATCAACAACAATCCATTTTCGATTACAAAGAATATTCAATCAACATCAAAGGATCTTCAATCAACAAACGATCTTCTATCAACATCAAAGCATCTTCAAGCAACAACGAATTTTCACTCAACCTCAAAGGACCTTCAATCAACATCAAAGGATCTTCAATCAACAATAAAGGATTTAAAAGAACAACAAAGGATCTTCAATCAACATCAAAGGATCAGCAATCAACAACAAAGTTATCTTCAATCAACAACAAAGGACCTTCAATCAACATCAAAGGATCTTCAATCAACAATAAAGGATTTAAAAGAACAACAAAGGTATCTTCAATCAACAACAAAGGAACAATAAACAACCAAGCATCTTCAATCAACAACAAAGATCTTCAATCAACGACAAAGATCTTCAATCAACAACAAAGGGTCTTCAACAACAACAAAGGATCTTCAATTAAAAACAAAGGATCTTCAATCAACAAAGGATCTTCAATCAACAACAAATCATCTTCAATCAACAACAAAGGCTCTTCAATCAACAAAGCATCTTCAATCAACATCAAAGGATCTTGTATCAACATCAAAGGATCTTGTATCAACATTAAAATCATCTCCAATCAACATCAAAGCATCTTCAAACAATATCAAATCATTTTCAATCAACATCAAAGAATCATCAATAAACAATAAGAATCATCAATCAACAAAGGATCTTCTATAAACATCAAAGCATCTTCAAGCAACAAGGAATTTTCACTCAACACCAAAGGATCATCAATCAACAACAAAGGATCCTCAATCAACATCAAAAGATCTTCAATCAACAATGAACGATCTTCAAAGAACAACAAAGGATTTTCAATCAACAAAGGATCTTCAATCAACAACAAATTATCCTCAATCAATAACAAAGGATCTTCAATCAACAATAAAGGATTTCAAAGAAAAACAAAGGATCTTCAATCAACATAAAAGGATCAGCCAGAAACAACAAATGATCTTGAATCAACAACAAAGGAACAATCAACAACAAAGATCTTCAATCAACAACAAAGGCTCTTCAACAACAACAAAGGATATTCAATTAAAAACAAAGGATCATCAATCAACAAAAAAGCATCTTCAATCAGCAACAAAGGATCTTCAACAACAACAAAGGATCTTCAATTAAAAACAAAGGATCAACAATCAACAACAAAGCATCTTCAATCAACAACAAAGGATCTTCAATCAACAAAGCACCTTCAATCAACATCAAAGGATCTTGTATCAACAATAAAATCATCTTCAATCAACAATAAAGTATCTTCAATCAACAAAGCATCTTCAATCAACATCAAACGATCTTGTATCAACATTAAAATCATCTTCAATCAACAAACGATCTTCTATCAACATGAAAGCATCTTCAAGCAACAAATAATTTTCACACAACAC
This sequence comes from Scyliorhinus torazame, assembly GCF_047496885.1. NCBI lineage: Eukaryota > Metazoa > Chordata > Chondrichthyes > Carcharhiniformes > Scyliorhinidae > Scyliorhinus > Scyliorhinus torazame. The sequence continues at coordinate 379,611,090 of NC_092709.1, forward strand.
AAAGAATCATCAATCAACAACAAAGGATCTTCAATCAACATCAAAGGACCTTCAATCAACATCAAAGGACCTTCAATCAGCATCAAAGGATCTTCAATCAACAATAAAGGATTGAAAAGAACAACAAAGGATCTTCAATCAACATCAAAGGATCAGCAATCAACAACAAAGTTATTTTCAATCAACAACAAAGGACCTTCAATCAGCATCAAAGGATCAGCAATCAACAACAAAGGATCATCAATCAACAACAAAGGATCTTCAACAACAACAAAGGATCGTCCATCAACAAAGGATCTTCAATTAAAAACAAAGTTTCGTCAATCAACAACAAAGCATCTTCAAACAACAAAGGAGTTTCAATCAACAACAATGCATCTTCTATAAAAAACAAAGGATCTTCATACAATAAACAATCTTCAATCGATATCAAAGGATATTCATTCAACATCAAAGGATCTTCAATCAACAAAGGATTTCCGATCAACAATAAAGTATCTTCAATCAACAAACGATCTTCTATCAACATGAAAGCATCTTCAAGCAACAAAGAATTTTCACTCACCACAAAAGAATCATCAATCAACAACAAAGGATCTTCAATCAACAATAAAGGATTGAAAAAAACAACAAAGGATCTTCAATCAACATCAAAGGATCAACAATCAACAACAAAGTTATCTTTAATCAACACCAAAGGAACAATCAACAACCAAGAATCTTCAATCAACAACAAAGGTCTTCAATCAATAACAAAGAATCTTCAACAACAACAAAGAATCTTCAATCAACAACAAAGCATCTTCAATCAACAAGAAAGCATCTTCAATCAACAAAGCATCTTCAATCAACATCAAAGGATCTTCTATGAACATTAAAATCATCTTCAATCAGCAACAAAGGATCTTCAATCAACATCAAGGATTTTCAATCATCAAAGAATCTTCAATCAACAACAAAGGGTCATCAATCAACAACAAAGTATCTTCAATCAACAACTAATCATCGTCAATCAACATCAAGGCATCTTCAAACAATATCAAATCATCTTCAATCAACATCAAAGGAGTTTTAATCAAAAACAAAGGATCTTAATTCAGCACCAAAGCATCTACAATCATCAACAAAGGATTTTCAATCAACAACAAAGGATCTCCAATCAACAATAAAGGATCTTCAATCAACAGCAAAGGATCATCAATCGACAACAAAGGATCAGTAATTAACAACAAAGGATCTTCAATCAACAACAAATGAGTTTTGCCCCCTCGCTAGTCGGTCCATCCACATACTGAATGAGAAATTCCTCCTGAATACACTCAACAAATTTCCCTCCATCCAAGCCCCTAATGCTATGTCCCAGTCAATGTTGGGAAAGTTAAAGTCCCCTACTATTACCACCCTATTTTTCTTGCAGCTATCTCTAATCTCCTTACATATTTTCTCCTCAATTTCCCGCTGACTATTTGAGGGCCTGTAGTACAGTCCTATCAAGGTGATCTCTCCCTTCTTATTTTTCAGTTCCACCCATATAGACTCAGTGGGCGAACCCTCGGATATATCCCCTCTAAGTACTGCCGTGATGTTCTCCCTAATCAAAAACGCCACTCCCCCTCCTCTCTTACCTCCTTTTCTATCCTTTCTATAGCATCTGAACCCCGGAACATTGAGCTGCCAGTCCTGCCCCTCCCTTAGCCATGTTTCAGTCATAGCTATAATATCCCAGTCCCATGTGCCCATCCATGCCCTGACTTAATCCGCTTTGCCCGTCAGGCCCCTTGCATTGAAATAAATGCAGTTTAATGTAGACTTTCCTTTATCTCTGCCCTGCTTTCTCTGGTCATGCTTTACACACTCTGACTTCCTACATCGGTTCCCACCCCCCTACCACATTAGTTTAAACCCCCCCACCCCCAACTGCACTAGCAAACACCCCCCCCCCCCCCGAGAACATTGGTTCCGGTCCCACCCAGATGCAGACCGTCCGATTTGTAGAGGTCCCACCTCCCCCAGAACCGGTTCCAATGTCCCAGGAATTTGCAACTCTCCCTCCTGCACCATCTCTCAAGCCACGTATGCATCCTAGCTATCCTGTCATTCCTACTCTGACTATGACGTGGCACTGGTAGCAATCCTGAGATTACTGGTGAGTCAGTTTCAGCGGGAGCAGTGCGGAAGTGGCTGCTGGGAGGTAAGTCTGTCCTTTAAAAGCACTTGTCTTTGCAGGGGCAGGCCAGTCGATTTCGGCGTGAGAACAGCTGGTGAGTCAGTTTCAGCGGGAGCAGTGCGGAAGTGGCTGCTGGGAGGTAAGTCTGTGCTTTAAAAGCACTTGTCTTTGCAGGGGCAGGCCAGTCGATTTCGGCGGGAGTTGAGCTGGCTGGTTAGTCAATTTCAGCAGGAGCTGAGAATTTTTTTTTAAATTAGTGTTTTAGGCGGGAACAGGAAGTCGACCCGCGGACGCCTGGGAAGACCCTCACCAATAAATTCTGGTGGAGAGGAACTCTGGATAACTGGGGCTCTTTCTGGGGAAGGTGGGACCTCTACAGACAGGATGGTCTACATCTGAACCTGAGGGGCACAAATATCCTGGGGGGGGGGGAGATTTGTTAGTGCTCTTTGGGGGGGGGGGGGGGTTTAAACTAATGCAGCAGGGGCATGGGAACCTGGATTGTAGTTTTAGGGTAAGGGAGAATGATAGTATAGAGGTCAGGAGCACAGATTTGACGTCGCAGGAGGGGGTCAGTGTTCAGGTAGGTGGTTTGAAGTGTGTCTACTTTAATGCCAGGAGTATACGAAACAAGGTAGGGGAACTGGCAGCATGGGTTGGTACCTGGGACTTCGATGTTGTGGACATTTCGGAGACATGGATAGAGCAGGGACAGGAATGGATGTTGCAGGTTCCGGGGTTTAGGTGTTTTAGTAAGCTCAGAGAAGGAGGCAAAAGAGGGGGAGGTGTGGCGCTGCTAGTCAAGAGCAGTATTACGGTGGCGGAGAGGATGCTAGATGGGGACTCTTCTTCCGAGGTAGTATGGGCTGAAGTTAGAAACAGGAAAGGAGAGGTCACCCTGTTGGGAGATTTTTATAGGCCTCCTAATAGTTCTAGGGATGTAGAGGAAAGGATGGCGAAGGTGATTCTGGATAAGAGCCAAAGTAACAGGGTAGTTATTATGGGAGACTTTAACTTTCCAAATATTGACTGGAAAAGATATAGTTCGAGTACAATAGATGGGTCGTTTTTTGTACAGTGTGTGCAGGAGGGTTTCCTGAAACAACATGTTGACAGGCCAACAAGAGGCGAGGCCACGTTAGATTTGGTTTTGGGTAATGAACCAGGCCAGGTGTTGGATTTGGAGGTAGGCGAGCACTTTGGGGACAGTGACCACAATTCGGTGACGTTTACGTCAATGATGGAAAGGGATAAGTATACACCGCAGGGCAAGAGTTATAGCTGGGGGAAGGGCAATTATGATGCCATTAGACGTGACTTGGGGGCGGGGGGGATAAGGTGGAGAAGTAGGCTGCAAGTGTTGGGCACACTGGATAAGTGGGGCTTGTTCAAGGATCAGCTACTGCGTGTTCTTGATAAGTATGTACCAGTCAGGCAGGGAGGAAGGCGTCGAGCGAGGGAACCGTGGTTTACCAAGGAAGTGGAATCTCTTGTTAAGAGGAAGAAGGAGGCCTCTGTGAAGATGAGGTGCGAAGTTTCGGTTGGGGCGATGGATAGTTACAATGTAGCGAGGAAGGAACTAAAGATCCATTAGGATCTCTAGGAGTACAGGTCCACAGGTCATTGAAAGGGGCAACACAGGTGGAGAAGGTAGTCAAGAAGGCATTCGGCATGCTTGCCTTCATTGGCCGGGGCATTTAGTATAAGAATTGGCATGTCATGTTGCACCTGTATAGAACCTTAGTTAGGCCACACTTGGAGTATAGTGTTCAATTCTGTTCGCCACACTACCAGAAGGATGTGGAGGCTTTAGAGAGGGTGCAGAAGAGATTTACCAGAATGTTGCCTGGTATGGAGGGCATTAGCTATGAGGAGCGGTTGAATAAACTCGGTTTGTTCTCACAGGAACGAAGGAGGTTGAGGGGAGACCTGATAGAGGTCTACAAAATTATGAGGGGCATAGACAGAGTGGATAGTCAGAGGCTTTTCCCCAGGGTAGAGGGGTCAATTACTAGGGGGCATAGGTTTAAGGTGAGAGGGGCAAGGTTTAGAGTAGATGTACGAGGCAAGTTTTTTACGCAGAGGGTAGTGGGTGCCTGGAACTCGCTACCGGAGGAGGTGGTGGAAGCAGGGACGATAGTGACATTTAAGGGGCATCTTGACAAATACATGAATAGGATGGGAATAGAGGGATACGGACCCAGGAAGTGTAGAAGATTGTAGTCTAGTCGGGCAGCATGGTCGGCACGGGCTTGGATCAGCCATTATCTCATTGAATGGTGGAGCAGGCTCCAGGGGCCAGATGGCCTACTACTGCTCCTAGTTCTTGTCTTCTTATTATGTTCAATCAATAACAAAGGATCATCAATCAACAACAAAACATCTTCAATCAACAAAGGATCTTCAATCAAGAATAAAGCCTTTCAATGAACAACAAAGGCTCTTCAATCAACAAAGCATCTTCAATCAAAATCAAAGTATCTTGAATCAACATAAAAGCATCTTCAATCAATAAAAAGCAGCGTCAAGCAACAGCAAAGGACCATCAATTAACAATAAAGGACCTTCAATCAATATCAAAGGATCATCAATTCCCATCAAAGCATCTTCAATCAACAAAGGATCTTCTATCAACATTAAATTATTTTCAATCAACAACAAAGGATCTTCAATAAACAATAAAGGCTCTTCAATCAACAAAGGATCTTCTATCAACATCAAAGCATCTTCAAGCAACAAAGAATTTTCACTCAACACCAAAGGATCATCAATCAACAACAAAGGATCTTCACTCAACAACAAAGCACCCTGAATCAACAACAAAGGGTCTTCAATAAACAATTAAGGATCTTCAATCAACAAAGGATCTTAAATCAACATCAAAGCATCTTCAAGCAACAACAAAGGATCTTCAATCAACAACAATGATCATCAATCAACAACAAAGAACATAAGAACTAGAAGCAGGAGTAGGTCATCTGGACCCTCGAGCCTGCCTCACCACTCAATGAGATCATGGCTGTGGACTCAGCTCCACTTTCCGGCCCGAACACCATAACCCTTAATCCCTTTATTCTTCAAAAAAACTATCTATCTTTGTCTTAAAAACATTTAATGAAGGAGCCTCTACTGCTTCACTGGGCAAGGAATTCCATAGATTCACAACCCTTTGGGTGAAGAAGTTCCTCCTAAACTCAGTCCTAAATCTACTTCCCCTTATTTTGAGGCTATGCCCCCTAGTTCTGCTTTCACCCGCCAGTGGAAACAACCTGCCCGCATCTATCCTATCTATTCCCTTCATAATCTTATATGTTTCTATAAGATCCCCCCTCATCCTTCTAAATTCCAACGAGTACAGTCCCAGTCTACTCAACCTCTCCTCGTAATCCAACCCCTTCAGCTCTGGGATTAACCTAGTGAATCTCCTCTGCACACCCTCCAGTGCCAGTACGTCCTTTCTCAAGTAAGGAGACCAAAACTGAACACAATACTCCAGGTGTGGCCTCATTAACACCTTATACAATTGCAGCAGAACCTCCCTAGTCTTAAAATCCATCCGTCTAGCAATGAAGGACAAAATTCCATTTGCCTTCTTAATAACCTGTTGCACCTGAAAACCAACGTTTTGCGCCTCATGCACTAGCACACCCAGGTCTCTCTGCACAGCAGCATGTTTTAATATTTTATCATTTAAATAATAATCCCTTTTGCTGTTATTCCTACCAAAATGGATAACCTCACATTTGTCTACATTGTATTCCATCGGCCAGACCCTAGCCCATTCACTTAGCCTATCCAAATCCCTCTGCAGACTTCCAGTATCCTCTGCACTTTTTGCTTTACCACTTATCTTAGTGTCGTCTGAAAACCTGGACACATTGCCCTTGGTCCCCAACTCCAAATCATCTATGTAAATTGTGAACAGTTGTGGGCCCAACACTGATCCCTGAGGGACACCACTAGCTACTGATTGCCAACCAGAGAAACACCCATTAATCCCCACTCTTTGCTTTCTATTAATTAACCAATCCTCTATCCATGCTACTACTTTCCCCTTAATGCCATGCATCTTTATCTTATGCAACAACCTTTTGTGTGGCACCTTGTCAAAGGCTTTCTGGAAATCCAGATATACCACATCCATTGGCTCCCCGTTATCTACCGCACTGTTAATGCCCTCAAAAAATTCCACTAAATTAGTTAGGCACGACCTGCCCTTTATGAACCCATGCTGCGTCTGTCCAATGGGACAATTTCCATCCAGATGCCTCGCTATTTCTTCCTTGATGATAGATTCAAGCATCTTCCCTACTACCGAAGTTAAGATCACTGGCCTATAATTACCCGTTTTCTGCCTACCTCCTTTTTTAAACAGTGGTGTCACGTTTGCTAATTTCCAATCCGCCGGGACCACCCCAGAGTCTAGTGAATTTTGGTACATTATCACTAGTGCATTTGCAATTTCCCTAGCCATCTCTTTTAGCACTGTTTTTTGCACTGAGTGCTGAATTTGGTGCATTTGAGTGCTATAGTGAGAACTTGGTGACTGAGGGAGTGCTGAATTTGGTGCATTTAAGTGCGATAGTGAGAGTTTGGTGACCGAGGGAATTAGGTGAGGAGGGAGTAAGGTGCTCCTTTCATTTTGTTTCTGACATTTCCGCAAAGAGTGCGAAGAGAGCCAGGAGTTTACAGAAAGTGTAGCTGACTGGGAGCAGGGTCGGAGGGCGGAGATCTAGTTAGTCCACAGGGCAGCTATATTCTGTCAGGTAAGAGGGGATGGAGGCTAGGCCAGTTACATGCTCCTCCTGTAGGATGTGGGTGGTGAGGGATACCTCCGGTGTCCCCACTGACTATACCTGCGGGAAGTGCACCCAACTTCAGCGGCTCAAAGACCGTGTTAGGGAACTGGAGCTGAAGCTGGATGAACTTCGGATCATCCGGGAGGCAGAGGGGGTGATTGAGAAGAGTTACAAGGAGGTAACCACACCCAAGGTACAGGACAAGAATAGCTGGGTTACAGTCAGGGGGAAAAAAAACAAACAGGCAGAAAGTGCAGGGATCCCTCGTGGCCGTTCCCCTTAAAAACAAGTATACCGTTTTGATTGCTGTTGGGGGGGATGACCTACCGGGGGAAGGCCCTAGCGGCCAGGTCTCTGGCACTGAGTCTGGCTCTGGGGCTCAGAAGGGAAGGGAGAGAATAGAAAAGCAATAGTTGTAGGAGATTCAATGGTTAGGGGAATAGATAGGACCTTTAGGAATACTAAAAGAAATAAAACGGGAAGTGAAAACATTAATGGTAAGTGACGCGGCAGGTTGTTACATGAAGATATGGGTTCGACGACAAGGAAAATTAGGAGTAAGGTTAAGAGGAAATATAACTTAGGAGAGGTTACTGATCGAAGTGTTAAGATTCAGAACAGAGGTAAAAAAGCCAACATAAGTGTACTTTACCTGAATGCTCGTAGTATTCGGAATAAGGTAAATGAGTTGATGGCGCAAATCATCGTGAATGACTGTGATTTAGTGGCCATTACTGAAACATGGTTAAAGGATGGTCACGACTGGGAGTTAAATTCAGTACGAAGTCTTACAACACCAGGTCAAAGTCCAACAGGTTTGTTTCGATGTCACTAGCTTTCGGAGCGCTGCTCCTTCCTCAGGTGAATGAAGAGGTCTGTTCCAGAAACACATATATAGACAAATTCAAAGATGCCAAACAATGCTAGGAATGCGAGCATTTGCAGGTGATTAAATCTTTACAGATCCAGAGATGGGGTAACCCCAGGTTAAAGAGGTGTGAATTGTCTCAAGCCAGGACAGTTGGTAGGATTTCGCAGGCCAGATGGTGGGGGATGAATGTAATGTGACATGAATCCCAGGTCCCGGTTGAGGCTGCACTCATGTGTGCGGAACTTGGCTATAAGTTTCTGCTCGGCGATTCTGCGTTTTCGCGGGTCCTGAAGGCCACCTTGGAGAACGCTTACCCGGAGATCAGAGGCTGAATGCCCTTGACTGCTGAAGTGTTCCCCGACTGGAAGGGAACATTCCTGCCTGGTGATTGTTGCGCGATGTCCGTTCATTCGTTGTCGCAGCGTCTGCATGGTCTCGCCAATGTACCACGCTTCGGGACATCCTTTCCTGCAGCGTATGAGGTAGACAACGTTGGTCGAGTCGTACGAGTATGTACCGCATACCTGGTGTGTGGTGTTCTCACGTGTAATAGTGGTATCCATGTCGATGATCTGGCACGTCTTGCAGAGATTACCATGACAGGGTTGTGTGGTGTCGTGGTCACTGTTCTGAAGACTGGGTAGTTTGCTGCAAACAATGGTTCGTTTGAGGTTGCGCGGTTGTTTGAAGGCAAGTAGTGGGGGTGTGGGGATGACCTTGGCAAGATGTTCATCGTCATCAATGACGTGTTGAAGGCTGTGAAGAAGATGACGTAGTTTCTCCGCTCCGGGGAAGTACTGGACGACGAAGGGTATTCTGTCGGTTGTGTCCCATGTTTGTCTTCTGAGGAGGTCGGTCCGGTTTTTCTCTGTGGCGCGTTGGAACTGTCGATCGATGAGTCGAGTGCCATATCCCGTTCGTACGAGGGAATCTTTCAATGTCTGTAGATGTCTGTTACGCTCCTCCTCGTCTGAGCAGATCCTGTGTATACGGAGAGCTTGTCCATAGGGGATGGCTTCTTTAATGTGTTTAGGGTGGAAGCTGGAGAAGTGGAGCATCATGAGGTTATCCGTGGGTTTGCGGTAAAGCGAAGTGCTGAGGTGACCGTCCTTGATGGAGACGAGTGTGTCCAAGAATGCAACTGATTTTGGAGAGTAGTCCATGGTGAGTCTGATGGTTGGATGGAACTTATTAATGTCATTGTGTAGTCGTTTCAGTGATTCTTCGCCGTGGGTCCAAAGGAAAAAAATGTCATCGATGTATCTGGTGTATAACATCGGTTAAAGGTCCTGTGCGGTGAGTAGGTCCGGTTCAAACTTGTGCATGAAGATGTTGGCGTATTGGGGTGCGAATTTGGTCCCCATGGCTGTTCCGTGCGTCTGAATGAAGAACTTGTTGTCGAAGGTGAAGACGTTGTGATCCAGAATGAAGCGGATGAGTTGCAGAATTGCGTCTGGAGATTGGCAGTTGTCGGTGTTGAGTACTGAGGCTGTTGCAGCAATGCCGTCGTCATGGGGGATGCTGGTGTAGAGTGCCGAGACGTCCATTGTGACGAGGAATGTTCCTGGTTCAACTGGTCCATGGGTGCTGAGTTTCTGTAGGAAATCCGTCGTGTCGCGACAGAAGCTGGGTGTACCTTGTACGATGGGAGTTAAATTGCCGAGGGTATCAAACTTTTCGGAAGGACAGAGTGGATGGAAAGGGAGGTGGTGTAGCTCTGTTATTTAAGGATGACATCCAGGCAACAGTAAGGGATGACATCGGTGCTATGGAGGATAAGGTTGAATCCATTTGGGTGGAAATCAGGAATAGTAAGGCGATAAAGTCACCGATAGGAGTAATCTATAGGCCACCAAATAGTAACATTATGGTGGGGCAGGCAACAAACAAAGAAATAACAGATGCATGTAGAAATGGTTCAGCAGTTATCATGGGGGATTTTAATCTACGTGTTGATTGGTTTAACCAGGTCGGTCAAGGCAGCCTTGAGGACGAGTTTGTAGAATATACCCGCGATAGTTTCCTCGAACAGTATGTAATGGAACCTACGAGGGAACAAGCGGTCCTAGATCTGGTCCTGTGTAATGAGACAGGATAGATTCAGGATCTCATAGTTAGGGATCCTCTCGGAAGGAGCGATGACAATATGGTGGAATTTAAAATACAGATGGAGGGTGAGAAGGTAAAATCAAGCACTAGTGTTTTGTGCTTAAACAAAGGAGATTACAATGGGATGAGAGAAGTACTAGCTAAGGTAGACTGGGAGCAAAGATTTTGTGGTGAAACAGTTGAGGAACAGTGGAGAACCTTCCAATTGCTTCTTCACAGTGCTCAGCAAAGGTTTATACCAACAAAAAGGAAGGACGGTAAACAGACGGAAAATCGACCGTGGATATCTAAGGAAATAAGGGAGAGTATCAAATTGAAGGAAAACACATACAAAGTAGCAAAGTTAAGTGGGAGGCTAGAGGACTGGGAAATCTATAGGGGGCAACAGAAAGCTACTAAAAAAGCTATAAAGAAGAGTAAGATAGATTATGAGAGTAAACTTGCTCAGAATATAAAAACAGATAGTAAAAGTTTCTACAAATAAATAAAACAAAAAAGAGTGGCTAAGGTAAATATTGGTCCTTTAGAGGATGAGAAGGGAGATTTAATAATGGGAGATGAGGAAATGGCTGAGGAACTGAACCGGTTTTTTGGGTCGGTCTTCACAGTGGAAGACACAAATAACATGCCAGTGACTGATGGAAATGGGGGTATGACAGGTGAGGACCTTGAGAGGATTGTTATCACCAAGGACGTAGTGATGGGCATGCTAATGGGGCTAAATGTAGACATGTCTCCTGGACCTGATGGAATGCATCCCAGTACATAGAACATAGAAAAATACAGCACAGAACAGGCCCTTCGGCCCACGATGTTGTGCCGAACCTTTGTCCTAGATTAATCATAGATTATCATTGAATTTACAGTGCAGAAGGAGGCCATTCGGCCCTTTGAGTCTTCACCGGCTCTTGGAAAGAGCATCCTACCCAAACTCAACACTTCCACCCAACACCAAGGGCAATTTGGACATTAAGGGCAATTTATCATTGGCCAATTCACCTAATCCGCACATCTTTAGACTGTGGGAGGAAACCGGAGCACCCGGAGGAAACCCACGCAGACACGGGGAGGACGTGCAGACTCCGCACAGACAGTGACCCAAGCCGGAATCGAACCTGGGACCCTGGAACTGTGAAGCAATTGTGCTATCCACAATGCTACCGTGCTGCCCTTGAGAACAAATAAATCTACACTATCATTTTACTGTAATACATGTACCTATCCAATAGCTGCTTGAAGGTCCCTAATGTTTCCGACTCAACTACTTCCACAGGCAGTGCATTCCATGCCCCCACTACTCTCTGGGTAAAGAACCTACCTCTGATATCCCTCCTATATCGTCCACCTTTCACCTTAAATTTATGTCCCCTTGTAATGGTTTGTTCCACCCGGGGAAAAAGTCTCTGACTGTCAACTCTATCTATTCCCCTGATCATCTTATAAACCTCTATCAAGTCGCCCCTCATCCTTCTCCGTTCTAATGAGAAAAGGCCTAGCACCCTCAACCTTTCCTCGTAAGACCTACTCTCCATTCCAGGCAACATCCTGGTAAATCTTCTTTGCACCTTTTCCAAAGCTTCCACATCCTTCCTAAAATGAGGCGACCAGAACTGTACACAGTACTCCAAATGTGGCCTTACCAAAGTTTTGTACAGCTGCATCATCACCTCACGGCTCTTAAATTCAATCCCTCTGTTAATGAACGCGAGCACACCATAGGCCTTCTTCACAGCTCTATCCACTTGAGTGGCAACTTTCAAAGATGTATGAACATAGACCCCAAGATCTCTCTGCTCCTCCACATTGCCAAGAACTCTACCGTTAACCCTGTATTCCGCATTCATATTTGTCCTTTCAAAATGGACAACCTCACACTTTTCAGGGTTAAACTCCACCTGCCACTTCTCAGCCCAGCTCTCCATCCTATCTATGTCTCTTTGCAACCGACAACAGCCCTCCTTACTATCCACAACTCCACGAATCTTCGTATCGTCTGCAAATTTACTGACCCACCCTTCAACTCCCTCATCCAAGTCATTAATGACAATCACAAACAGCAGAGGACCCAGAACTGATCCCTGCGGTACGCCACTGGTAACTGGGATCCAGGCTGAATATTTGCCATCCACCACCACTCTCTGACTTCTATCGGTTAGCCAGTTCGTTATCCAACTGGCCAAATTTCCCACTATCCCATGCCTCCTTACTTTCTGCATAAGCCTACCATGGGGAACTTTATCAAATGCCTTACTAAAATCCATGTACACTACATCCACTGCTTTACCTTCATCCACATGCTTGGTCACCTCCTCAAAGAATTCAATAAGATTTGTAAGGCAAGACCTACCCCTCACAAATCCGTGCTGACTATCCCTAATCAAGCAGTGTTTTTCCAGATGCTCAGAAATCCTATCCTTCAGTACCCTTTCCATTACTTTGCCTACCACTGAAGTAAGACTAACTGACCTGTAATTCCCAGGGTTATCCCTTGTCCCTTTTTTGAACAGGGGCACGACATTCGCCACTCTCCAATCCCCTGGTACCACCCCTGTTGACAGTGAGGACGAAAATATCATTGCCAACGGCTCTGCAATTTCATCTCTTGCTTCCCATAGAATCCTTGGATATATCCCGTCAGGCCCGGGGGACTTGTCTATCCTCAAGTTTTTCAAAATGCCCAACATATCTTCCTTCCTAACAAGTATTTCCTCGAGCTTACCAATCTGTTTCACACTGTCCTCTCCAACAATATCGCCCCTCTCATTTGTAAATACAGAAGAAAAGTACTCGTTCAAGACCTCTCCTATCTCTTCAGACTCAATACACAATCTCCCGCTACTGTCCTTGATCGGACCGACCCTCGCTCTAGTCATTCTCATATTTCTCACATATGTGTAAAAGGTCTTGGGGTTTTCCTTGATCCTACCCGCCATAGATTGTTCATGCCCTCTCTTAGCTCTCCTAATCCCTTTCTTCAGTTCCCTCCTGGCTATCTTGTCTCCCTCCAATGCCCTGTCTGAACCTTGTTTCCTCAGCCTTACATAAGTCTTTATCCTCTTAAGTTTCTTTATCCTCTTAACAAGACATTCGACCTCGCTTGTCAACCATGGTTCGCTCACTCGACCATCTCTTCCCTGCCTGACAGGGACATACATATCAAGGACACGTAGTACCTGTTCCTTGAACAAGTTCCACATTTCACTTGTGTCCTTCCCTGACAGCCTATGTTCCCAACTTATGCATTTCAATTCTTGTCTGACAACATCGTATTTACCCTTCCCCCAATTGTAAACCTTGCCCTGTTGCACGTACCTATCCCTCTCCATTACTAAAGTGAAAGTCACAGAATTGTGGTCACTATCTCCAAAATGCTCCCCCACTAACAAATCTATCACTTGCCCTGGCTCATTACCCAGTACTAAATCCAATATTGCCCCTCCTCTGGTCGGACAATCTACATACTGTGTTAGAAAAGCTTCCTGGACACACTGCACAAACACCACCCCATCCAAACTATTTGATCTAAAGAGTTTCCACTCAATATTTGGGAAGTTAAAGTCGCCCATGACTACTACCCTATGACTTCTGCACCTTTCCAAAATCTGTTTCCCAATCTGTTCCTCCACATCTCTGCTACTATTGGGGGGCCTATAGAAAACTCCTAACAAGGTGACTGCTCCTTTCCTATTTCTGACTTCAACCCATACTACCTCAATAGGGTGATACTCCTCGAACTGCCTTTCTGCAGCTGTTATACTATCTCTAATTAATAATGCCACCCCCCACCTCTTTTACCACCCTCCCTAATCTTATTGAAACATCTATAACCAGGGACCTCCAACAACCATTTCTGCCCCTCCTCTATCCAGGTTTCCGTGATGGCCACCACATCGTAGTCCCAAGTACCGATCCATGCCTTAAGTTCACCCACCTTATTCCTGATGCTTCTTGCGTTGAAGTATACACACTTCAACCCATCTCCGTGCCTGCAAGTACTCTCCTTTGTCAGTGTTCCCTTCCCCACTGCCTCATTACACGCTTTGGCGTCCTGAATATCGGCTATCTTAGTTGTTGGACTACAAATCCGGTTCCCATTCCCCTGCCAAATTAGTTTAAACCCTCCCGAAGAGTACTAGAAAACCTCCCTCCCAGGATATTGGTGCCCCTCTGGTTCAGATGCAACCCATCCTGCTTGTACAGGTCCCACCTTCCCCAGAATGCGCTCCAATTATCCAAATACCTGAAGCTCTCCCTCCTACACCATTCCTGCAGCCACGTGTTCAACTGCACTCTCTCCCTATTCCTAGCCTCGCTATCACGTGGCACCGGCAACAAACCAGAGATGACAACTCTGTCTGTCCTGGCTTTTAACTTCCAGCCTAACTCCCTAAACTTGTTTATTACCTCCACACCCCTTTTCCTACCAATGTCGTTGGTGCCAATGTGCACCACGACTTCTGGCTGCTCCCCCTCCCCCTTAAGGATCCTGAAGACACGATCCGAGACATCCCTGGCCCTGGCACCCGGGAGGCAACATACCGTCCGGGAGTCTCGCTCGCGACCACAGAAGCTCCCCTCAGTCACTGTACCTTGTACTGTCGCCCTATTTGATTTTTGACTGTGGCTTCTCTGCCTTACACTTTCCCCCTTACTGCCTTTTATTTCTGTCCCTGTTTTACGACCTTCCAACTTCCTGCATCGGTTCCCATCCCCCTGCCACAAAGAATCATTAATCAACAACAAAGGATGTTCCATCAACAAAGCATCTTCAATCAACAACAATGATCATCAATCAGCAACAAAGATCTTCAATCAACAAGAAAGGATCTTCTATCAACAACAAAGGATCATCAATCAACAACAATCCATGTTCAATCAACAAAGGATCTTCAATAAACAATAAAGGATCCTTTGTTGAAAGGATCAACACCACCGACTTTAGTGTCGTCTGAAAATTTACTCACCCACTCTTCTGCGCCCTCCTCTAGGTCATTTAGAAAAATGACAAACAGCAACGGCCCCAGAACAGATCCTTGTGGTACGCCACTTGTAACTGAACTCCATTCTGAACATTTCCCATCAACCACCACGCTCTGTCTTCTTTCAGCTAGCCAATTTCTGATCCACGTCTCAAAATCACCCTCAATCCCCAGCCTCCGTATTTTCTGCAATAACCTACCGTGGGGAACCTTATCAAACGCTTTACAGAAATCCATATACACCACATCAACTGCTCTACCCTCGTCTACCTGTTCAGTCACCTTCTCAAATAACTCGATAAGGTTTGTTAGGTATGACCTACCCTTCACAAAGCCATGCTGACTATCCCTAATCATATTATTCCTATCTCGATGATTATAAATCTTGTCTCTTATAATCCCCTCCAAGACTTTACCCACAACAGACGTGAGGCTCACCGGTCTATAGTTGCCGGGGTTGTTTCTACTCCCCTTCTTGAACAAAGGGACCACATTTGCTATCCTCCAGTCCTCTGGCACTATTCGTGTAGCCAATGATGACATTCAAATCAAAGCCAAAGGCTCAGCAATCTCTTCCCTGGCTTCCGAGAGAATCATAGGATAAATCCCAACAGGCCCCCGGGACATATCTATTTTCAGCCTGTCCAGAATTGCCAACACCGCTTCTCTACGTACCTCAATGCCATCTATTCTAATAGCCTGGGTCTCAGCATTCTCCTCCACAACGTTCTCTTTTTCCTGAGTGAATACTGACGACAAATATTCATTTAGTATCTCGCCTATCTCTTCAGACTCCACACACAACTTCCCATCCCTGTCCTTGACTGGCCCTACTCTTACCTTAGTCATTATTTTATTCCTGACATACCGAGGGAAAGCTTTTGGGTTTTCCTTGATCCTACCTGCCAAATACGTCTCATGTCCCCTCCTTGCTCGTCTTAGCTCTCGCTTTAGATCCTTCCTCGCTACCTTGTAACAATCCATCGCCCCAACTGAAACTTCACACCTCATCTTCACATAGGCCTCCTTCTTCCTCTTAACAAGAGATTCCACTTCTTTGGTAAACCACGGTTCCCTCGCTCGACGCCTTCCTCCCTGCCTGACCGGTACGTACTTATCAAGAACACACAGTAGCTGTTCCTTGAACAAGCTCCACATATCCAGTGTGCCCAACACTTGCAGCCTACTTCTCCACCCTAACCCCCCCCCCCCCAAGTCATGTCTAATGGCGTCATAATTGCCCTTCCCCCAGCTATAACTCTTGCCCTGCGGGGGAGACTTATTCCTTTCCATCACTAACGTAAACGTCACCGAATTGTGCTCACTGTCCCCAAAGTGCTCACCTACCTCCAAATCTAACACCTGGCCTGGTTCATTACCCAAAACCAAATCCAATGTGGTCTCGCCTCTTGTTGGCCTGTCAACATATTGTGTCAGGAAACCCTCCTGCACACATTGTACAAAAAACGACCCATCTAATGTACTTGAACTATATCTTTACCAGTCAATATTTGGAAAGTTAAAGTCTCCCATAATAACTACCCTGTTACTTTCGCTCTGATCCAGAATCATCTTCGCCATCCTTTCCTCTACATCCCTAGAACTATTTGGAGGCCCATAGAAAACTCCCACCTGGAGTATTGTGTTCAGTTTTGGTCTCCTTACTTGAGAAAGGACGTACTGGCACTGGAGGGTGTGCAGAGGAGATTCACTACGTTAATCCCTGAGCTGAAGGGATTGGATTACGAGGAGTGGTTGAGTAGACTGGGACTGTATTCGTTGGAATTTAGAAGGATGAGGGGGGATCTTATAGACACATGTAAGATTATGAAGGGAATAGATGGGATAGATGCGGGCAGGTTTTTTCCACTGCCGGGTGAAAGCAGAACTAGGGGGCATAGCCTCAAAATAAGGGGAAGTAGATTTAGGACTGAGTTTAGGAGGAACTTCTTCACCCAAAGCGTTGTGAATCTATGGAATGTGTTGCCCAGTGAAGTAGTAGAGGCTCCTTCATTAAATGTTTTTAAGATAAAGATAGATAGTTTTTTTGAAGAATAAAGGGATTAAGGGTTATGGTTTTCCGGCCGGAAAGTGGAGCTCAGTCCACAAAAGATCAGCCATGATCTCATTGAATGGCGGAGCAGGCTCGAGGGTCAGATGGCCTACTCCTGCTCCTAGTTCTTATCTTCTTATTATGTTCAATCAATAACAAAGGATCATCAATCAACAAGAAAACATCTTCAATCAACAAAGGATCTTTAATCAACAACAACGCATCTTCGATCAACAACAAAGAATCTTCAATCAACATCAAAGTATCTTCAATCAACAAAAATGGATGTTCAATCAACAACAAAGGAACAATCAAAAACAAAGCATCTTCAATCAACAGCAAAGTTCTTCAATCAACAACAAAGTATCATCAATCAACAATAAAGGATCTTCAATCAAAAACAAAGAATCTTCAATCAACAACAAAGATCTTCAATCAACAACAAAGTATCTTCAATCAACATCAAAGAATCATTAATCAACAACAAAGAATGTTCCATCAACAAAGCATCTTCAGTCAATAGCAAAGAATCTTCAATCAACATCAATGGGTCATCAATCAGCAATAAAGAATCTTCAATGAACAACAAAGGATCTTCAATCAACATCAAAGAGCTTCAATCAACAACAAAGAGATTCAATCAACAAGAAAGGATCTTCAATCAACAATAAAGCCTTTCAATCAACAACAAAGGATCTTCAATCAGCAAAGCATTTTCAATCATCAACAAAGGATTTTCAATCAACAATAAAGCCTTTCAATCAACAACAAAGGATCGTCAATGAGCAAAGCATTGTCAATCACCAGCAAAGGATATTCAATCAACATCAAAGGATCTTCAATCAACAAAGGATCTTCAATCAACAACAAAGGATCATCAATCAACAACAAAGGATTCTCAATCAACATCAAAGCATATTCAATCAAATAAAAGTATTTTCAATCAACAACAAAGGATCTTCAATCACTAACAAAGCATCCTAAATCAACAATACAGAATTTTCAAAGAACATCTTCAATCAACATAAAAGGATCAACAACGGTCATCTATCAACAACAAAGGATCAGCAATCAACAACAAAGGATCTTCAATCAACAACAAAGCATATTCAATCAATAAAAAGCAATATCAATCAACAACAAAGGAACATCAATTAACAGCAAAAGATATTCAATCAACATCAAAGGATCATCAATTCACATCAAAGCTTATTCAAGCAACAAAGGATCTTCTATCAACATTAAATCATCTTCAATCAACAACAAAGGATATTCAATCAACATCAAAGGATATTTAATCAACAACAAAGGACATTCAATCAAGAAAAAAGGAACAAATAATAACAAGCATCTTCAATCAACGACAATGATCTCCAATCAACAACAAAGGATCGTCAATAAACAACAAAGGATCTTCTATCAACAAAGCATCTTCAATCAACAACAAATGATCATCAATCAACAACAAAGGATATTTAATCAACAAAGGATCTTCAATCAACAACAAAGCCTTTCAATCAACAACAAAGGATCTTCAATCAACAAAGCATCTTCAATCAACATCAAAGGATCTCCAATCAATATCAAAGGTTCTTCAATCAACATCAAAGCATCTTCAATCAACAACAAAGGATCTTCAATGAACAACTGAGGATCTTCAATCAACATCAAAGCATCTTCAAGCAATAAAAATAATTTTCAATCAACAACAAACGATTATCAATCAACTACAAAGGATCTTTAATATACAATGCATCTTCAATCAACATCAAAAGATCTTCGATCAATAATAAATCACCTTCAATCAACAACAAAGGATCATCAATCAACAACAAAAGATCTTCAATCAACAATGCATCTACAATCAACAGCAAATTATCTTCAATCAACAATAAAGGATCAGCAATCAACAAAAAAGGGTGTTCAATCAACAACAAAGGGACAATCAACAAAGGATCTTCTATCAACATCAAGGCATCTTCAAGCAACAAAGAATTTTCACTCAACACCAAAGAATCATCAATCAACAACAAAGGATCTTCACTCAACAACAAAGCATCTTCAATCAACAACAAAGGATCTTCCATCAACAAATGATCTTCAATCAATACCAAAGGATCTTCAATCATCATCAATGGATTTTCAATCAGCAATAAAGGATTTCAAAGCACAACAACGGATCTTCAATCAACATCAAAGGATCAGCAATCAACAACAAATATGTTCATTCAACAACACAGGATCTTCAATTAAAAAACAAAGGATCATCAATCAACAACAAAGCATGTTCAGTCAACAAAGCATCTTCAATCAACATCAAATGACCTTCAATCAACAACAAAGCATCTTCAATCAACAACAAAGGACCTTCAATCAACAAAGCATCTTCAATCAACATCAAAGGATCTTCTATCAACATTAAAATCATCTTCAATCAACAACAAAGGATCAACATCAAGGCATCTTCAAACAATATCAAATCATCTTCAATCAAAGCATCTTAATTCAGCACCAAAGCATTTACAATCAACAACAAATGATTTGCAATCAACAATAAAGGATTTTAAATCAACAAAGGATCTTCTATCAACATCAAAGCATCTTCAAGCAACAAAGAATTTTCATTGAGCAAAAAAGGATCATTAATCAACAACAAAGGGCCCTCAATCAGAAATAAAGGATCTCAAAGAACAACAAATGATTTAAAATCAACATCAAAGGATTTTCAATCAACATCAAAGAATCTTTAATCAACAACAAAGGATCTTCAATCAACATCAAAGGAACATCAATCAACTACAGAGGATCTTCCATCAACAAAGGATCTTCAAACAATAACAAAGGATCATATATCAACAACAAATCATCTTCAATCAACAAAGGATCTTCAATCAAGAATAAACCCTTTCAATCAACAACAAAGGATCTTCAATCAACAAAGCATCTTCAATCAACATCAAAGGATCAGCAATCAACAAAAGTTCTTATATCAACTTCAAAGCATCTTCAAGCAACAAAGAATATTCACTCAACACCAAAAGGTCATCAATCCACACAAAGGACCATCACTCAACAACAAAGCATCCTCAATCAACAACAAAGGATCTTCAATGAACAACAAAGGATCTTCAATCAACATCAAAGCATCTTCAAGCAATAAAAATCATTTTCAATCCACAACAAAGGATCTTCAATCAACAATGCATCTTCAATCAACATCAAAAGATCTTCTATCAATAATAAATCATCTTCAATCAACAACAAAGTATCATCCATCAACAACAAAGACGCTTCAATCAATATCAAATCATGTACAGTCAACATCAAAGGATCTTCAATCAAATATTAAGTATCTTAATTCAGCATCAAAGCATTTACAATCAACAGCAAATGATCTTCAATAAACAATAAAGGATCTTTAATCAACAAAGGATCTTTTATCAACATCAAGGCATCTTCAAGCAACAAACAATATTCACTCAACACCAAAGGATCATCAGTCAACACAAAATATCTTCACTAAACAACAAAGCATCCTCAATCAACAACAAAGGATCTTCAATCAACACCAAAGGATCTTCAATCAATATCAAAGGACATTCAATCAGCATCAAAGCATCTTCAATCAACAACAAAGGATCTTCAATAAACAACAAAGGATCATCAATCAACAACAAAGGATCTTCAATCAACAATGCATCTTCAATCAACGTCAAAAGATCTTCAATCAGCAATGAAGGTTCTTCAATCAACATCAAAGGTTCAGCAATCAACAAAAAAGGGTGTTCAATCAACAACAAAGGAACAATCAACAAAGGATCTTCTATCAACATCAAGGCATCTTCAAGCAACAAAGAATTTTCACTCAACACCAAAGAACCATCAATCAACAACAAAGGATCTTCACTCAACAACAAAGCATCTTCAATCAACAACAAAGGATCTTCACTCAACAACAAAGCATCTTCAATCAACAACAAAGGATCTTCCATCAACAAATGATCTTCAATCAATACCAAAGGATCTTCAATCATCATCAATGGATTTTCAATCAGCAATAAAGGATTTCAAAGAACAATAACGGATCTTCAATCAACATCAAAGGATCAACAATCAACAACAAATATGTTCATTCAACAACAAAGGATCTTCAATTAAAAACAAAGGATCATCAATCAACAACAAAGCATGTTCAATCAGTAAAGCATCTTTAATCAACAACAAAGCATCTTCAATCAACACAAAGGATATTCACTTAACAACAAAGCATCTTCAATCAACATCAAAGGATCTTCAATCAACAACAAAGCATCTTCAATCAACAACAAAGGACCTTCAATCAACAAAGCATCTTCAATGAACATCAAAGGATCTTCTATCAACATTAAAATCATCTTCAATCAACAACAAAGGATCAACATCAAGGCATCTTCAAACAATATCAAATCATCTTCAATCAAAGCATCTTAATTCAACACCAAAGCATTTACAATCAACAACAAAGGATTTTCAATCAACAATAAAGGATTTTAAATCAACAAAGGATCTTCTATCAACATCAAAGCATCTTCAAGCAACAAAGAATTTTCATTGAGCAAAAAAGGATCATCAATCAACAACAAAGGACCTTCAATCAGAAATAAAGGATCTCAAAGAACAACAAATGATTTAAAATCAACATCAAAGGATTTTCAATCAACATCAAAGTATCTTTAATCAACAACAAAGGATCTTCAATCAACATCAAAGGAACATCAATCAACTACAGAGGATCTTCCATCAACAAAGGATCTTAAATCAAGAATAAAGCCTTTCAATCAACAACAAAGGATCTTGAATCAACAAAGCATCTTGAATCAACAACAAACAATCTTCAATCAACAAAGTATCTTCAATCAAGAATAAAGCCTTTCAATCAACATCAAAGGATCTTCAATCAACATCAAAGGATATTCAATCAACAAAAGTTCTTCGATCAACAACAAAGAATCTTCAATCAGTATCAAAGCATATTCAATCAATAAAAATTATTTTCAATCAACAACAAAGGATCATCAATCAACAACAAAGGATCTTCAATCAACAATGCATCTTCAATCAACATCAAAAGATCTTCGATCAATAATAAATCATCTTCAATCAAAACAAGGTATCATCCATCAACAACAAAGGATCTTGAACAATATCAAATCATTTACAGTCAACACCAAAGGATCTTCAATCAAAAATTTAGGCTCTTCATTCAGCAACAAAGCATATACAATCAACAGCAAATGATCTTCAATAAGCAATAAAAGAACTTCAATCAACAAAGGATCTTTTATCAACATCAAGGCACCTTCAAGAAACAAAGAATATTCACTCAACACCAAAGGATCATCAATCAACACAAAGGATCTTCACTCAACAACAAAGCATCCTCAATCAACAACAAAGGATCTTCAATCAACATCAAAGGATCTTCAATCAATATCAAAGGACCTTCAATCAGCATCAAAGCATCTTCAATCAACAGCAAAGTATCTTCAATAAACAACAAAGGATCATCAATCAACAACAAAGGATCTTCAAACAACATCAAAGCATCTTCAATCAATAAAAGGCATCGTCAATAAACAATAAAGAATATTCAATCAACAAAGGTTCTTCTATCAACATCAATGCATCTTCAAGCAACAATGCATATACAATCAACAGCAAATGATCTTCAATAAACAATAAGGATCTTCAATCAACAAAGGATCTTCTATCAACATCAAGGCGTCTTTAAGCAACAAAGAATTTTCACTCAACACCAAAGAATCATCAATCAACAACAAAGGATCTTCACTCACCAACAAAGCATCTTCAATCAACAACAAAAGATCTTCAATCAACAACAAAAAATCTTCAATCAATATCAAATCATCTACAGTCAACATCAAAGGATCATCAATCAACAATAAAGGATCTTCTATCAACAAAGGATCTTCTATCAACATCAAGGCACCTTCAAGCAACAAAGAATATTCACTCAACACCAAAGGATTATCAATCAACACAAAGGATCTTCACTCAACAACCAAGCTTCCTCAATCAACAACAAAGAATCTTCAATCAACAACAAAGCATCTTCAATCAGCAAAGCATCTTCAATCAACAACAAAGCATCTTCAATCAACAACAAAGCATCTTCAATCAACAACAAAGCATCTTCAATCAACAACAAAGGACCTTCAATCAACAAAGCATCTTCAATCAACATCAAAGGATCTTCTATCAACATTAAAATCATCTTCAATTAACAACAAAGGATCAACATCAAGTCATCTTCAAACAATATCAAATCATCTTCAATCAAAGGATCTTAATTCAGCACCAAAGCATTTACAATCAACAACAAAGGATTTTCAATCAACAATAAAGGATTTTAAATCAAGAAAGGATCTTCTATCAACATCAAAGCATCTTCAAGCAACAAAGAATTTTCATTGAGCAAAAAATGATCTTCAATCAACAAGAAAGGATTTTCAATCAGAAATAAAGGATCTCAAAGAACAACAAATGATTTACAATCAACATCAAAGGATTTTCAATCAACATCAAAGTATCTTCAATCAACAACAAAGGATCTTCAATCAACATCAAAGGAACATCAATCAACTACAGAGGACCTTCCATCAACAAAGGATCTTCAATCAATAACAAAGGATCATATATCAACAACAAATCATCTTCAATCAACAAAGGATCTTTAATCAAGAATAAAGCCTTTCAATCAACAACAAAGGATCTTCAATCAACAAAGCATCTTCAATCAACATCAAAGGATCAGCAATCAACAAAAGTTCTTCTATCAACTTCAAAGCATCTTCAAGCAACAAAGAATATTCACTCAACACCAAAGGGTCATCAATCCACACAAAGGATCAGCAATCAACAACATAGCATCCTCAATCAACAACAAAGGATCTTCAATGAACAACAAAGGATGTTCAATCAACATCAAAGCTCTTCAATCAACATCAAAGCAGCTTCAAGCAATAAAAATCATTTTCAATCCACAACAAAGGATCATCAATCAACAACAAAGGATCTTCAATCAACAATGCAACTTCAATCAACAATAAAAGATCTTCTATCAATAATAAATCATCTTCAATCAACAGCAATGTTTCATCCATCAACAACAAAGACGCTTCAATCAATATCAAATCATGTACAGTCAACAGCAAAGGATCTTCAATCAAATATCAAGGATCTTAATTCAGCATCAAAGCATTTACAATCAACAGCAAATGATCTTCAATAAACAATAAAGGATCTTCAATCAACAAAGGGTCTTTTATCAACATCAAGGCATCTTCAAGTAACAAAGAATATTCACTCAACACCAAAGGATCATCAATCAACACAAAATATATTCACTCAACAACAAAGCATCCTCAATCAACAACAAAGGATCTTCAATCAACATCAAAGGATCTTCAATCAATATCAAAGGACCTTCAATCAACAACAAAGGATCATCAATCAACAACAAAGGATCTTCAATCAACAATGCATCTTCAATCAACGTCAAAAGATCTTCAATCAACAATGAAGGTTCTTCAATCAACATCAAAGGTTCAGCAATCAACAAAAAAGGGTGTTCAATCAGCAACAAAGGAACAATCAACAAAGGATCTTCTATCAACATCAAGGCATCTTCAAGCAACAAAGAATTTTCACTCAACACCAAAGAACCATCAATCAACAACAAAGGATCTTCACTCAACAACAAAGCATCTTCAATCAACAACAAAGGATCTTCACTCAACAACAAAGCATCTTCAATCAACAACAAAGGATCTTCCATCAACAAATGATCTTCAATCAATACCAAAGGATCTTCAATCATCATCAATGGATTTTCAATCAGCAATAAAGGATTTCAAAGAACAACAACGGATCTTCAATCAACATCAAAGGATCAACAATCAACAACAAATATGTTCATTCAACAATAAAGGATCTTCAATTAAAAACAAAGGATCATCAATCAACAACAAAGCATGTTCAATCAGTAAAGCATCTTTAATCAACAACAAAGCATCTTCAATCAACACAAAGGATATTCACTTAACAACAAAGCATCTTCAATCAACATCAAAGGATCTTCAATCAACAACAAAGCATCTTCAATCAACAACAAAGGACCTTCAATCAACAAACATCTTCAATCAACATCAAAGGATCTTCTATCAAAATTAAAATCATCTTCAATCAACAACAAAGGATCAACATCAAGGCATCTTCAAACAATATCAAATCATCTTCAATCAAAGCATCTTAATTCAACACCAAAGCATTTACAATCAACAACAAAGGATTTTCAAACAACAATAAAGGATTTTAAATCAACAAAGGATCTTCTATCAACATCAAAGCATCTTCAAGCAACAAAGAATTTTCATTGAGCAAAAAAGGATCATCAATCAACAACAAAGGACCTTCAATCAGAAATAAAGGATCTCAAAGAACAACAAATGATTTAAAATCAACATCAAAGGATTTTCAATCAACATCAAAGTATCTTTAATCAACAACAAAGGATCTTCAATCAACATCAAAGGAACATCAATCAACTACAGAGGATCTTCCATCAACAAAGGATCTTCAATCAAGAATAAAGCCTTTCAATCAACAACAAAGGATCTTGAATCAACAAAGCATCTTGAATCAACAACAAATCATCTTCAATCAACAAAGGATCTTCAATCAAGAATAAAGCCTTCCAATCAACATCAAAGGATCTTCAATCAACATCAAAGGATATTCAATCAACAAAAGTTCTTCGATCAACAACAAAGAATCTTCAATCAGTATCAAAGCATATTCAATCAATAAAAATTATTTTCAATCAACAACAAAGGATCATCAATCAACAACAAAGGATCTTCAATCAACAATGCATCTTCAATCAACATCAAAAGATCTTCGATCAATAATAAATCATCTTCAATCAACAACAAGGTATCATCCATCAACAACAAAGGATCTTGAACAATATCAAATCATTTACAGTCAACATCAAAGGATCTTCAATCAAAAATTTAGGATCTTCATTCAGCAACAAAGCATATACAATCAACAGCAAATGATCTTCAATAAGCAATAAAAGAACTTCAATCAACAAAGGATCTTTTATCAACATCAAGGCACCTTCAAGAAACAAAGAATATTCACTCAACACCAAAGGATCATCAATCAACACAAAGGATCTTCACTCAACACAAAGGATCTTCACTCAACAACAAAGCATCCTCAATCAACAACAAAGGATCTTCAATCAACATCAAAGGATCTTCAATCAATATCAAAGGACCTTCAATCAGCATCAAAGCATCTTCAATCAACAACAAAGGATCTTCAATAAACAACAAAGGATCATCAATCAACAACAAAGGATCTTCAATCAATAAAAAGCATCGTCAATAAACAATAAAGAATATTCAATCAACAAAGGTTCTTCTATCAACATCAATGCATCTTCAAGCAACAAAGCATATACAATCAACAGCAAATGATCTTCAATAAACAATAAGGATCTTTAATCAACAAAGGACCTTCTATCAACATCAAGGCGTCTTTAAGCAACACAGAATTTTCACTCAACACCAAAGAATCATCAATCAACAACAAAGGATCTTCACTCACCAACAACGCATCTTTAATCAACAACAAAAGATCTTCAATCGACAACAAAAAATCTTCAATCCATATCAAATCATCTACAGTCAACATCAAAGGATCATCAATCAACAATAAACAATAAAGGATCTTCAATCAACAAAGGGTCTTTTATCAACATCAAGGCATCTTCAAGTAACAAAGAATATTCACTCAACACCAAAGGATCATCAATCAACACAAAATATATTCACTCAACAACAAAGCATCCTCAATCAACAACAAAGGATCTTCAATCAACATCAAAGGATCTTCAATCAATATCAAAGGACCTTCAATCAACAACAAAGGATCATCAATCAACAACAAAGGATCTTCAATCAACAATGCATCTTCAATCAACGTCAAAAGATCTTCAATCAACAATGAAGGTTCTTCAATCAACATCAAAGGTTCAGCAATCAACAAAAAAGGGTATTCAATCAGCAACAAAGGAACAATCAACAAAGGATCTTCTATCAACATCAAGGCATCTTCAAGCAACAAAGAATTTTCACTCAACACCAAAGAACCATCAATCAACAACAAAGGATCTTCACTCAACAACAAAGCATCTTCAATCAACAACAAAGGATCTTCACTCAACAACAAAGCATCTTCAATCAACAACAAAGGAACTTCCATCAACAAATGATCTTCAATCAATACCAAAGGATCTTCAATCATCATCAATGGATTTTCAATCAGCTATAAAGGATTTCAAAGAACAACAACGGATCTTCAATCAACATCAAAGGATCAACAATCAACAACAAATATGTTCATTCAACAATAAAGGATCTTCAATTAAAAACAAAGGATCATCAATCAACAACAAAGCATGTTCAATCAGTAAAGCATCTTTAATCAACAACAAAGCATCTTCAATCAACACAAAGGATATTCACTTAACAACAAAGCATCTTCAATCAACAACAAAGGACCTTCAATCAACAACAAAGCATCTTCAATCAACATCAAAGGATCTTCAACCAACAACAAAGCATCTTCAATCAACAACAAAGGACCTTCAATCAACAAACATCTTCAATCAACATCAAAGGATCTTCTATCAAAATTAAAATCATCTTCAATCAACAACAAAGGATCAACATCAAGGCATCTTCAAACAATATCAAATCATCTTCAATCAAAGCATCTTAATTCAACACCAAAGCATTTACAATCAACAACAAAGGATTTTCAAACAACAATAAAGGATTTTAAATCAACAAAGGATCTTCTATCAACATCAAAGCATCTTCAAGCAACAAAGAATTTTCATTGAGCAAAAAAGGATCATCAATCAACAACAAAGGACCTTCAATCAGAAATAAAGGATCTCAAAGAACAACAAATGATTTAAAATCAACATCAAAGGATTTTCAATCAACATCAAAGTATCTTTAATCAACAACAAAGGATCTTCAATCAACATCAAAGGAACATCAATCAACTACAGAGGATCTTCCATCAACAAAGGATCTTCAATCAAGAATAAAGCCTTTCAATCAACAACAAAGGATCTTGAATCAACAAAGCATCTTGAATCAACAACAAATCATCTTCAATCAACAAAGGATCTTCAATCAAGAATAAAGCCTTTCAATCAACATCAAAGGATCTTCAATCAACATCAAAGGATATTCAATCAACAAAAGTTCTTCGATCAACAACAAAGAATCTTCAATCAGTATCAAAGCATATTCAATCAATAAAAATTATTTTCAATCAACAACAAAGGATCATCAATCAACAACAAAGGATCTTCAATCAACAATGCATCTTCAATCAACATCAAAAGATCTTCGATCAATAATAAATCATCTTCAATCAACAACAAGGTATCATCCATCAACAACAAAGGATCTTGAACAATATCAAATCATTTACAGTCAACATCAAAGGATCTTCAATCAAAAATTTAGGATCTTCATTCAGCAACAAAGCATATACAATCAACAGCAAATGATCTTCAATAAGCAATAAAAGAACTTCAATCAACAAAGGATCTTTTATCAACATCAAGGCGCCTTCAAGAAACAAAGAATATTCACTCAACACCAAAGGATCATCAATCAACACAAAGGATCTTCACTCAACAACAAAGCATCCTCAATCAACAACAAAGGATCTTCAATCAACATCAAAGGATCTTCAATCAATATCAAAGGACCTTCAATCAGCATCAAAGCATCTTCAATCAACAGCAAAGGATCTTCAATAAACAACAAAGGATCATCAATCAACAACAAAGGATCTTCAATCAATAAAAAGCATCGTCAATAAACAATAAAGAATATTCAATCAACAAAGGTTCTTCTATCAACATCAATGCATCTTCAAGCAACAAAGCATATACAATCAACAGCAAATGATCTTCAATAAACAATAAGGATCTTTAATCAACAAAGGACCTTCTATCAACATCAAGGCGTCTTTAAGCAACACAGAATTTTCACTCAACACCAAAGAATCACCAATCAACAACAAAGGATCTTCACTCACCAACAACGCATCTTTAATCAACAACAAAAGATCTTCAATCGACAACAAAAAATCTTCAATCAATATCAAATCATCTACAGTCAACATCAAAGGATCATCAATCAACAATAAAGGATCTTCTATCAACAAAGGATCTTCAAAGAACAACAAAGAATCTTCAATCAACAAAGGATCTTTAATCAACAAGAAAGGATCATCAATCAACAACAAAGGATCTTCCATCAACAAATGATCTTCAATCAATACCAAAGGATCTTCAATCAACATCAATGTATCATCTATCAGCAATAAAGGATCTTCAATCAACATCAAAGGAACATCAATCAACTACAGAGGACCTTCCATCAACAAAGGATCTTCAATCAATAACAAAGGATCATATATCAACAACAAATCATCTTCAATCAACAAAGGATCTTTAATCAAGAATAAAGCCTTTCAATCAACAACAAAGGATCTTCAATCAACAATAAAGGATCTTCTATCAACAAAGGATCTTCTATCAACATCAAGGCACCTTCAAGCAACAAAGAATATTCACTCAACACCAAAGGATCATCAATCAACACAAAGGATCTTCACTCAACAACAAAGCTTCCTCAATCAACATCAAAAAATCTTCAATCAATATCAAATCATCTACAGTCAACATCAAAGGATCATCAATCAACAATAAAGGATCTTCTATCAACAAAGGATCTTCAAAGAACAACAAAGAATCTTCAATCAACAAAGGATCTTTAATCAACAAGAAAGGATCATCAATCAACAACAAAGGATCTTCCATCAACAAATGATCTTCAATCAATACCAAAGGATCTTCAATCAACATCAATGTATCATCTATCAGCAATAAAGGATCTTCAATCAACATCAAAGGAACATCAATCAACTACAGAGGACCTTCCATCAACAAAGGATCTTCAATCAATAACAAAGGATCATATATCAACAACAAATCATCTTCAATCAACAAAGGATCTTTAATCAAGAATAAAGCCTTTCAATCAACAACAAAGGATCTTCAATCAACAAAGCATCTTCAATCAACATCAAAGGATCAGCAATCAACAAAGCATCTTCAATCAACAACAAAGGATCAGCAATCATCAAAAAATGGATGATCAATCAACAACAAAGGAACAATCAACATCAAAGGATCTTCAATCAACATTAAAGGATATTCAATCAACAAAAGTTCTTCGATCAACAACGAAGAATCTTCAATCAACATCAAAGCATCTTCAATCCATAAAAAGCATCGTCAATAAACAATAAAGAATATTCAATCAACAAAGGTTCTTCTATCAACATCAATGCATCTTCAAGCAACAAAGAATATTCACTCAACACCAAAGGATCATCAATCAACACAAAGGATCTTAACTCAACAACAAAGCATCCTCAATCAACAACAAAGGATCTTCAATCAGTATCAAAGGATCTTCAATCAACATCAAAGAATCTTCTATCAACAACAAATGATCTTCAATGAACAATAAAGGATATTCAATCAACAACAAATCATCTTCAATCAACAAAGTATCTGCAATCAAGAATAAAGCCTTTCAATCAACAACATAGGATCTTCAATCAACAAAGCATCTTCAATCAACAGCAAAGGATCAGCAATCTACAAAAAATGGATGATCAATCAACAACAAAGGAACAATCAACATCAAAGGACCTTCAATCAACAACAAAGGATCTTCAATGAACAACAAAGGATCTTCAATCAACATCAAAGCATCTTCAAGCAATAAAAATAATTTTCAATCAACAACAAAGAATCATCAATCAACAACAAAGGAGATCTTTAGATCAACAATGCATCCTCAATCAACATCAAAAGATCTTCGATCAATAATAAATCATCTTCAATCAACAACAAAGTATCATCCATCAACAACAAAGAATCTTCAAACAATATCAAATCATTTACAGTCAACATCAAAGGATCTTTAGTCAAAAATTAATGATCTTCATTCATCATCAAAGCATCTACAATCAACAGCAAATGATCTACGATCAATAATGAATCATCTTCAATCAACATCAAAGGATCATCAATCAACAACAAAGGATCTTCAATCAACAATGCATCTTCAAACAACATCAAAAGATCTTCGATCAATAATAAAACATCTTCAATCAACAGCAAATGATCTTCAATAAACAATAAAGGATCTTCAATCAACAAAGGATCTTTTATCAACATTCAAGCAACAAAGACTTTTCAATCAGCAGCAAAGTATCATCAATCAACAACAAAGGATCTTTAATCAACAACAACGCATCTTCAATCAGCAATAAAGGATCTTCAATCAACATCAAAGGATCTTCAATCAACAATGAAGGTTCTTCAATCAACATTAAAAGGACCAGCAATCAACAAAAAAGGATGTTCAATCAACAACAAAGGAACTCCAAAGCATCTTCAATAAACAACTAATTTATTCAATCAACAACAAACCATCTTCAATCAACAAAGGATCTTGAATCACCAACAAAGGATTTTCTATCAACAAAGGATCTTCAATCAACAACAAAGGATCGTCAATCAACAACGAAGCATCCCCAATCAACATCAATGGATCATCAATCAGCAATAAAGGATTTCAAAGAACAACAACAGATCTTCAATCAACATCAAAGGATCAGCAATTAACAACAAATATGTTCATTGAACAACAAATGATCTTCAATTAAAAACAAAGGATCATCAATCAACAACAAAGCTTCTTCAATCAGCAAAGGATCTTCAATCAACAACAAAGCATCTTCAATCAACAACAAAGGACCTTCAATCAACAAAGATTCTACAATACAAAGCAACAAAGGATTTTCAATCAACATCAAAGTATCTTCAATCAACAACAAAGGATCTTCAATCAATAACAAAGGATCATCAATCAACAACGTATCATCTTCAATCAACAAAGGATCTTCAATCAAGAATAAAGCCTTTCAATCAACATCAAAGGATGTTCAATCAACATCAAAGGATATCCAAAGTTCTTCGATCAACAACAAAGAATCTTCAATGAACATCAAAGCATCGTCAATCAACAACAAAGGATCATCAATTAACAGCAAAGGACCTTCAATCAACATCAAAGGATCATCAATTCACATCAAAGCATCTTCAATCAACAAAGGATCATCTATCAACATCAAAGAGTCTTCAGTCAGCAATAACGAATCTTCAAAGAACAACAAACGATCTTCAATCAACATCAAAGGATCTTCCACCAACAAAGATCTTCAATTAAAAACAAAGGATTACCAATCAACAACAAAGCATTTTCAATCAGCAAAGGATCTTCAATCAACAACAAAGCAACAAGAAAGGATCTTCAATCAACATTTAAAACTTCTTCAATCAACAACAAAGCATCTTCAAACAATATCAAATCATCTTCAATCAACATCAAAGGAGTTTTAATCAAAAACAAAGGATCTGAATTCAGCATTAAAGCGTATACAATCAACAACAAAGGATTTTCAATAAACAATAAAGGGTATTAAATCAACAACGGATCTTCTATCAACAACGAAGGATCTTCAATCAACAACAAAGGATCATCAATCAACAACAAACCATCTTCAATCAACAAAAAAGCCTTTCAATCAACAACAAAGGTTCTTCAATCATCAAAGGATCTTCAATCAACATGAACGGATCTTCAATCAACATCAAAGGATCTTCAATCAACAAAGGATCTTCAAAGAACAGCAAAGCATCTTCAATCAAGATAGGGTCTTCTATCAACTAGTGTCACACGGGAGGGTTTAAACTAGTATGGCAGGGGGGTGGGCACGGGAGCATTAGGTCAGAAGGTGAGAGCATTGAGGGAGAACTAGGGAATAGGGACAGTGTGGCTCTGAGGCAGAGCAGACAGGGAGAAGTTGCTGAACACAGCGGGTCTGGTGGCCTGAAGTGCATATGTTTTAATGCAAGAAGTATTACGGGTAAGGCATATGAACTTAGAGCTTGGATTAGTATTTGAAACTATGATATTGTTGCCATTACAGAGACCTGGTTGAGGGAAGGGCAGGATTGGCAGCTAAACGTTCCAGGATTTAGATGTTTCAGGCGGGATAGAGGGGGATGTAAAAGGGGAGGCAGAGTTGTGCTACTGGTTCGGGAGAATATCACAGCTGTACTGCGAGAGGACACCTCAGAGGGCAGTGAGGCTATATGGGTAGAGATCAGGAATAAGAAGGGTGCAGTCACAATGTTGGGTGTTTACTACAGGCCTCCCAACAGCCAGCGGGAGATAGAGGAGCAGATAGGTAGACAGATTTTGGAAAAGAGTAAAAACAACAGGGTTGTGGTGATGGGAGACTTCAACTTCCCCAATATTGACTGGGACTCACTTAGTGCCAGGGGCTTAGACGGGGCGAAGTTTGTAAGGAGCATCCAGGAGGGCTTCTTAAAACAATATGTCGACACTCCAACTAGGGAAGGGGCGGTACTGGACCTGGTATTGGGGAATGAGCCCGGCCAGGAAAGATGTTTCAGTAGGGGAGCATTTCGGTAACAGTGACCACAATTCAGTAAGTTTTAAAGTACTGGTGGACAAGGATAAGAGTGGTCCGAGGATGAATGTGCTAAATTGGGGGAAGGCTAATTATAACAATATTAGGCGGGAACTGAAGAACATAGATTGGGGGCGGATGTTTGAGGGCAAATCAACATCTGACATTTGGGAGGCTTTCAAGTGGCAGTTGAAAGGGATTCAGGACCGGCATGTTCCTGTGAGGAAGAAGGATAAATACGGCAATTTTCGAGAACCTTGGATGACGAGAGATATTGTAGGCCTCGTCAAAAAGAAAAAGGAGGCATTTATCAGTGCTAAAAGGCTGGGAACAGACGAAGCCTGCGTGGAATATAAGGAAAGTAGGAGGGAACTTAAGCAAGGAGTCAGGAGGGCTAGAAGGGGTCACGAAAAGTCATTGGCAAATAGGGTTCAGGAAAATCCCAAGGCTTTTTACACGTACATAAAAAGCAAAAGGGTAGCCAGGGAAAGGGTTGGCCCACTGAAGGTTAGGCAAGGGAATCTATGTGTGGAGCCAGAGGAAATGGGCGAGGTACTAAATGAATACTTTGCATCAGTACTCACCAAAGAGAAGAAATTGGTAGATGTTGAGTCTGGAGAAGGGTGTGTAGATAGCCTGGGTCACATTGAGATCCAAAAAGACGAGGTGTTGGGTTTCTTAAAAAATATTAAGGTAGATAAGTCCCCAGGGCCTGATGGGATCTACCCCAGAATACTGAAGGAGGCTGGAGAGGAAATTGCTGAGGCCTTGACGGAAATCTTTGGATCCTCGCTGTCTTCGGGGGATGTCCCGGAGGACTGGAGAATAGCCAATGTTGTTCCTCTGTTTAAGAAGGGTAGCAAGGATAATCCCGGGAACTATAGGCCGGTGAGCCTTACTTCAGTGGTAGGGAAATTACTGGAGAGAATTCTTCGAGACAGGATCTACTCCCATTTGGAAGCAAATGGACGTATTAGTGAGAGGCAGCACGGTTTTGTGAAGGGGAGGTCGTGTCTCACTAACTTGATAGAGTTTTTCGAGGAGGTCACTAAGATGATTGATGCAGGTAGGGCAGTAGATGTTGTGTATATGGACTTCAGTATGGCCTTTGACAAGGTCCCTCATGGTAGACTAGTACAAAAGGTGAAGTCACACGGGATCAGGGGTGAGCTGGCAAGGTGGATAGAGAACTGGCTAGGCCATAGAAGGCAGAGAGTAGCAATGGAAGGATGCTTTTCTAATTGGAGGGCTGTGACCTGTGGTGTTCCACAGGGATCAGTGCTGGGGCCTTTGCTCTTTGTAGTATATATAAATGATTTGGAGGAAAATGTAACTGGTCTGATTAGTAAGTTTGCAGACGACACAAAGGTTGATGGAATTGCGGATAGCGATGAGGACTGTCGGAGGATACAGCAGGATTTAGATTGTTTGGAGACTTGGGTGGAGAGATGGCAGATGCAGTTTAATCCGTACAAATGTAAGGTAATGCATTTTGGAAGGTCTAATGCAGTTAGGGAATATACGGTGAATGGTAGAACCCTCAAGAGTATTGAAAGTCAAAGAGATCTAGGAGTACAGGTCCACAGGTCACTGAAAGGGGCAACACAGATGGAGAAGGTAGTCAAGAAGGCATACTGCATGCTTACCTTCATTGGCCGGGGCATTGAGTATAAGAATTGGCAAGTCATGTTGCAGCTGTATAGAACCTTAGTTAGGCCACACTTGGAGTATAGTGTTCAATTCTGGTCGCCACACTACCAGAAGGATGTGGAGGCTTTAGAGAGGGTGCAGAAGAGATTTACCAGAATGTTGCCTGGTATGGAGGGCATTAGCTATGAGGAGCGGTTGAATAAACTCGGTTTGTTCTCACTGGAACGAAGGAGGTTGAGGGGAGACCTGATAGAGGTATACAACATTTTGAGGGGCATAGACAGAGTGGATAGTCAGAGGCTTTTCCCCAGGGTAGATGGGTCAATTACTAGGGGGCATAGGTTTAAGGTGAGAGGGGCAAGGTTTAGAGTAGATGTACGAGGCAAGTTTTTTACGCAGAGGGTAGTGGGTGCCAGGAACCCGCTACCGGAGGAGGTGGTGGAAGCAGCGACGATAGTGACGTTTAAGGGGCATCTTGACAAATACATGAATAGGATGGGAATAGAGGGATACGGACCCAGGAAGTGTAGAAGATTGTAGTTTCGTCGGGCAGCATGGTCGGCACGGGCTTGGAGGGCCGAAGGGCCTGTTCCTGTGCTGTACATTACTTTGTTCTTTGTTATCAACATCAAAGCATCTTCAAGCAATAAAGAATTTTCATTCAGCAACAAAGGATCATCAATCAACAACAATGGATCTTCAATCAGCAATAAAGGATCTCAAAGAACAACAAATGATCTACAATCAACATCATAGGATCCGCAATCAACAATAAAGGATCATCAAAGAACAACAAAGGATCTTCAATCAACATCAAAGGATCAGCAACCAACTGCAACGGCCATCAATCAACAACAAAGGATCATCAATCAATAACAAAGTATCTTCAATCAACAACAAAGGATCCTCAATCAACATCAAATCATCTTCAATCAAATAAAAGCTTTATCAATCAACAACAATGGATCACCAATCAACGACAATGCATCTTCAATCAAGAAAGGATCTTCTATGAACTTCAAAGCATCTTATACAACAAAGAATTTCCATTCAGCAACAAAGGATCATCAATCAACAACAATGGATCTTCACTTAACATCAACGTATCTTCAATCAACTTCAAAGAATCTTCAATCAACATCATAAGATCCTCAATCAACAAAAAGTATCTTCAAAGAACAACAAAGGATCAGCAATACAACAGCTACGGTCATCAATCAACAACAAAGGAATTTTAATCAACAACAAAGCATCTTCAAACAACAAAGGAGTTTCAATCAACAACAATGCATCTTCAATATACAACAAAGGATCTTCATACAATAATGAATCTTCAATCAATATCAAAGGATCTTCAATCAACATTAAATCATCTTCAATCAACAACAAAGAATCTTCAATAAACAATAAATGATCTTCAATCAACAAAGCATCTTCTATCAACATCATAGCATCTTTAAGCATCAAATAATTTTCACTCAACAACAAAGGATCATCAATCAACAACAAAGGATCTTCAATCAACAAAGTATCTTCAATCAACAACAAAGGATCTTCTATCAACAAAGGACCTTCAATCAACAACAAAGGATCATCAATCAACAACAAAGCATCTTCAATCATCAAAGGATCTTCAATCAACAATAAAGCCTTTCAATCAACAACAAAATATCTTCAATCAACAAAGCATCTTCAATCAACATCAAAGGATCTTCAATAAACATCAAAGGATCTTGAATCAACAAAGGATCTTCAATCAACATCAAAGCATCATCAATCAATAAAAAGCATCGTCAATGAACAACAAAGGATCATCAATTAACAGTAAAGGACCTTCAATCAACATCAAAGGATCATCAATTCACATCAAAGCATCTTCAATCAACAAAGGATCATCTATCAACATCAAAGAGTCATCAGTCAGCAATAACGAATCTTCAAAGAACAACAAACGATCTTCAATCAACATCAAAGGATCATCCACCAACAAAGATCTTCAATTAAAAACAAAGGATTACCAATCAACAACAAAGCATCTTCAATTAGCAAAGGATCTTCAATCAACAACAAAGCAACAAGAAAGGATCTTCAATCAACATTTAAAACATCTTCAATCAACAACAAAGCATCTTCAATCAACATCAAGGCATCTTCAAACAATATCAAATCATCTTCAATCAACATCAAAGGTGTTTTAATCAAAAATAAAGGATCTTAATTCGCCATCAAAGCGTCTACAATCAACAACAAAGGATTTTCAATAAACAATAATGGGTATTAAATCAACAACGGATCTTCTATCAACAACAAAGGATCTTCAATCAACAACAAAGATCTTCAATCAACAACAAAGGATCTACAGTCAACAACAAAGGATCATCAATCAATAACAAAGTATCGTCTATCAACAAAGGATCTTCTGTCAACAAAGCATCTTCAATCAACAACAAAGATCTTCAATCAACAACAAAGGATCATCAGTCAACAACAAAGGATCATCAATCAATAACAAAGTATCTTCTATCAACAAAGGATCTTCAATAAACAACAAAGGAACATCAATCAACAACAAAGCATCTTCAATCAACAAAGGATCTTCAATCAACAATAAAACCTTTCAATCAACAACAAAGGATCTTCAATCAACAAAGCATCTTCAAACAACATCAAAGGATCTTCAATCAACATCATAGAAAATTCAATCAACATCAAAGCATCTTCAAGCAATAAAAAGCATTTTCAATCAACAACAAAGCATCTTCAATCAACAAAGACTCTTCAATCAACAACAAAGCCTTTTAATCATCATCAAAGGATATTCAATCAACAAAGCATCTTCAGTCAACATCAAAGGATCGTCACTCAACACCAAAGGATCATCAATCAATATCAAAGGGTCATCAATCAGCAATAACGATTCTTCAAAGAACATCAAAAGATCTTCAATCAACATCAAAGGTTCAGCAATCAACGACAAAGGATCTTCAATCGACAACAAATGATCTTCAACAACAACAAAGCATCATCAATCAACAACAAAGGATCTTCCACCAAAAAAGATCTTAAATTAAAAACAAAAGATCACCAATCAACAACAATGCATCTTCAATCAGCAAAGGATCTTCAATCAACAACAACGCAACAACAAAGCATCTTCAATCAACATCAAGGCATCTTCAAACAATATCAAATCGTCTTCAATCAACATCAAAGACGTTTTAATCAAATACAAAGGATCTTAATTCAGCATTAAAGCATTTACAATCAACAACAAAGGATTTTCAATAAACAATAAAGGGTATTAAATCAACAATGGATCTTTTATCAACATCAAAGGATCTTCACTCAACAACAAAGGATCATCAATCAACAACAAACCATCTTCAATCAACAAAAGATCTTCAATCAACAATAAAGCCTTTTAATCAACAACAAAGGATCTTCAATCATCAAAGGATCTTCAATCAACATCAAAGGATCTTCTACCAACATCAAAGGATCTTCAATCAACAAAGGATCTTCAAAGAACAGCAAAGCATCTGCAATCAAGAAAGGATCTTCTATCAACATCAAAGCATCGTCAAGCAACATATAATTTTTATTCAGCAACAATGGATCATCAATCAACAACAATGGATCTTCAATCAGCAATAAAGGATCTGAAAGAACAACAAATGATCTACAATCAACATCAAAGGATCTTAAATCAACATTAACGTATCTTAAATCAACTTCAAAGAATCTTCAATCAACAGCATAGGATCCGCAATCAACAATATAGGATCTTCAAAGAACAACAAAGGATCCTCAATCAACATCAAATCATCTTCAATCAAATAAAAGCATTCTCAATCAACAACAAAGGATCACCAATCAACGACAATGCATCTCCAATCGAGAAAGGATCTTCTATCAACATCAAAGCATCTTCATACAACAAAGAATTTCCATTCAGCAACAAAGGATCATCAATCAACAACAATGGATCTTCACTTAACATCAACGTATCTTCAATCAACTTCAAAGAATCTTCAATCAACATCATAGAATCCTCAATCAACAATAAAGTATCTTCAAAGAACAACGAAGGATCAGCAATACAACAGCAACGGTCATCAATCAGCAACAAAGGAATTTCAATCAACAACAAAGCATCTTCAAACAACAAAGGAGTTTCAATCAACAACAATGCATCTTCAATAGACAACAATGGATCTTCATTCAATAATGAATCTTCAATCAATATCAAAGGATCTTCAATCAACATTAAATCATCTTCCACCAACAACAAAGAATCTTCAATAAACAATAAATGATCTTCAATCAACAAAGCATCTTCTATCAACATCATAGCATCTTCAAGCATCAAATAATTTTCACTCAACAACAAAGGATCATCAATCAACAACAAAGGGTCTTAAATCAGCAACAAAGCATCTTCAATCAACAACAAAGGATCTTCTATCAACAAAGGACCTTAAATCAACAACAAAGAATCATCAATCTACAACAAAGCATCTTCAAACATCAAAGGATCTTCAATCAAAAACAAAGCCTTTCAATCAACAACAAAAGATCTTCAATCAACAAAGCATCTTCAATCAACATCAAAGGATCTTCAATAAACATCAAAGGATCTTGAATCAAAAAAGGATCTTCAATCAACATCAA
This sequence comes from Scyliorhinus torazame, assembly GCF_047496885.1. Lineage (NCBI taxonomy): Eukaryota > Metazoa > Chordata > Chondrichthyes > Carcharhiniformes > Scyliorhinidae > Scyliorhinus > Scyliorhinus torazame. The sequence continues at coordinate 379,651,129 of NC_092709.1, forward strand.
AGCATCTTTATTCAATAAAAAGCATCGTCAATGAACAACAAAGTATCATCAATCAACAACAAAGGATCATCAATCAACAAAAAAGATCTTCAATCAACAACAAAAGCTTTTCAACAACAACAAAGGATCATCAATCAACAACAAAGCATCTTCAATTAGCAAAGGATCTTCAATCAACAACAAAGCGTCTTCAATCAACATCAAAGGATCTTCAATCAACAAAGCGTCTTCGATCAACATCAAAGGATCTTCTATCAACATTAAAATCATCTTTATTCATAAGAACATAAGAACTAGGAGCAGGAATAGGCCATCTGGCCCGTAGAGCCTGCTCCACCATTCAATGAGATCATGGCTGATCTTTTGTGGACTCAGCTCCACTTTCCGGTCCGAACACCTTAACCCTTAATCCCTTTATTCTTCAAAAAACTATCTATCTTTATCTTAAAAACATTTAATGAAGGAGCCTCTACTGGTTCACTGGGCAAGGAATTCCATAGATTCACAACCCGTTGGGTGAAGAAGTTCCTCCTAAACTCAGTCCTAAATCTACTTCCCCTTATTTTGATGCTATGCCCCCTAGTTCTGCTTTCACCCGCCAGTGGAAACAACCTGCCCGCGTCTATCCTATCTATTCCCTTCATAATCTTATATGTTTCTGTAAGATCACCACTCATCCTTCTAAATTCCAACGAGTACAGTCCCAGTCTACTCAGCCTCGCCTCGTAATCCACCACCTTCAGCTCTGGGATTAACCTAGTGAATCTCCTCTGCACACCCTCCAGTGCCAGTACGTCCTTTCTCAAGTAAGGAGACCAAAACTGAACACAATACTCCAGGTGTGGCCTCACTAACACCTTATACAATTGCAGCATAACCTCCCTAGTCTTAAACTCCATCCCTCTAGCAACGAAGGACAGAATTCCATTTGCCTTCTTAATCACCTGTTGCACCTGTAAACGAACTATTTGCGCCTCATGCACTAGCACACCCAGGTCTCTCTGCACAGCAGCATGTTTTAATATTTTATCATTTAAATAATAATCCCTTTTGCTGTTATTCCTACAAAAATGGATAATCTCACATTTGTCAGCACTGTATTCCATCTGCCAGACCCGAGCCCATTCACTTAGCCTATCCAAATCCCTCTGCAGACTTCCAGTATCCTCTGCACTTTTTGCTTTACCACTTATCTTAGTGTCGTCTGCAAACTTGGACACATTGCCCTTGTTCCCCAACTCCAAATCATCTATGTAAATTGTGAACAGTTGTGGGCCTAACACTGATCCCTGAGGGACACCACTAACTACTGATTGCCAACCAGAGAAACACCCATTAATCCCCACTCTTTGCTTTCTATTAATTAACCAATCCTCTATCCATGCTACTACTTTCCCCTTAATGCCATGCATCTTTATCTTATGCAGCAACCTTTTGTGTGGCACCTTGTAAAAGGCTTTATGGAAATCCGGATATACCACATACATTGGCTCCCCGTTATCTACCGCACTGTTAATGTCCTCAAAAAATTTCACTCAATTAATTAGGCACGATCTTCCCTTTATGATCCCATGCTGCGTCTGCCCAAAGGGACAATTTCCATCCAGATGCCACGCTTTTTCTTCCTTGATGATAGATTCCAGCATCTTCCCTGCTACCGAAGTTAAGCTCACTGGCCTATAATTACCAGCTTTCTGCCTCCCTCCTTTTTTAAACAGTGGTGTCACGTTTGCTGATTTCCAATCCGCCGGGACCACCCCAGAGTCTAGTGAATTCTGGTAAATTATCACTAGTGCATTTGCAATTTCCCTAGCCATCTCTTTTCGCACTCTGAGATGCATTCCATCAGGTCCAGGAGACTTGTCTACCTTTAGCCCCATTAACTTGCCCATCACTATCTCCTTGGTGATAACAATCCTTTCAAGGTCCTCACCTGTCATAGCCTCATTTCCATCAGTCACTGGCATGTTATTTCTGTCTTCCACTGTGAAGACCGACCAAAAAACCTGTTCAGTTCCTCAGCCATTTCCTCAGCTCCCATTATTAAATCTCCCTTCTCATCCTCTAAAGGACCAATATTTACCTTAGCCACTCTTTTTTGTTTTATATATTTGTAGAAACTTTTACTATTCTGTTTTTATATTCTGAGCAAGTTTACTCTCATAATCTATCTTACTCTTCTTTATAGCTTTTTAGTAGCTTTCTGTTGCCCCCTAAAGATTTCCCAGTCCTCTAGTCTCCCACTGATCTTTGCTACTTTGTATGTTTTTTCCTTCAATTTGATACTCTCCCTTATTTCCTTAGATATCCACGGTCGATTTTCCGTCTTTTTACCGTCCTTCCTTTTTGTTGGTATAAACCTTTGCTGAGCACTGTGAAAAATCACTTTGAAGGTTCTCCACTGTTCCTCAACTGTTTCACCATAAAGTCTTTGCTCCCAGTCTAACTTAGCTAGTTCTTCTCTCATCCCATTATAATCTCCTTTGTTTAAACACAAAACACTAGTGCCTGATTTTACATTCTCACCCTCCATCTGTATTTTATATTCCACCATATTGTGATCGCTCCTTCCAAGAGGATCCCTAACTATGAGATCCTGAATCAATCCTGTCTCATTACACAGGACCAGATCTAGGACCGCTTGTTCCCTCGTAGGTTCCATTACAAACTGTTCTAGGAAACTATCGCGGATACATTCTATAAACTCCTCCTCAAGGCTGCCTTGACCGACCTGGTTAAACCAATCGACATGTAGATTAAAATCCCCCATGATAACTGCTGTACCATTTCTACATGCATCAGTTATTTCTTTGTTTATTGCCTGCCCCACCATAATGTTACTATTTGGTGGCCTATAGACTACTCCTATCAGTGACCTTTTCGCCTTATTATTCCTGATTTCCACCCAAATGGGTTCAACAACAATGGATCTTCAATTAACATCAAGGCATCTTCAAACAATATCAAATCATCTTCAATCAACATCAAAGGAGTTTCAAACAAAAACAAAGTACCTTAATTCACCATCAAAGCATCTACAATCAACAAGAAAGGATTTTCAATAAACAATAAAGAATCTTAAATCAACAAAGGATCTTCTATCAACAACAAAGCATCTTAAATCAACAAAGGATCTTCTATCAACAACAAAGCATCTTCAATCAACAAAAAAATCTTCAAGCAACAACAAAGGATCATCAGTCAACAACAAAGGATCATCAATCAATAACAAAGGATCTTCAATCAACATCAAAGGATCTTCAATCAACAACAAAGTATCTTCAATCAACATCAATGGACCTTGAATCAATATCAAAGGATCTTCAAAGAACAAATGTTCTTCAATCAACAACAACGGATCTTCAATCAGCATTAAAGGATCTTCAATCAATATCAAAGATGTTCAACCAACAACAACGAATCTTCAATCAACATCAAAGGTGTTTTGATCAAAAACAAAGGATCTTAATTCACCATCAAAGCGTCTACAATCAACAACAAAGGAGTTTCAATAAACAATAAAGGATTTTAAATCAACAAAGGATCTTCTATCAACAACAAAGCATCTTCTATCAACAAAGGATCTTCTATCAACAACAAAGCATCTTCAATCAACAACAAAGATCATCAATCAACAACAAAGTATCTTCTATCAACAAAGGATCTTCAATCAACAACAAAGGAACATCAATCAAAAACTAATGATCGTCAATCAACATCAACGCATCTTCAATCAATAACAAAGGATCTTCATCTAACATCAAAGGATCTTCAATCAACTAAGGTTCTCCAAATAACAAGAAAGGATCATCAATCAACAACGAAGGATCAATTAGCAACAAAGCATCTTTAATCAACAGCAAAGGATATTCAATCAGAAACAAAGGATTGCCAATCAACATCAAGGATTTGCAATCATCAAAGTATCTTCAATCAACAACAAAGGATCATCAATCGACAACAAAGGATCAGCAATCAACAACAAAGGATCTTCAATCAAAAACTAATGATCGTCAATCAACATCAAGGCATCTTCAAACAATATCGAATCATCTTCAATCAACATCAAAGGTGTTTTAATCAAAAACAAAGATTATTAATTCACCATCAAAGTGTCTACAATCAACAACAAAGGAGTTTCAATAAACAATAAAGGATTTTAAATCAACAAAGGATCGTCTATCAACAACAAAGCATCTTCAATCAACAACAAAGGATATTCAATCAGAAACAAAGGATTGTCAATCAACATCAAGGATTTTCAATCATCAAAGTATCTTCAATCAACAACAAAGGATCATCAATCGACAGCAAAGGATCAGCAATCAACAACAAAGGATCTTCAATCAAAAACTAATGATCGTCAATCAACATCAAGGCATCTTCAAACAATATCGAATCATCTTCCATCAACATCAAAGTTGTTTTAATCAAAAACAAAGGATCTTAATTCACCATCAAAGTGTCTACAATCAACAACAAAGGAGTTTCAATAAACAATAAAGGATTTTAAATCAACAAAGGATCTTCTATCAACAACAAAGCATCTTCAATCAACAACAAAGGATCTTCAGTCAACAACAAAGGATCATCAATCAATAACAAAGTATCTTCTATCAAAAAAGGATCTTCTATCAACAACAAAGCATCTTTAATCAACAACAAAGATCTTCAATCAACAACAAAGCATCTTCAATCAACAAAGAATCTTCTCAACAACAAAGCCTTTCAATCAACATCAAAGGATATTCAATCAACAAAGCATCTTCAGCCAACCTCAAAGGATCGTCACTCAACACCAAAGGATCATTAATCAACAATAATGGATCTTCACTCAGCAAAAAAGCATCTACAATCAACAACAAAGGATCTTAAATCAACAACAAAGGATCTTCAATCAACTAAGGTTCTACAAATAACAAGAAAGGATCATCAATCAACAACGAAGGATCAATTAGCAACAAAGCATCTTCAATCAACAACAAAGGATATTCAATCAGAAACAAAGGATTGTCAATCAACATCAAGGATTTTCTATCATCAAAGTATCTTCAATCAACAACAAAGGATCATCAATCGACAACAAAGGATCAACAATCAACAACAAAGGATCTTCAATCAAAAACTAATGATCGTCAATCAACATCAAGGCATCTTCAAACAATATCGAATCATTTTCAATCAACATCAAAGGTGTTTTAATCAAAAACAAAGATTATTAATTCACCATCAAAGTGTCTACAATCAACAACAAAGGAGTTTCAATAAACAATAAAGGATTTTAAATCAACAAAGGATTTTCTATCAACAACAAAGCATCTTCAATCAACAACAAAGATCTTCAATCAACAACAAAGGATCTTCAGTCAACAACAAAGGATCATCAATCAATAACAAAGTATCTTCTATCAAAAAAGGATCTTCTATCAACAACAAAGCATCTTCAATCAACAACAAAGATCTTCAATCAACAACAAAGGATCTTTAGTCAACAACAAAGGATCATCAATCAATAACAAAGTATCTTCCATCAACAAAGTATCTTCAATCAACGACAAAGGATCATCAATCGACAACAAAGGATCAGCAATCAACAACAAAGCATCTTCAATCAACAACAAAGTATCTTCAATCAACAACAAAGGATCATCAATCGACAACAAAGGATCAGCAATCAACAACAAAGCATCTTCAATCAACAACAAAGATCTTCAATCAACAACAAAGGATCTTCAGTCAACAACAAAGGATCATCAATCAATAACAAAGTATCTTCTATCAAAAAAGGATCTTCTATCAACAACAAAGCATCTTCAATCAACAACAAAGATCTTCAATCAACAACAAAGCATCTTCAATCAACAAAGAATCTTCTCAGCAACAAAGCCTTTCAATCAACATCAAAGGATATTCAATCAACAAAGCATCTTCAGCCAACCTCAAAGGATCGACACTCAACACCAAAGGATCATCAATCAACAATAATGGATCTTCACTCAGCAAAAAAGCCTCTACAATCAACAACAAAGTATCTTCAATCAACAACAAAGGATCTTCAATCAACTAAGGTTCTACAAATAACAAGAAAGGATCATCAATCAACAACGAAGGATCAATTAGCAACAAAGCATCTTCAATCAACAGCAAAGGATATTCAATCAGAAACAAAGGATTGTCAATCAACATCAAGGATTTGCAATCATCAAAGTATCTTCAATCAACAACAAAGGATCATCAATCGACAACAAAGGATCAGCAATCAACAACAAAGGATCTTCAATCAAAAACTAATGATCGTCAATCAACATCAAGGCATCTTCAAACAATATCGAATCATCTTCAATCAACATCAAAGGTGTTTTAATCAAAAACAAAGATTATTAATTCACCATCAAAGTGTCTACAATCAACAACAAAGGAGTTTCAATAAACAATAAAGGATTTTAAATCAACAAAGGATCGTCTATCAACAACAAAGCATCTTCAATCAACAACAAAGATCTTCAATCAACAACAAAGGATCTTCAGTCAATAACAAAGGATCATCAATCAATAACAAAGTATCTTCTATCAAAAAAGGATCTTCTATCAGCAACAAAGCATCTTCAATCAACAACAAAGATCTTCAATCAACAACAAAGGATCTTTAGTCAGCAACAAAGAATCATCAATCAATAACAAAGTATCTTCCATCAACAAAGGATCTTCAATCAACAACAAAGGGGCATCAATCAACAACAAAGCATCTTCAATCAACAAAGGATTTTCAATCAACAACAAACCTTTCTATCAACAATAAAGGATCTTCAATCAACAAAGCATCTTCAAACAACATCAAAGGATCTGCAATCAACATCATAGAAAATTCAATCAACATCAAAGCATCTTCAAGGAATAAAAAGCATTTTCAATCAACAACAAAGCATCTTCAATCAACAAAGAATATTCAATCAACATCAAAGTCTTTCAATCAACATCAAAGGATATTCAATCAACAAAGCATCTTCAGTCAACATCAAAGGATCGTCACTCAACACCAAAGGATCATCAATCAACAATAAAGGATCTTCACTCAGCGAAAAAGCATCTTCAATCAACACAAATTATCTTCAATCAACAACAAAGGATCTTCAATCAACTAATGTTCTACAAATAATAAGAAAGGATCATCAGTCAACAACGAAGGATTAATCAGCAACAACGCATCTTCAATCAACAACAAAAGATATTCAATCAGAAATAAAGGATCTTCAATCAACATCAAGGATTTTCTATCATCAAAGCAGCTTCAATCAATAACAAAGGATCTTCATCAAACATGAAAGGATCTTCAATCAACTAAGATTCTACAAATAACAAGAATGGATCATCAATCAACAACGAAGGATCAATTAGCAACAAAGCATCTTCAATCAACAACAAAGGATATTCAATCAGAAACAAAGGATCGTCAATCAACATCAAGGATTTTCAATCATCAAAGTATCTTCAATCAGCAACAAAGGATCATCAATCGACAACAAAGGATCAGCAATCAACAACAAAGAATCTTCAATCAAAAACTAATGATCGTCAATCAACATCAAGGCATCTTCAAACAATAACAAATCATCTTCAATCAACATCAAAGGTGTTTTAATCAAAAACAAAGGATTTTAATTCACCATCAAACCGTCTACAATCAACAACAAAGGAGTTTCAATCAACAACAAAGGATCTTCAATCAACAAAGCATCTTCAAACAACATCAAAGGATCTTCAATCAACATCATAGAAATTTCAATCAACATCAAAGCATCTTCAAGCAATAAAAAGCATTTTCAATCAACAACAAAGCATCTTCAATCAACAAAGAATCTTCAATCAACAACAAAGCCTTGCAATCAACATCAAAGGATATTCAATAAACAAAGCATCTTCAGTCAACATCAAAGGATCGTCACTCAACACCAAAGGATCATCAATCAACAAAGGATCTTCAATCAACAACAAAGGAAAATCAATTAACATCAAAGCATCTTCAATCAATAAGAAAGGATCTTCATCTAACATCAAAGGATCTTCAATCAACTAAGGTTCTACAAATAACAAGAACGGATCATCAATCAAAAACGAAGGATCAATTAGCAACAAAGGAACATCAATCAACAACAAAGCATCTTCAATCAACAAAGGATCTTCAATCAACAACAAACGTTTCAATCAACAACAAAGGATCTTCAATCAACAAAGCCTCTTCAAACAACATCGAAGGATCTTCAATCAACATCATAGAAATTTCAATCAACATCAAAGCATCTTCAAGCAATAAAAAGCATTTTCCATCAACAATAAAGCATCTTCAATCAACAAAGAATCTTCAATCAGCAACAAAGCCTTTCAATCAACATCAAAGGATATTCAATCAACAAAGGATCTTCAATCAACATGAAAGCCTTTCAATCAGCAACAAAGTATCTTCAATCAACACCAAGGCATCTTCAATCAACATCGAATGATCTTCAATCAACATCAAAGGATCATCAATCAACAACAAAGGATCTTCACTCAGCAAAAAAGCATCTACAATCAACAACAAAGGATCTTCAGTCAACAACAAAGGATCTTCAATCAACTAAGGTTCTACAAATAACAAGAAAGGATCATTAATCAACAACGAAGGATCAATTAGCAACAAAGCATCTCCAATCAACAACATAGGATATTCAATCAGAAACAAAGGATCGCCAATCAACATCAAGGATTTTCAATCATCAAAGTATCTTCAATCAACAACAAAGGATCAGCAATCAACAACAAAGGATCTTCAATCAACAACTAATGATTGTCAATCAACATCAAGGCATCTTCAAACAATATCGAATCATCTTCAATCAACATCAAAGATATTTTAATCAAAAACAAAAGGATCTTAATTCACCATTAAAGCGTCTACAATCAACACCAACAAAGGAGTTTCAATAAACAATAAAGGATTTTAAATCAACAAAGGATCTTCTATCAAAAACAAAGAATCTTCAATCAACAACAAAGATCTTCAATCAACAACAAAGGATCTTCAGTCAACAACAAAGGATCATCAATCAATAACAAAGTATCTTCTATCAAAAAAGGATCTTCTATCAACAACAAAGCATCTTCAATCAACAACAAAGATCTTCAATCAACAACAAAGGATCTTCAGTCAACAACAAAGGATCATCAATCAATAACAAAGTATCTTCTATCAACAAAGGATCTTCAATCAACAACAAAGGAGCATCAATCAACAACAAAGCATCTTCAATCAACAACACACCTTTCAATCAACAACAAAGGATCTTCAATCAACAAAGCATCTTCAAACAACATCAAAGGGTCTTCAATCAACATCATAGAAAATTCAATCAACATCAAAGCATCTTCAAGCAATAAAAAGCATTTTCAATCAACAACAAAACATCTTCAATCAACAAAGAATATTCAATCAACAACAAAGTCTTTCAATCAACATCAAAGTATATTCAATCAACAAAGCATCTTCAGCCAACATCAAAGGATCGTCACTCAACACCAAAGGATCATCAATCAACAATAAAGGATCTTTACTCAGCAAAAAAGCATCTTTAGTCAACAACAAATGATCTTCAATCAACATCAAAGGATATTCAATCAACAATGAAGGATCTTCAAATAACAACAAAGGATCTTCAATCAACAACTAAGGATCTTTAATGAACAACAAAGGATCATCAATCAACAACAAAGGATCTTCCATCAACAAATGATCTTCAAACAATAACAACGGATCTCCGATTGACATTAAAGGATCAACAATCAATTACAAAGGATCTTCAATCAACAACAATGGATCTTCAAACAACAACAAAAGAACAATCAACAACAAAGCATCTTCAATCAACAACAAAGTTCTTCAATCAACAACAAACCATTTTCAATCAACAAAGTATCTTGAATCAACAGTAAAGTCTTTCAATCAACAACAAAGGACCTTCAATCAACAAAGTATCTTCTATCAAAAAATGATCTTCTATCAACAACAAAGCATCTTCAATCAACAACAAAGATCTTCAATCAACAACAAAAGATCTTCAGTCAACAACAAAGGATCATCAATCAATAACAAAGTATCTTCTATCAACAAAGGATCTTCAATCAACAACAAAGGAGCGTCAATCAACAACAACCTTTCAATCAACAACAAAGGATCTTCAATCAACAAAGCATCTTCAAACAACATCAAAGGATCTTCAATCAACATCATAGAAAATTCAATTAACATCAAAGCATCTTCAATCAACAAAGAATATTCAATCAACAACAAAGTCTTTCTATCAACATCAAAGGATATTCAATCAACAAAGCATCGTCAGGCAACATCAAAGGATCGTCACTCAACACCAAAGGATCATCAATCAACAACAAAGCATCTTTAGTCAACAACAAAGGATCTTCAATCAACATCAAAGGATCTTCAATCAACAATGAAGGATCTTCAAATAACAACAAAGGATCTTCAATCAACAACTAAGGATCTTTAATGAACAACAAAGGATCATCAATCAACAACAAAGGATCTCCAATCGACATCAAAGGATCAGCAATCAATAACAAAGGATCTTCATTCAACAACAAAGGATCTTCAATCAACAACAAAGTTATTCAATCAACAACAAATCATCTTCAATCAACAAAGTATCTTGAATGAACACTAAAGTCTTTCAATCAACAACAAAGTATCTTCAATCAACAAAGGATCTTCAATCAACATGAAAGCCTTTCAATCAGCAACAAAGTATCTTCAATCAACACCAAGGCATCTTCAATCAATATCAAATCATCTTCAATCAACATCGAATGATCTTCAATCAACATCAAAGGATCATCAATCAACTACAAAGGATCTTCCATCAACAAATAATATTCTGTCAACATCAAAGCATCTTCAAGCATCAACAAAAAATCTTCAATCAACATCAACGTATCTTCAATCAACATCAAAGCATCTTCAAGCAATAGAAAGCATTTTTAATCAACAACAAAGCATCTTCAATCAACAAAGAATCTTCTCAACAACAAAGCCTTTCAATCAACATCAAAGGATATTAAATCAACAAAGCATCTTCAGTCAACCTCAAAGGATCGTCAATCAACACCAAAGGATCATCAATCAACAATAAAGGATCTTCACTCAGCAAAAAAGCATCTTCAATCAACAACAAAGGATCTTCAATCAACTAAGGTTCTACAAATAACAAGAAAGGATCATTAATCAACAACGAAGGATCAATTAGCAACAAAGCATCTTCAATCAACAACAAAGGATATTCAATCAGAAACAAAGGATCGTCAATCAACATCAAGGATTTTCAATCATCAAGGTATCTTCAATCAACAACAAAGGATCATCAATCGACAACAAAGGATCAGCAATCAACAACAAAGTATCTTCAAGCAACAACTAATGATCGTCAATCAACACCAAGGCATCTTCAAACAATATCGAATCATCTTCAATCAACATCAAAGTTGTTTTAATCAAAAACAAAAGGATCTTAATTCACCATCAAAGCGTCTACAATCAACAACAAAGGAGTTTCAATAAACAATAAAGGATTTTAAATCAACAAAGGATCTTCGATCAAAAACAAAGCATCTTCAATCAACAACAAAGATCTTCAATCAACAACAAAGGATCTTCAGTCAACAACAAAGGATCATCAATCAATAACAAAGTATCTTCTCTCAACAAAGGATCTTCAATCAACAACAAAGGAGCATCAATCAACAAGAAAGGATCATCAATCAATAACAAAGTATATTCTATCAACAAAGGATCTTCAATCAACAACAAAGGAGCATCAATCAACAACAAAGTATCTTCTATCAACAAAGGATCTTCAATCAACAACAAACCGTTCAATAAACAACAAAGGATCTTCAATCAACAAAGCATCTTCAAACAACATCAAAGGATATTCAATCAACATCATAGGAAATTCAATCAACATCAAAGGATTTTCAAGCAATAAAAAGCATTTTCAATCAACAACAAAGCATCTTCAATCAACAAAGAATATTCAATCAACAACAAAGTCTTTCAATCAACATCAAAGGATATTCAATCAACAAAGCATCTTCAGTCAACATCAAAGGATCGTCACTCAACACCAAAGGATCTTCAATCAACATCAAAGAATCTTCAATCAACAATGAAGGATCTTCAAATAACAACAATGGATCTTCAATCAACAACTAAGGATCTTTAATGAACAACAAAGGATCATCAATCAACAACAAAGGATCTTCCATCAACAAATGATCTTCAAACAATAACAACGGCTCTCCAAACGACATCAAAGGATCAGCAATCAATAACAAAGGATCTTCAATCAACAACAAAGATCTTCAATCAACAACAAATGATCTTCAGTCAACAACAAAGGATCATCAATCAATAACAAAGTATTTTCTATCAACAAAGGATCTTCAATCAACAAAGTATCTTGAATCAACAGTAAAGTCATTCAATCAACAATAAAGGATCTTCAATCAACAAAGTATCTACTATCAAAAAAAGATCTTCAATCAACAATGAAGGATCTTCAAATAACAACAATGGATCTTCAATCAACAACTAAGGATCTTTAATGAACAACAAAGGATCATCAATCAACAACAAAGGATCTTCCATCAACAAATGATCTTCAAACAATAACAACGGCTCTCCAAACGACATCAAAGGATCAGCAATCAATAACAAAGGATCTTCAATCAACAACAAAGATCTTCAATCAACAACAAATGATCTTCAGTCAACAACAAAGGATCATCAATCAATAACAAAGTATTTTCTATCAACAAAGGATCTTCAATCAACAAAGTATCTTGAATCAACAGTAAAGTCATTCAATCAACAATAAAGGATCTTCAATCAACAAAGTATCTTCTATCAAAAAAAGATCTTCTATCAACAACAAAGCATCTTCAATCAACAACAAAGATCTTCAATCAACAACAAAGGATCTTCAGTCAACAACAAAGGATCATCAATCAATAACAAAGTATCTTCCATCAACAAAGCATCTTCAATCAACAAAGGATCTTCAATCAACAACAAACCTTTCAATCAACAACAAAGGATCTTCAATCAACAAAGCATCCTCAAACAACATCAAAGGATCTTCAATCAACATCATAGAAAATTCAATCAACATCAAAGCATCTTCAAGCAATAAAAAACATTTTCAATCAACAACAAAACATCTTCAATCAACAAAGAATATTCAATCAACAACAAAGTCTTTCAATCAACATCAAAGTATATTCAATCAACAAAGCATCTTCAGGCAACATCAAAGGATCGTCACTCAACACCAAAGGATCATCAATCAACAATAAAGGATCTTCAATCAACAAAGTATCTTCTATCAAAAACGGATCTTCTATCAACAACAAAGCATCTTCAATCAACAACAAAGATCTTGAATCAACAACAAAGGATCATCAGTCAACAACAAAGGATCATCAATCAACAACAAAGCATCTTCAATCAACAAAGGATCTTCAATCAACAACAAACCTTTCGATCAACAACAAAGGATCTTCAATCAACAAAGCATCTTCAAACAACATCAAAGGATCTTCAATCAACATCATAGAAAATGCAATCAACATCAAAGCATCTCCAAGCAATAAAAAGCATTTTCAATCAACAACAAAACATCTTCAATCAACAAATAATATTCAATCAACAACAAAGTCTTTCAATGAACATCAAAGTATATTCAATCAACAAAGCATCTTCAGGCAACATCAAAGGATCATCACTCAACACCAAAGGATCATCAATCAACAATATAGGATCTTCACTCAGCAAAAAAGCATCTTTAGTCAACAACAAAGGATCTTCAATCAACATCAAAGGATCTTCAATCAACAATGATGGATCTTCAAATAGCAACAAAGGATCTTCAATCAACAACTAAGGATCTTTAATGAACAACAAAGGATCATCAATCAACAACAATCGACATCAAAGGATCAGCAATCAATAATAAAGGATCTTCATTCAACAACAAAGTATCTTCAATCAACAACAAAGGAACAATCAACAACAAAGCATCTTCAATCAACAACAAAGTTATTCAATCAAAAACAAATCATCTTCAATCAACAAAGTATCTTGAATCAACAACAAAGCAACTTCAATCAACAATAAAGTATTTCAATCAACAACAAAGGGTCTTCAATCAACAAAGCTTCTTCAATCAACATCAAAGGATCTTCAATCAACATCAAATGATCATCAATCAACAACAAAGAATCTTCAATCAACAAAAGATCTTCAATCAACATCAAAGCCTTTCAATCAGCAACAAAGTATCTTCAATCAACAAAGGATCTTCAATCAACATCAAAGCCTTTCAATCAGCAACAAAGTATCTTCAATCAACACCAAGGCATCTTCAATCAATATCAAATCATCTTCAATCAACATCGAATGATCTTCAATCAACATCAAAGGATCATCAATCAACTACAAAGGATCTTCCATCAACAAATACTCTTCTGTCAACATCAAAGCATCTTCAAGCATCAACAAAGAATCTTCAATCAACATCAACGTATCTTCAATCAACATCAAAGCATCTTCAAGCAATAAAAAGCATTTTCAATCAACAACAAAGCACCTTCAATCAACAAAGTATCTTCTCAACAACAAAGCCTTTCAATCAACATCAAAGGATATTCAATCAACAAAGCATCTTCAGCCAACCTCAAAGCATCGTCACTCAACACCAAAGGATCATCAATCAACAATAAAGGATCTTCACTCAGCAAAAAAGCATCTTCAATCAACAACAAATGATCTTCAATCAACAACAAAGGATCTTCAATCAACTAAGGTTCTACAAATCACAAGAAAGGATCATCAATCAACAACGAAGGATCAATTAGCAACAAAGCATCTTCAATCAACAACAAAGGATATTCAATCAGAAACAAAGGATCGTCAATCAACATCAAGGATTTTCAATCATCAAGGTATCTTCAATCAACAACAAAGGATCATCAATCGACAACAAAGGATCAGCAATCAACAACAAGGTATCTTCAAGCAACAACTAATGATCGTCAATCAACATCAAGGCATCTTCAAACAATATCGAATCATCTTCAATCAACATCAAAGGTGTTTTAATCAAAAACAAAAGGATCTTAATTCACCATCAAAGCGTCTACAATCAACAACAAAGGAGTTTCAATAAACAAAAAAGATTTTAAATCAACAAAGGATCTTCGATCAAAAACAAAGCATCTTCAATCAACAACAAAGATCTTCAATCAACAACAAAGGATCTTCAGTCAACAACAAAGCATCTTCAATCAACAACAAAGTTCTTCAATCAACAACAAACCATCTTCAATCAACAAAGTATCTTGAATCAACAATAAAGTCTTTCAATCAACAACAAAGGATCTTCAATCAACAAAGTATCTTCTATCAAAAAAGGATCTTCTATCAACAATAAAGCATCTTCAATCAACATCAAAGATCTTCAATCAACAACAAAGGATCTTCAATCAACAACAAAGTAGCATCAATCAACAACAAAGCATCTTCAATCAACAAATGATCTTCAATCAACAACAAACCTTTCAATCAACAACAAAGGATCTTCAATAAACAAAGCATCTTCAAACAACATCAAAGGATCTTCAATCAACACCATAGAAAAATTCAATCAACATCAAAGCATCTTAAAGCAATAAAAAGCATTTTTAATCAACAACAAAGCATCTTCAATCAACAAAGAATGTTCAATCAACAACAAAGTCTTTCAATCAACATCAAAGGATATTCAATCAACAAAGCATCTTCAGGCAACATCAAAGGATCGTCACTCAACACCAAAGGATCATCAATCAACAATAAAGGATCTTCACTCAGCAAAAAAGTAACTTTAGTGAACAACAAAGGATCTTCAATCAACATCAAAGGATCATCAATCAACAATGAAGGATTTTCAAATAACAACAAAGGATCTTCAATCAACAACGAAGGATCTTTAATGAACAACAAAGGATCATCAATCAACAACAAAGGATCTCCAATCGACATCAAAGGATCAGCAATCAATAACAAAGAACAAAGAACAAAGAACAAAGAAATGTACAGCACAGGAACAGGCCCTTCGGCCCTCCAAGCCCGTGCCGACCATACTGCCCGACTAAACTACACTCTTCTACACTTCCTGGGTCCGTATCCTTCTATTCCCATCCTATTCATATATTTGTCAAGATGCCCCTTAAATGTCCCTATCGTCCCTGCTTCCACTACCTCCTCCGGTAATGAGTTCCAGGCACCCACTACCCTCTGCGTAAAAAACTTGCCTCGTACATCTACTCTAAACCTTGCTCCTCTCACCTTAAACCTATGCCCCCTAGTAATTGACCCCTCTACCCTGGGGAAAAGCCTCTGACTATCCACTCTGTCTATGCCCCTCATAATTTTGTATACCTCTATCAGGTCGCCTCTCAACCTCCTTCGTTCCAGTGAGTACAAACCGAGTTTATTCAATCGCTCCTCATAGCTTATGCCCTCCATACCAGGCAACATTCTGGTAAATCTCTTCTGCACCCTCTCTAAAGCCTCCACATCCTTCTGGTAGTGTGGCGACCAGAATTGAACACTATACTCCAAGTGTGGCCTAACTAAGGTTCTATACAGCTGCAACATGACTTGCCAATTCTTATACTCAATGCCCCGGCCAATGAAGGTAAGCATGCCGTATGCCTTCTTGACTACCTTCTCCACTTGTGTTGCCCCTTTCAATGACCTGTGGACCTGTACTCCTAGATCTCTTTGACTTTCAATACTCTTGAGGGTTCTACCATTCACTGTATATTCCCTACCTGCATTAGCCCTTCCAAAATGCATTACCTCACATTTGTCCGGATTAAACTCCATCTGCCATTTCTCCTCCCAAGTCTCCAGACAATCTAAATCCTGCTGTATCCTCAGAAAGTCCTTATCGCTATCCGCAATTCCACCAACCTTTGTGTCGTCTGCAAACTTACTAATCAGACCAGTTACATTTTCCTCCAAATCATTTATATATACTACAAAGAGCAAAGGTCCCAGCACTGATCCCTGTGGAACACCACTGGTCACAGCCTTCCAATTAGAAAAGCATCCCTCCATTGCTACCCTCTGCCTTCTATGGCCTAGCCAGTTCTGTATCCACCTTGCCAGTTCACCCCTGATCCCGTGTGACTTCACCTTTTGTACTAGTCTACCATGAGGGACCTTGTCAAAGGCCTTACTGAAGTCCATATAGACAACATCTACTGCCCTACCTGCATCAATCATCTTAGTGACCTCCTTAGTGATCTTCAAAGGATCTTCATTCAACAACAAAGGATCTTCAATCAACAACAAAGTTCTTCAATCAACAACAAATCATCTTCAATCAACAAAGTATCTTGAATCAACAATAAAGTATTTCAATCAACAACAAAGCATCTTCAATCAACAAAGCTTCTTCAATCAACATCAAAGGATCTGAAATCAACATCAAATGATCATCAATCAACAACAAAGAATCTTCAATCAACAAAGGATCTTCAATCAACATCAAAGCCTTTCAATCAGCAACAAAGTGTCTTCAATCAACACCAAGGCATCTTCAATCAATATCAAATCATCTTCAATCAACATCGAATGATCTTCAATCAACATCAAAGGATCATCAATCAACTACAAAGGATCTTCCATCAACAAATAATCTTCTGTCAACATCAAAGCATCTCCAAGCATCAACAAAGAATCTTCAATCAACATCAACGTATCTTCAATCAACATCAAAGCATCTTCAAGCAATAAATAGCCTTTTCAATCAACAACAAAGCATCTTCAATCAACAAAGAATCTTCTCAACAACAAAGACCTTCAATCAACATCAAAGGATATTCAATCAACAAAGCATCTTCAGTCAACCTCAATGGATCGTCACTCAACGCCAAAGGATCATCAATCAACAATAAAGGATCTTCACTCAGCAAAAAAGCATCTTCAATCAACAACAAATGATCTTCAATCAACAACAAAGGATCTTCAATCAACTAAGGTTCTACAAATAACAAGAAAGGATCATCAATCAACAACGAAGGATCAATTAGCAACAAAGCATCTTCAATCAACAACAAAGGATATTCAATCAGAAACAAAGGATCGTCAATCAACATCAAGGATTTTCAATCATCAAGGTATCTTCAATCAACAACAAAGGATCATCAATCGACAACAAAGGATCAGCAATCAACAACAAAGTATCTTCAATCAACAACTAATGATCGTCAATCAACATCAAGGCATCTTCAAACAATATCAAATCATCTTCAATCAACATCAAAGGTGTTTTAATCAAAAACAAAGGATCTTAATTCACCATCAAAGCGTCTACAATCAACAACAAAGGAGTTTCAATAAACAATAAAGGATTTTAAATCAACAAAGGATCTTCTATCAACAACAAAGCATCTTCAATCAACAAAAAAGATCTTCAATCGACAACAAAGGATCTTCAGTCAACAACAAAGGATCATCAATCAATAACAAAGTATCTCCTATCAACAAAGGATCGTCGATCAACAACAAAGCATCTTCAATCAACAACAAAGATCATCAATCAACAACAAAGAATCTTCAATCAACAAAGGATCTTCAATCAACATCGAAGCCATTCAATCAGCAACAAAGTATCTTCAATCAACATCAAGGCATCTTCAATCAATATCAAATCATCTTCAATCAACATCGAATGATCTTCAATCAACATCAAAGGATCATCAATCAACTACAAAGGATCTTCCATAAACAAATAATCTTCTGTCAACATCAAAGCATCTTCAAGCATCAACAAAGAATCTTCAATCAACATCAACGTATCTTCAATCAACATCGAAGGATCGTCAATCAACATCAAGGATTTTCAATCATCAAGAATCTTCAATCAACAACAAAGGATCTTGAATCATCATCAAATGACCAGCAATCAACAACAACGGTCATCAATCAACAACAAAGGATCAGCAATCAACAACAAAAGATCTGCAATCAACAAAGGATCTTCAATCAACAACAAAGTATCTTCAATCAACGTCAAATCATCTTCAATCAATAAAAATCAACGTCAATCAACAACAAAGGATCAACCATTAACACCAAAGGATCTTCAATAAACATCATCGGATCATCAATTCACATCAAAGGATATTCAATCAACAAAAGATCTTCAATCAACATTAAATCATCTTCAATCAACAACAAAGGATCTGCAATAAACAATAAAGGATCTTCAATCAACAAAGGATCTTCTATCAACATGAAAGCATCTTCAAGCATCAAACAATTTTCACTCAACAACAAAGAACCATCAATCTACAACAAAGGATCTTCAGTCAACAACAAAGGATCTTCAGTACACATCAAAGTATCTTCAATCAACATCGAAGGGTCTTCAATCAACAATAAAGCAATTCAAAGAACAACAAAGGATCTCCAATCAACATCAAAGGATCAGTAATCAACAACAAAGGATCTTCAATCAACAACAAAGGAACAATCAACATCAAAGCATCTTCAATCAAAAACAAAGATCTTCAATCTACAACAAAAGATCAGCAATCATCAACAAAGGATCTTCAATCAACAACAAAACATCTTCAAACAACAAAGGAGTTTCAATCAACATCAAAGGATCTTCAATCAAAAAAAGGATCTTCGATCAACAAAGAACAAAGAACAAAGAAATGTACAGCACAGGAACAGGCCCTTCGGCCCTCCAAGCCCGTGCCGACCATACTGCCCGACTAAACTACAATCTTCTACACTTCCTGGGTCCGTATCCTTCTATTCCCATCCTATTCATATATTTGTCAAGATGCCCCTTAAATGTCCCTATCGTCCCTGCCTCCACTACCTCCTCCGGTAGTGAGTTCCAGGCACCCACTACCCTCTGCGTAAAAAACTTGCCTCGTACATCTACTCTAAACTTTGCCCCTCTCACCTTAAACCTATGCCCCCTAGTAATTGACCCCTCTACCCTGGGGAAAAGCCTCTGACTATCCACTCTGTCTATGCCCCTCATAATTTTGTATACCTCTATCAGGTCGCCCCTCAACCTCCTTCGTTCCAGTGAGAACAAACCGAGTTTATTCAATCGCTCCTCATAGCTTATGCCCTCCATACCAGGCAACATTCTGGTAAATCTCTTCTGCACCCTCTCTAAAGCCTCCACATCCTTCTGGTAGTGTGGCGACCAGAATTGAACACTATACTCCAAGTGTGGCCTAACTAAGGTTCTATACAGCTGCAACATGACTTGCCAATTCTTATACTCAATGCCCCGGCCAATGAAGGCAAGCATGCCGTATGCCTTCTTGACTACCTTCTCCACCTGTGTAGCCCCTTTCAGTGATCTGTGGACCTGTACTCCTAGATCTCTTTGACTTTCAATACTCCTGAGGGTTCTACCATTCACTGTATATTCCCTACCTGCATTAGCCCTTCCAAAATGCATTACCTCACATTTGTCCAGGTTAAACTCCATCTGCCATCTCTCCGCCCAAGTCTCCAGACAATCTAAATCCTGCTGTATCCTCAGACAGTCCTCATCGCTATCCGCAATTCCACCAACCTTTGTGTCGTCTGCAAACTTACTAATCAGACCAGTTACATTTTCCTCCAAATCATTTATATATACTACAAAGAGCAAAGGTCCCAGCACTGATCCCTGTGGAACACCACTGGTCACAGCCCTCCAATTAGAAAAGCATCCCTCCATTGCTACCCTCTGCCTTCTATGGCCTAGCCAGTTCTGTATCCACCTTGCCAGTTCACCCCTGATCCCGTGTGACTTCACCTTTTATGTTAAGAATCTTCGATCATCAACAAAGGATCTCCAATCAACATCAAAGGATCAATAATCAACAACAAAGGATCTTTAATCAACAACAAAGGAACAATCAACATCAAAGCACCTTCAACCAAAAACAAAGATCTTCAATCAACGGGAAAGGATCTTCAACAACAACAACGGATCTTTAACAGCAACAAAGGATTATCAATCAACAACAAAGTATCTTCAATCAACATCAAATGATCTTGAATTACATCAAAGCATTTCAATCAATAAAAAGCATCTTCAATCAACAACAAAGAACCATCAATCAACATCAAAGGATCTTCCATCAACAAAGGATCTTCAATCAACAACAAAGGATCATCAATCATCCACAATCGATCAATGAACAACAAAGCATCTTCAATCAACAACATAGGATCTTCAATCAAGAACAAAGGATAGTCAGTCAACGTCAAAGAATCTTCAATCAACAACAACGGGTCTTCAATCAACAACAAAGGATCATCAATTAACAACAACGGATCAACAATCAACAACAAAGGATCTGCAATCAACAGCAAAGGATCTTCAATCAACATCAAAGTATCTTCAATCAACAACAAAGGACCTTCAATCACAAACAAAGAATCATCAATCAACAACAAAACATCCTCATTCATCAAAGGATCTTTAATCAACAATAACGCACCTTCAATCAACAACAAATGTTCTTCATTCAACAAAGCGTCTTAAATCAATAAAAAGCATCTTCAATCAACAACAAAGGATCATCAGTCAACAATAAAGGATCTTTAATCAACATCAAGGTATCTTCAATAAACAAAAGATCTTCAATCAGCATCACAGAATCTTGAATCAACAGCAAAGTACCTTCAATCAACAACAAAGGATTGCCAATAAACATCAAAACATCTCCAAATCAACATAAACGAACCATCATCAGTCAACAAAGCGTCTTCAATCAATAAAAAGCATCTTCAATCAACAACATACGATCATCAATCAACAATAAAGGATCTTCAATCAATATCAAGGTATCTTCAATCAAAAAAGGATCTTCAATCAGCATCACAGAATCTTGAATCAACAACAAAGTACCTTCAATCAACAACAAAGGATTGCCAATAAACATCAAAGCATCTCCAAATCAACATAAAATTTTCTTCAATCAACAACAAAGGATCTTGAATCAACATCAAAGGATCTTTAGTCAACATCAAAGTATCTTCAATCAACAACAAAGAACCTTCAATCAACATCAAAGGATTATCAATCAGCAATAAAGGATCTTCAAAGAACAACAAATGATCTTCAATCTACAACAAAGGACATCAATCAACAAAGCATCTTCTATCAACAGCAAACCATCTTCAATCAACAAAGGTTTTTCAAACAATAATAAAGCCTTTCAATCAACACCAAAGTACCTTCAATCAGCAAAGGATCTTCAATCAACAAAAAAGCATCAATCAACAACAAAGTATCTTCAATTAACAAAGGATCTTCAATCAACATCAAAGGATCTTCAATCAACAACGAAGCATCTTCAATCAACAGCAAAGGATCTTCAATCAACGACAAAGGATATTCAATCAACAACAAAGGATCTTCAATCAACATCAAAGAATCTCCATTCAACAACAAAGCAACTTCAATCAACAACAAAGCATCTTTAATTAACATCAAAGGACATTCATTCGACAACAAAGTATCATCAATCAGCAAGATGTCAGCAATCAACAACGAACGACCTTCAATCATCATCGAAGGATCTTCAATCAACATCAAAGGATCTTCAATCAACAACAAAGGATCTTCAATCAACATCAAAGAATTTTGAATTAACATCAAATAATCTTCAATCAACAACGGAGCATCTTCAATCAAGACCAAAGTATCTTCAATCAACAACAACGGATCTTCAATCAACAACAACGGATCTTCAATCAACATTAAGGCATCTTCAAACAATATCAAATCATCTTCAAAGGAGCTTTAATCAAAAACAAAGGATCTTAATTCAGCATTAAAGCATCCACAATCAACAACAAAGAATGTTCAATCAACAACAAAGGATCTCCAATCAACAGCAAAGGATCTTCAATCAACAGCAAAGGATCATGAATCAACAACAATGGATCTTCAAACAGCAACAAAGGATCTTCAATCAACATCAAAGCATCTTCAATCTACAACGAAGCATTTTCAATCAAGTGCAAAGTATCTTCAATCAACAACAACGGATCTTCAATCAACAACAACGGATCTTCAATCAACATCAAAGGATCTTCAGTCAATAACAAAGATCTTCAACCAACAACAACGAATCTTCAATCAACAACAACGGCTCTTCAATCAACAACAACGGATCTTCAATCAACATCAAAGGATCTTCAGTCAATAATAAAGATCTTCATCCAACAACAACGAAACTTCAGTCAACAACAAAGGGTCTTCAATCAACATCAAAGCATCTTCAATCAATAACAAAAGATCTTCAAGTAACGTCAAAGGATCTTCAATCAACCAAGGTTCTACAAATAACAAGAAAGGATCATCAATCAACAACGAAGGTTCAATCAGCAACAAAGCATCTTCAATCAACAACAAAGAATATTCAATCAGAAACAAAGGATCTTCAATCAACATCAAGGATTTTCAATCATCAAAGAATCTTCAATCGGCAGAAAATAATCATCAACCGACAACAAGGGATCAGTAATCAACAACAAAGTTTCTTCAATCAACAACAAATGATCGTCAATCAACATCAAGGCATCTTAAAACAATATCAAATCATCTTCAGTTAGCATCAAAGGAGCTTTTATCAAAAACCAAGGAACTTAATTCAGCATGAAAGCATCGACAATCAACAACAAAGGATGTTCAATCAACAACAAAGTATCTCCAATCAACAGCAAAGTATCTTCAATCAACAGCAAAGGACCTTGCATCAACAACAAAGGATCTTCAAACAACAACAAAGGATCTTCAATCAACATCAAAGTATCTTCAATCAACAACGAAACATCTTCAATCAACAGCAAAGGATCTTCAATCAACAACAAAGGATATTCAACAACAACAAAGGGTCTTCAATTAACATCAAAGAATCTTCAATTAACATCAAAGAATCTTCGTTCAACAACAAAGCAACTTCAATCAACAACAAAGCATCTTTAATTAACATCAAAGGATATTCATTCGACAACAAAGGATCATCAATCAGCAAAATGTCAGCAATCAACAACGCGGGACCTTCAATCATCATCAAAGGATCTTCAATCAACATCAAATCTTCATTCAACATCAAAGCAACTTCAATCAACAACAAATCATATTCAATTAACACCAAAGGATATTCATTCGACAACAGAGGATCATCAATCAGCAAAATGTCAGCAATCAACAAAGAAGGACCTTCAATGATCATCAAAGGATCTTCAATCAACAACAAAGGATCTTCAATCAACAAAGCATCTTCTATCAACAGCAAACCATCTTCAATCAACAAAGGTTTTTCAAACAATAATAAAGCCTTTCAATCAACAACAAAGGATCTTCAATCAACAAAGAATCTTCAATCAACAACAAAGGATCTTCAATCAACAAAGAATCTTCAATCAACAACAAAGGATCTTCAAACAACAACAAATGATTTTCAATCAACATCAAAGCAACTTCAATCATGAAAAAGCATTTTCAATCAACAGCAAAGGATCATCAATCAACAGCAAGGCATCTTCAAACAATATCACATCATCTTCAATCAACATCAAAGGAGCTTTAGTTAAGAACGAAGGATCTTAATTCAGCATCAAAGGCATCTCCAATCGCCAACAAAGGATTTTCAATAAACAATAAAGGATTTTAAATCAACAAAGGATCTTCTATCAACATCAAAGCATCATCAAGCAACAAAGAATGTTCATTCAGCGACAAAGGATCATCAATCAACAATAAAGGATCTTCAATCAGCAATATATGATCTTCAAATAACAAATGATCTACAATCAACATCAAAGGATCTTCAATCAACATCAAAGTACCTTCAATCAACAACAAGGTATCTTCAATCAACATCAAATGATCATCAATCAACGACAAAGGATCTTCCATCAACAAAGGATCTTCAATCAACAACAAAGGATCATCAATCAACAACAAAGCATCTTCAATCAACATCAAAATATCTTCAATCAACAAAGGATCTTCAAGCAATAACAAAGGATCTTCAATCAACAACAAAGCATCAATCAACAACAAAGTATCTTCAATCAACAAAGGATCTTCAATCAACATCAAAGCCTTTCAATCAACAACAAAGGATCTTCAATGAACAAAGCATCTTCAATCAACAACAAAGAACCTTCAATCAACAAAGGTTCTGCAATCAACATCAAAGCCTTTCAATCAACACCAAAGGATCTTTAATCAACAAAGAATCTTCAATCAACATCAGAGGATCTTCTATCAACATTAAAATCATCTTCAATCAACAACAAAGGATTTTCAATCAACATCAAGGCATCTTCAAACAACATCAAATAATCTTCAATCAACAACAAAGGATCTCCAATCATCATAGATTATCATAGAATTGATAGAATGTACAGTGCAGAAGAAGGCCATTCGACCCATCGAGCCTGCACCGGCTCTTGGAAAGATCACCCCACCAAAGGTCAACACCTCCACCCTATCCACATAACCCAGTAACCCCACCCAACAATAAGGGCAATTTTGGACATTAAGGGCAATTTATCATGGCCAATCCACCTAACCTGCACACCTTTGCACATCTCTGCAATCAACAGCAAAGGATTTTCAATCAACAACAAAGGATCTTCAAACAACAACAAATCATCTTCAATCAACATCAAAGGAGCATTTATCAAAAACAAAGGATCTTAATTAAGCATCAAAGCATCGACAATCAACAACAAAGGATTTTTAATCAACAACAAAGGATCTCCAATCAACAACAAAGGATCTTCAATCAGCATCCAAGTATCTTCAATCAACAACAAAGCATTTTTAGTTAACATCAAAGGCTATTTAATCGACAACAACGGATCTTCAATCAACAACAACAGATCTTCAATCAACATCAAAGTATCTTCAATCAACAACAAAGCATTTTTAGTTAACATCAAAGGATATTTAATCGACAACAACGGATCTTCAATCAACAGCAACAGATCTTCAAACAACAACAAAGGATCTTCAATCAACAGGAAAGGATCTTCAAACAACAACAAAGGATATTCAATCAACATCAAAGGATCTTCAATCAACAACGAAAGATCTTCAATCAACAACAAATGATCTTCAATCAACATCAAAGTATCTTCAATCAACAACGAAGCATCTTCAATAAACAGCAAAGGATCTTCAATCAACGACAAAGGATATTCAATCAACAACAAAGGATCTTCAATCAACATCAAAGAATCTCCATTCAACAACAAAGCAACTTCAATCAACAACAAAGAATCTTTAATTAACATCAAAGGACATTCATTCGACAACAAAGTATCATCAATCAGCAAAATGTCAGCAATCAACAACGAAGGACCTTCAATCATCATCGAAGGATCTTCAATCAACATCAAAGGTTCTTCAATCAACAACAAAGGATCTTCAATCAACATCAAAGAATCTTGAATTAACATCAAATAATCTTCATTCAACAACAAAGCATCATCAATCAACAAAGCATCTTCAATCAACAAAGCATCTGCAATCAACTTCAAAGGATCTTCAGTCAACAACAAAGGATTTTCAATCAACAACAAAGGATCTTCAATCGACAACAAAATATCTTCAATCAACATCAAAGGATCTTCAATCATCGACAAAAGATCTTCAATCAACAACAAAGCATCTTTAATCAACAAAGGATTTTCAATCAGCAACAAAGCATTTTCAATCAACAAATAATCTTCAATCAACAACAAAGGATCTTCAAACGGTAACAAAGGATCTTCAATCAACAACAAAGAATCAACAATCAACAACGAAGGACCATTCAGCAACAAAGCATCTTAAATCAACAACAAATGATCGTCAATCAACATCAAGGCATCTTCAAACAATCTCAAATCATCTTCAATCAACATCAAAGGAGCATTAATCAAAAACAAAGGATCTTAATTCAGCAGCAAAGCATCGACAATCAACAACAAAGGATTTTCAATCAACAAGAAAGGATCTCCAATCAACACCAAAGGATCTTCAATCAGCATCCAAGTATCTTCAATCAACAACAAAGCATTTTTAATTAACATCAAAGGATATTTAATCGACAACAACGGATCTTCAATCAACAACAACGGATCTTCAATCAACATCAAAGGATCTTCAATCAATAACAAAGATCTTCAATAAAACAACAAAGGATCTTCAAACAACAAAGGATCTTCAATCAACAGGAAAGGATCTTCAAACAACAACAAGGGATATTCAATCAACATCAAAGGATCTTCAATCAACATCAAAGCATCTTCAATCAATAACAAAGGATCTTCAATTAACATCAAAGAATCTTCAATCAACCAAGGTTCTACAAATAACAAGAAAGGATCATCAATCAACAACGAAGAATCAATCAGCAACAAAGCATCTTCAATCAAGAACAAAGGATATTCAATCAGAAACAAAGGATCTGCAATCAACATCAAGGATTTTCAATCATCAAATAATCTTCAATCGACAACAAAGGATCATGAATCGACAACAAAGGATCAGTAATCAACAACAAAGGATCTTCAATCAACAACAAAGGATCTTCAATCAACATCAAAGCATCTTCAATCAACAACGAAGAATCTTCAATCAACAGCAAAGGATCTTCAATTAATAACAAAGGATATGCAATCAGCAACAAAGAATCTACAATCAACATCAAAGAATCTTCATTCAACAATAAATCATCTTCAATCAACAACAAAGCATCTTTAATTAACATCAAAGAATATTAATTCGACAACAAAGGATCATCAATCAGCAAAATGTCAGCAATCAACAACGAAGGACCTTCAATCATCATCAAATGATCTTCAATCAATATCAAAGGATTTTCAATCAATAACAAAGATCTTCAACCAACAACAAAGGATCTTCAGTCAACAACTAAGGATCTTCAATCAACAGCAAAGAATCTTCAATCAGCAACAACGGATCTTCAATTAACAACAACAGATCGTCAATCAACATCAAAGGATCTTCAATCAATAACAAAGATCTTCAACCAACAACAACGGATCTTCAATCAACAACAAAGGGTCTTCAATCAACATCAAAGCATCTTCAATCAACAACAAATGATCTTCAATTAACATCAAAGGATCTTCACTCAACTAATGTTCTACAAATAGCATGAAAGGATCACCAATCAACAACGAAGGATCAATCAGCAACAAAGCATCTTCAACAACAACAAATGATCGTCAATCAACATCAAGGCATCTTCAAACAATATCAAATCATCTTCAATCAACATCAAAGGAGCTTTAATCAAAAACAAAGGATCTTAATTGAGCATCAAAGCATTGACAGTCAACAACAAAGGATTTTCAATCAACAACAAAGGATCTCCAATCAACAACAAAGGATCTTTAATCAACAGCAAAGGATCTTCAATCAACAACAAAGGATATTCAATCAGCAACAAAGAATCTTCAATCTTCATCAAATAATCTTCATTCAACAACAAAGCAACTTCAATCAACAACAAAGCAGCTTTAATTAACATCAAAGTATATTCATTCGACAACAAAGGATCATCAATCAGCAAAATGTCAGCAATCAACAACGAAGGACATCCAATCATCATCAAAGGATCCTCAATCAACATCAAAGTATCTTCAATCAACAACAAAGGTTCTTTCATCAACATCAAAGGATCTTGAATCAACATCAAATAATCTTCAAACAACAACAACGAATCTTTAATCAACTTCAACGGATCTTCAATCAACAGCAAAGGATCTTCAGTCAATAACAAAGATCTTCATCCAACAACAACGAAACATCAATCAACAACAAAGGGTCTTCAATCAACATCAAAGCATCTTCAATCAATAACAAAGGATATTCAATCAGAAACAAAGGGTCTTCAATCAACATCAAAGCATCTTCAATCAACAACAAATGATCTTCAATTAACATCAAAGGATCTTCACTCAACTAATGTTCTACAAATAGCATGAAAGGATCACCAATCAACAACGAAGGATCAATCAGCAACAAAGCATCTTCAACAACAACAAATGATCGTCAATCAACATCAAGGCATCTTCAAACAATATCAAATCATCTTCAATCAACATCAAAGGAGCTTTAATCAAAAACAAAGGATCTTAATTGAGCATCAAAGCATCGACAGTCAACAACAAAGGATTTTCAATCAACAACAAAGGATCTCCAATCAACAACAAAGGATCTTTAATCAACAGCAAAGGATCTTCAATCAACAACAAAGGATATTCAATCAACATCAAAGCATCTTCAATCAATAACAAAGGATATTCAATCAGAAACAAAGGATCTTCAATCAACATCAAGGATTTTCAATCATCAAAGAATCTTCAATCGACAACAAAGGATCATCAATCGACAACAAAGGATCAGTAATCAACAACAATGGATCTTCAATCAACAACAAATGATCGTCAATCAACATTAAGGCATCTTTAAACAATATCAAATCATCTTCAATCAACATCAAAGGAGCTTTAATCAAAAACAAAGGATCTTAATTGAGAATCAAAGCATCGAAAATCAACAACAAAGGATTTTCAATCAACAACAAAGGATCTCCAATCAACAACAAAGGATCTTCAATCAACAGCAAAGGATCTTCAATCAACAACAAAGTATCATCAGTCATAAAAGCATCTTCAATCAATAAAGGATCATCAATCAACAACGAACCATCATCAGTCAACAAAGCATCATCAATCAACAAAGCATCTTCAATCAACATCAAACGATTTTCAATCAACAACAAAGGATCTTCAATCAACAGCAAAGGATCTTCAATCAACAACAAATGATCTTCAATCAACAACGAAGCATCATCAATCAACAGCAAAGGCTCTTCAATCGATAACAAAGGATATTTAATCAGCAACAAAGAATCTTCAATCAACATCAAATTCAACAACAAAGCAACTTCAATCAACAACAAAGCATCTTTAATTAACATCAAAGTATATTCATTCGACAACAAAGGATCATCAATCAGCAAAATGTCAGCAATCAACAACGAAGGACCTTCAATCATCATTAAAGTATCACCAATCAACATCAAAGTATCTTCAATCAACAACAAAGGATCTTGAATCAACATCAAAGGATCTTGAATCAACATCAAAGGATCTTGAATCAACATCAAATAATCGTCAATCAACAACAAAGGATCATCAATCAACAACAAAGTATCATCAGTCATAAAAGCATCTTCAATCAATAAAGGTTCATCAATCAACAACGAACCATCATCAGTCAACAAAGCATCATCAATCAACAAAGCATCTTCAATCAACATCAAACGATTTTCAATCAACAACAAAGAATCTTCAATCAACATCAAAGGATCTTCAATCAACAACAAAGGATCTTCAGTTAACAAGGGATCTTCAACAAACAACAAAGGATCTTCAGTCGACCACTAAGTATCTTCAATCAACATCAAAGTATCTTCAATCAACAGCGAAGCATCTTCATTCAACATCAAAGCAACTTCAATCAGCAACAAATCATATTCAATTAACATCAAAGGATATTCATTCGACAACAAAGGATCATCAATCAACATCAAAGGACCTTCAATCAACAACAAAGCATCTTCAGTCAACAAAGGATCTTCAACAAACAACAAAGGATCTTCAGTCAACAACTAAGTATCATCAATCAACAACAAAGGATCTTCAATCAACAACAAAAGATCTTCAATCAACAACAGAGGATCTTCAAACAACAATAAAGGATCTTCAATGAACAGCAAATGATCTTCAAACAACAACAAAGGATATCCAATCAATATGAAAGAATCTTCAATCAACAACGAAGGATCATCAATCAACAGCAAAGGATCTTCAATCAACAACAAACGATCTTCAAACAACATCAAAGAATTTTTAATCAACAACAAAGCATCTTCAATCAACAACAAAGGATATTCAATCTCCAACAAAGGATAATCAATCAGCAAAATGTCAGCAATCAGCAACAACGGATCTTCAATCAACAGTAACGGCTCTTCAATCAACAACAACGGATCTTCAATAAACAACCACGGATCTTCAATCAAAATCAAAGGATATTCAATCAATAACAAAGATTTTCAACCAACAACAAAGGATCTTCAAACAACATCAAAGGATCTTCAATCAACAACGAAGGATCTTCAATCAACAGCAAAGAATCTTCAATCAACAACAACGGATCGTCAATCAACATCAAAGGATCTTCAATCAATGACAAAGATCTTCAACCAACAACAACGAATCTTCAATCAACAACAAAGGGTCTTCAATCAACATCAAAGCATCTTCAATCAATAACAAATGATCTTCAATTAACGTCAAAGGATCTTCAATCAACTAATGTTCTACAAATAACATGAAAGGATCACCAATCAAAAACGAAGGATCAATCAGCAACAAAGCATCTTCAATCAACAACAAATGATCGTCAATCAACATCAAGGCATCTTTAAACAATATCACATCATCTTCAATCAACATCAAAGGAGCTTTAATCAAAAACAAAGGATCTTAATTGAGAATCAAAGCATCGAAAATCTACAACAAAGGCTTTTCAATCAACAACAAAGGATCGCCAATCAACAACAAAGGGTCTTCAATCAATAGCAAAGGATCTTCAATCAACAACAAAGGAGCTTCAATCAACAACTAAGCATCTTCAATCAACAGCAAAGGATATTCAATCGGCAACAAAGGATCATCAATCAGCAAAATGTCAGCAATCAGCAACAACGGATCTTCAATCAACAGCAACGAGTCTTCAATCAAAATAAAAGGATCTTCAATCAATAACAAAGATCTTCAACCAACAACAAAGGATCTTCAAACAACAACAAAGGAGCTTCAATCAACAACAAAGGATCTTAAATCAACAAAGAATCTTGAATTAACATCAATGGATCTTCAATCAACAACGAAGGATCTTCAATAAACAGCAAAGAATCTTCAATCAACAACAACGGATCTTCAATCAACAACAAAGGATCATCAATCAGCAAAATGTCAGCAATCAACAACGAGTAACCTTCAATCATCATCAAAGGATCTTCAATCAACAACAAATCTTCATTCAACATCAAAGCAACTTCAATCAGCAACAAATCATATTCAATTAACATCAAAGGATATTCATTCGACAACAAAGGATCATCAATCAACAACGAACCATCATCAGTCAACAAAGCATCTTCAATCAACAACAAAGTATCTTCAATCAACATCAAAGGATCTTCAATCAACAACAAAGGATCATCAATCAACATCAAAGGACCTTCAATCAACAACAAAGCATCTTCAGTCAACAAAGGATCTTCAACAAACAACAAAGGATCTGCAAATAACATCAATGGATCTCCAATCAACAACAAAGGATCTTAAATCAATAGCAAAGGATCTTCAATCAACAACAAAGGATCTTCAAACAACATCAAAGAATTTTTAAACAACAACAAAGCATCTTCAATCAACAATAAAGGATATTCAATCGGCAACAAAGGATCATCAATCAGCAAAATGTCAGCAATCAGCAACAACGGATCTTCAATCAACAGCAACGAGTCTTCAATCAAAATAAAAGGATCTTCAATCAATAACAAAGATCTTCAACCAACAACAAAGGATCTTCAAACAACAACAAAGGATCTTCAATCAACAACAAAGGATCTTCAATCAACAAAGAATCTTGAATTAACATCAATGGATCTTCAATCAACAACGAAGGATCTTCAATCAACAGCAAAGAATCTTCAATCAACAAAAACGGATCTTCAATCAACAACAACGGATCGTCAATCAACAGCAAAGGATCATCAATCAATAACAAAGATCTTCAACCAACAACAACGAATCTTCAATCAGCAGCAACGGGTCTTCAATCAACAACAACGGATCTTCAATCAACAACAACGGATCTTGAATCAAAATCAAAGGATCTTCAATCAATAACAAAGATCTTCAACCAACATCAAAGGATCTTCAAACAACAACAAAGGATCTTCAATCAACAGCAAAGAATCTTCAATCAACAACAACGGATCTCCCATCAACAACACCGGATCGTCAATCAACATCAAAGGATCTTCAATCAATAACAAAGATCTTCAACCAACAACAACGAATCTTCAATCAACAACAAAGGGTCTTCAATCAACATCAAAGCATCTTCAATCAATAACAAATGACCTTCAATTAACGTCAAAGGATCTTCAATCAACTAATGTTCTACAAATAACATGAAAGGATCACCAATCAAAAACGAAGGAGCAATCAGCAACAAAGCATCTTCAATCAACAATAAATGATCGTCAATCAACATCAAGGCATCTTTAAACAATATCAAATCATCTTCAATCAACATCAAAGGAGCTTTAATCAAAAACAAAGGATCTTAATTGAGAATCAAAGCATCGAAAATCAACAACAAAGGATTTTCAATCAACAACAAAGGATCTCCAATCAACAACAAAGGATCTTCAATAAACAGCAAAGGAGCTTCAATCAACAACTAAGCATCTTCAATCAACAGCAAAGGCTCTTCAATCAATAACAAAGGATATTTAATCAGCAACAAAGAATCTTCAATCAACATCAAATTCAACAACAAAGCAACTTCAATCAACAACAAATCATCTTTAATTAACATCAAAGTATATTCATTCGACAACAAAGGATCATCAATCAGCAAAATGTCAGAAATCAACAACGAAGGACCTTCAATCATCATTAAAGTATCATCAATCAACATCAAAATATCTTCAATCAACAACAAAGGATCTTCAATCAACATCAAAGGATCTTGAATCAACATCAAATAATCTTCAATCAACAACAAAGGATCATCAATCAACAACAAAGTATCATCAGTCATAAAAGCATCTTCAATCAACAAAGGATCATCAATCAACATCAAAGGATCTTGAATCAACATCAAATAATCTTCAATCAACAACAAAGGATATTCAATCTCCAACAAAGGATAATCAATCAGCAAAATGTCAGCAATCAGCAACAACGGATCTTCAATCAACAGTAACGGCTCTTCAATCGACAACAACGGATCTTCAATAAACAACCACGGATCTTCAATCAAAATCAAAGGATATTCAATCAATAACAAAGATTTTCAACCAACAACAAAGGATCTTCAAACAACATCAAAGGATCTTCAATCAACAACGAAGGATCTTCAATCAACAGCAAAGAATCTTCAATCAACAACAACGGATCGTCAATCAACATCAAAGGATCTTCAATCAATGACAAAGATCTTCAACCAACAACAACGAATCTTCAATCAACAACAAAGGGTCTTCAATCAACATCAAAGCATCTTCAATCAATAACAAATGATCTTCAATTAACGTCAAAGGATCTTCAATCAACTAATGTTCTACAAATAACATGAAAGGATCACCAATCAAAAACGAAGGATCAATCAGCAACAAAGCATCTTCAATCAACAACAAATGATCGTCAATCAACATCAAGGCATCTTTAAACAATATCACATCATCTTCAATCAACATCAAAGGAGCTTTAATCAAAAACAAAGGATCTTAATTGAGAATCAAAGCATCGAAAATCTACAACAAAGGCTTTTCAATCAACAACAAAGGATCGCCAATCAACAACAAAGGATCTTCAATCAATAGCAAAGGATCTTCAATCAACAACAAAGGAGCTTCAATCAACAACTAAGCATCTTCAATCAACAGCAAAGGATATTCAATCGGCAACAAAGGATCATCAATCAGCAAAATGTCAGCAATCAGCAACAACGGATCTTCAATCAACAGCAACGAGTCTTCAATCAAAATAAAAGGATCTTCAATCAATAACAAAGATCTTCAACCAACAACAAAGGATCTTCAAACAACAACAAAGGAGCTTCAATCAACAACAAAGGATCTTAAATCAACAAAGAATCTTGAATTAACATCAATGGATCTTCAATCAACAACGAAGGATCTTCAATAAACAGCAAAGAATCTTCAATCAACAACAACGGATCTTCAATCAACAACAAAGGATCATCAATCAGCAAAATGTCAGCAATCAACAACGAGTAACCTTCAATCATCATCAAAGGATCTTCAATCAACAACAAATCTTCATTCAACATCAAAGCAACTTCAATCAGCAACAAATCATATTCAATTAACATCAAAGGATATTCATTCGACAACAAAGGATCATCAATCAACAACGAACCATCATCAGTCAACAAAGCATCTTCAATCAACAACAAAGTATCTTCAATCAACATCAAAGGATCTTCAATCAACAACAAAGGATCATCAATCAACATCAAAGGACCTTCAATCAACAACAAAGCATCTTCAGTCAACAAAGGATCTTCAACAAACAACAAAGGATCTGCAAATAACATCAATGGATCTCCAATCAACAACAAAGGATCTTAAATCAATAGCAAAGGATCTTCAATCAACAACAAAGGATCTTCAAACAACATCAAAGAATTTTTAAACAACAACAAAGCATCTTCAATCAACAATAAAGGATATTCAATCGGCAACAAAGGATCATCAATCAGCAAAATGTCAGCAATCAGCAACAACGGATCTTCAATCAACAGCAACGAGTCTTCAATCAAAATAAAAGGATCTTCAATCAATAACAAAGATCTTCAACCAACAACAAAGGATCTTCAAACAACAACAAAGGATCTTCAATCAACAACAAAGGATCTTCAATCAACAAAGAATCTTGAATTAACATCAATGGATCTTCAATCAACAACGAAGGATCTTCAATCAACAGCAAAGAATCTTCAATCAACAAAAACGGATCTTCAATCAACAACAACGGATCGTCAATCAACAGCAAAGGATCATCAATCAATAACAAAGATCTTCAACCAACAACAACGAATCTTCAATCAGCAGCAACGGGTCTTCAATCAACAACAACGGATCTTCAATCAACAACAACGGATCTTGAATCAAAATCAAAGGATCTTCAATCAATAACAAAGATCTTCAACCAACATCAAAGGATCTTCAAACAACAACAAAG
Source organism: Scyliorhinus torazame (assembly GCF_047496885.1). Lineage (NCBI taxonomy): Eukaryota > Metazoa > Chordata > Chondrichthyes > Carcharhiniformes > Scyliorhinidae > Scyliorhinus > Scyliorhinus torazame. The sequence continues at coordinate 379,687,367 of NC_092709.1, forward strand.
GATCTTCAATCAACAGCAAAGAATCTTCAATCAACAACAACGGATCTCCCATCAACAACACCGGATCGTCAATCAACATCAAAGGATCTTCAATCAATAACAAAGATCTTCAACCAACAACAACGAATCTTCAATCAACAACAAAGGGTCTTCAATCAACATCAAAGCATCTTCAATCAATAACAAATGACCTTCAATTAACGTCAAAGGATCTTCAATCAACTAATGTTCTACAAATAACATGAAAGGATCACCAATCAAAAACGAAGGAGCAATCAGCAACAAAGCATCTTCAATCAACAATAAATGATCGTCAATCAACATCAAGGCATCTTTAAACAATATCAAATCATCTTCAATCAACATCAAAGGAGCTTTAATCAAAAACAAAGGATCTTAATTGAGAATCAAAGCATCGAAAATCAACAACAAAGGATTTTCAATCAACAACAAAGGATCTCCAATCAACAACAAAGGATCTTCAATAAACAGCAAAGGAGCTTCAATCAACAACTAAGCATCTTCAATCAACAGCAAAGGCTCTTCAATCAATAACAAAGGATATTTAATCAGCAACAAAGAATCTTCAATCAACATCAAATTCAACAACAAAGCAACTTCAATCAACAACAAATCATCTTTAATTAACATCAAAGTATATTCATTCGACAACAAAGGATCATCAATCAGCAAAATGTCAGAAATCAACAACGAAGGACCTTCAATCATCATTAAAGTATCATCAATCAACATCAAAATATCTTCAATCAACAACAAAGGATCTTCAATCAACATCAAAGGATCTTGAATCAACATCAAATAATCTTCAATCAACAACAAAGGATCATCAATCAACAACAAAGTATCATCAGTCATAAAAGCATCTTCAATCAACAAAGGATCATCAATCAACATCAAAGGATCTTGAATCAACATCAAATAATCTTCAATCAACAACAAAGGATATTCAATCTCCAACAAAGGATAATCAATCAGCAAAATGTCAGCAATCAGCAACAACGGATCTTCAATCAACAGTAACGGCTCTTCAATCGACAACAACGGATCTTCAATAAACAACCACGGATCTTCAATCAAAATCAAAGGATATTCAATCAATAACAAAGATTTTCAACCAACAACAAAGGATCTTCAAACAACATCAAAGGATCTTCAATCAACAACGAAGGATCTTCAATCAACAGCAAAGAATCTTCAATCAACAACAACGGATCGTCAATCAACATCAAAGGATCTTCAATCAATGACAAAGATCTTCAACCAACAACAACGAATCTTCAATCAACAACAAAGGGTCTTCAATCAACATCAAAGCATCTTCAATCAATAACAAATGATCTTCAATTAACGTCAAAGGATCTTCAATCAACTAATGTTCTACAAATAACATGAAAGGATCACCAATCAAAAACGAAGGATCAATCAGCAACAAAGCATCTTCAATCAACAACAAATGATCGTCAATCAACATCAAGGCATCTTTAAACAATATCACATCATCTTCAATCAACATCAAAGGAGCTTTAATCAAAAACAAAGGATCTTAATTGAGAATCAAAGCATCGAAAATCTACAACAAAGGCTTTTCAATCAACAACAAAGGATCGCCAATCAACAACAAAGGATCTTCAATCAATAGCAAAGGATCTTCAATCAACAACAAAGGAGCTTCAATCAACAACTAAGCATCTTCAATCAACAGCAAAGGATATTCAATCGGCAACAAAGGATCATCAATCAGCAAAATGTCAGCAATCAGCAACAACGGATCTTCAATCAACAGCAACGAGTCTTCAATCAAAATAAAAGGATCTTCAATCAATAACAAAGATCTTCAACCAACAACAAAGGATCTTCAAACAACAACAAAGGAGCTTCAATCAACAACAAAGGATCTTAAATCAACAAAGAATCTTGAATTAACATCAATGGATCTTCAATCAACAACGAAGGATCTTCAATAAACAGCAAAGAATCTTCAATCAACAACAACGGATCTTCAATCAACAACAAAGGATCATCAATCAGCAAAATGTCAGCAATCAACAACGAGTAACCTTCAATCATCATCAAAGGATCTTCAATCAACAACAAATCTTCATTCAACATCAAAGCAACTTCAATCAGCAACAAATCATATTCAATTAACATCAAAGGATATTCATTCGACAACAAAGGATCATCAATCAACAACGAACCATCATCAGTCAACAAAGCATCTTCAATCAACAACAAAGTATCTTCAATCAACATCAAAGGATCTTCAATCAACAACAAAGGATCATCAATCAACATCAAAGGACCTTCAATCAACAACAAAGCATCTTCAGTCAACAAAGGATCTTCAACAAACAACAAAGGATCTGCAAATAACATCAATGGATCTCCAATCAACAACAAAGGATCTTAAATCAATAGCAAAGGATCTTCAATCAACAACAAAGGATCTTCAAACAACATCAAAGAATTTTTAAACAACAACAAAGCATCTTCAATCAACAATAAAGGATATTCAATCGGCAACAAAGGATCATCAATCAGCAAAATGTCAGCAATCAGCAACAACGGATCTTCAATCAACAGCAACGAGTCTTCAATCAAAATAAAAGGATCTTCAATCAATAACAAAGATCTTCAACCAACAACAAAGGATCTTCAAACAACAACAAAGGATCTTCAATCAACAACAAAGGATCTTCAATCAACAAAGAATCTTGAATTAACATCAATGGATCTTCAATCAACAACGAAGGATCTTCAATCAACAGCAAAGAATCTTCAATCAACAAAAACGGATCTTCAATCAACAACAACGGATCGTCAATCAACAGCAAAGGATCATCAATCAATAACAAAGATCTTCAACCAACAACAACGAATCTTCAATCAGCAGCAACGGGTCTTCAATCAACAACAACGGATCTTCAATCAACAACAACGGATCTTGAATCAAAATCAAAGGATCTTCAATCAATAACAAAGATCTTCAACCAACATCAAAGGATCTTCAAACAACAACAAAGGATCTTCAATCAACAGCAAAGAATCTTCAATCAACAACAACGGATCTCCCATCAACAACACCGGATCGTCAATCAACATCAAAGGATCTTCAATCAATAACAAAGATCTTCAACCAACAACAACGAATCTTCAATCAACAACAAAGGGTCTTCAATCAACATCAAAGCATCTTCAATCAATAACAAATGACCTTCAATTAACGTCAAAGGATCTTCAATCAACTAATGTTCTACAAATAACATGAAAGGATCACCAATCAAAAACGAAGGAGCAATCAGCAACAAAGCATCTTCAATCAACAATAAATGATCGTCAATCAACATCAAGGCATCTTTAAACAATATCAAATCATCTTCAATCAACATCAAAGGAGCTTTAATCAAAAACAAAGGATCTTAATTGAGAATCAAAGCATCGAAAATCAACAACAAAGGATTTTCAATCAACAACAAAGGATCTCCAATCAACAACAAAGGATCTTCAATAAACAGCAAAGGAGCTTCAATCAACAACTAAGCATCTTCAATCAACAGCAAAGGCTCTTCAATCAATAACAAAGGATATTTAATCAGCAACAAAGAATCTTCAATCAACATCAAATTCAACAACAAAGCAACTTCAATCAACAACAAATCATCTTTAATTAACATCAAAGTATATTCATTCGACAACAAAGGATCATCAATCAGCAAAATGTCAGAAATCAACAACGAAGGACCTTCAATCATCATTAAAGTATCATCAATCAACATCAAAATATCTTCAATCAACAACAAAGGATCTTCAATCAACATCAAAGGATCTTGAATCAACATCAAATAATCTTCAATCAACAACAAAGGATCATCAATCAACAACAAAGTATCATCAGTCATAAAAGCATCTTCAATCAACAAAGGATCATCAATCAACAACGAACCATCATCAGTCAACAAAGCATCTTCAATCAACATCAAACGATTTTCAATCAACAACAAAGGATCTTCAATCAACATCAAAGGATCTTCAATCAACAACAAAGGATCTTCAGTTAACAAGGGATCTTCAACAAACAACAAAGGATCTTCAGTCGACCACTAAGTAACTTCAATCAACATCAAAGTATCTTCAATCAAAAGCGAAGCATCTTCAATCAACAACAAAGCAACTTCAATCAACAATAAAGCATCCTTAATTAACATCAAAGGATATTCATTCGACAACAAAGGATCATCAATCAGCAAAATGTCAGCAATCAACAACGAGGGACCTTCAATCATCATCAAAGGATCTTCAATCAACAACAAATCTTCATTCAACATCAAAGGAACTTCAATCAGCACCAAATCATATTCAATTAACATCAAAGGATATTCATTCGACAACAAAGGATCATCAATCAACAAGGAACCATCATCAGTCAACAAAGCATCTTCAATCAACAAAGCATCTTCAATCAACATCAAAGGATCATCAATCAACATCAAAGGACCTTCAATCAACAACAAATCATCTTCAGTCAACAAAGGATCTTCAACAAACAACAAAGGATCTTCAGTCAACAACTAAGTATCATCAATCAACAACAAAGGATCTTCAATCAACAACAAAAGATCTCCAATCAACAACAGAGGATCTTCAAACAACAACAAAGGATCTTCAATGAACAGCAAATGATCTTCAAACAACAACAAAGGATATCCAATCAACAAAGAAGGATCATCAATCAACAGCAAAGGATCTTCAATCAACAACAAAGGATCTTCAAACAACATCAAAGAATTTTTAATCAACAACAAAGCATCTTCAATCAACAACAAAGGATATTCAATCTCCAACAAAGGATCATCAATCAGCAACACCGGATCTTCAATCAACAACAACGGATCGTCAATCAACATCAAAGGATCATCAATCAATAACAAACATCTTCAACCAACAACAACGAATCTTCAATCAGCAGCAACGGGTTCTTCAATCAACAACAACGGATCTTCAATCAACAACAACGGATCATGAATCAAAATCAAAGGATCTTCAATCAATAACAATGATCTTCAACCAACAGCAAAGGATCTTCAAACAACAACAAAGGATCTTCAATCAACAGCAAAGAATCTTCAATCAACAACAACGGATCTCCCATCAACAACACCGGATCGTCAATCAACATCAAAGGATCTTCAATCAATAACAAAGATCTTCAACCAACAACAACGAATCTTCAATCAACAACAAAGGGTCTTCAATCAACATCAAAGCATCTTCAATCAATAACAAATGATCGTCAATCAACATCAAGGCATCTTTAAACAATATCAAATCATCTTCAATCAACATCAAAGGAGCTTTAATCAAAAACAAAGGATCTTAATAGAGAATCAAAGCATCGAAAATCAACAACAAAGGATTTTCAATCAACAACAAAGGATCTCCAATCAACAACAAAGGATCTTCAATCAACAGCAAAGGATCTTCAATCAACAACAAAGGAGCTTCAATCAACAACTAAGCATCTTCAATCAACAGCAAAGGCTCTTCAATCAATAACAAAGGATATTTAATCAGCAACAAAGAATCTTCAATCAACATCAAATTCAACAACAAAGCAACTTCAATCAACAACAAAGCATTTTTAATTAACATCAAAGTATATTCATTCGACAACAAAGGATCATCAATCAGCAAAATGTCAGCAATCAACAACGAAGGACCTTCAATCATCATTAAAGTATCATCAATCAACATCAAAGTATCTTCAATCAACAACAAAGGATCTCGAATCAACATCAAAGGATCTTGAATCAACATCAAATAATCTTCAATCAACAACAAAGGATCATCAATCAACAACAAAGTATCATCAGTCATAAAAGAATCTTCAATCAATAAAGGATCATCAATCAACAACGAACCATCATCAGTCAACAAAGCATCATCAATCAACAAAGCATCTTCAATCAACATCAAACGATTTTCAATCAACAACAAAGGATCTTCAATCAACATCAACGGATCTTCAATCAACAACAAAGGATCTTCAGTTAACAAGGGATCTTCAACAAACAACAAAGGATCTTCAGTCGACCACTAAGTATCTTCAATCAACATCAAAGTATCTTCAATTAACAGCGAAGCATCTTCATTCATCATCAAAGCAACTTCAATCAGCAACAAATCATATTCAATTAACATCAAAGGATATTCATTCGACAACAAAGGATCATCAATCAACAACAAAGTATCATCAGTCATAAAAGCATCTTCAATCAACAAAGGATCATCAATCAACAACGAACCATCATCAGTCAACAAAGCATCTTCAATCAACATCAAACGATTTTCAATCAACAACAAAGGATCTTCAATCAACATCAACGGATCTTCAATCAACAACAAAGGATCTTCAGTTAACAAGGGATCTTCAACAAACAACAAAGGATCTTCAGTCGACCACTCAGTATCTTCAATCAACATCAAAGTATCTTCAATCAAAAGCGAAGCATCTTTAATCAACAACCAAGCAACTTCAATCAACAACAAAGCATCTTTAATTAACATCAAAGGATATTCATTCGACAACAAAGGATCATCAATCAGCAAAATGTCAGCAATCAACAACGAGTAACCTTCAATCATCATCAAACGATCTTCAATCAACAACAAATCTTCATTCAACATCAAAGCAACTGTATGGAACCTTAGTTAGGCCACACTTGGAGTATAGTGTTCAATTCTGGTCGCCACACTACCAGAAGGATGTGGAGGCTTTAGAGAGGGTGCAGAAGAGATTTACCAGAATGTTGCCTGGTATGGAGGGCATAAGCTGTGAGGAGCGATTGAATAAACTCGGTTTGTTCTCACTGGAACGAAGGAGGTTGAGGGGCGACCTGATAGAGGTATACAAAATTATGAGGGGCATAGACAGAGTGGATAGTCAGAGGCTTTTCCCCAGGGTAGAGGGGTCAATTACTAGGGGGCATAGGTTTAAGGTGAGAGGAGCAAAGTTTAGAGTAGATGTACGAGGCACGTTTTTTACGCAGAGGGTAGTGGGTACCTGGAACTCGCTACCGGAGGAGGTAGTGGAAGCAGGGACGATAGGGACATTTAAGGGGCATCTTGACAAATATATGAATAGGATGGGAATAGAAGGATACGGACCCAGGAAGTGTAGAAGATTGTAGTTTAGTCGGGCAGTATGGTCGGCACGGGCTTGGAGGGCCGAAGGGCCTGTTCCTGTGCTGTACATTTCTTTGTTCTTGTTAATAGCAAAGGATCTTCAATCAACAACAAAGGATCTTCAAACAACATCAAAGAATTTTTAAACAACAACAAAGCATCTTCAATCAACAATAAAGGATATTCAATCGGCAACAAAGGATCATCAATCAGCAAAATGTCAGCAATCAGCAACAACGGATCTTCAATCAACAGCAACGAGTCTTCAATCAAAATAAAAGGATCTTCAATCAATAACAAAGATCTTCAACCAACAACAAAGGATCTTCAAACAACAACAAAGGATCTTCAATCAACAACAAAGGATCTTCAATCAACAAAGAATCTTGAATTAACATCAATGGATCTTCAATCAACAACGAAGGATCTTCAATCAACAGCAAAGAATCTTCAATCAACAACAACGGATCTTCAATCAACAACAACGGATCGTCAATCAACATCAAAGGATCATCAATCAATAACAAAGATCTTCAACCAACAACAACGAATCTTCAATCAGCAGCAACGGGTCTTCAATCAACAACAACGGATCTTCAATCAACAACAACAGATCTTGAATCAACATCAAAGGATCTTCAATCAATAACAAAGATCTTCAACCAACATCAAAGGATCTTCAAACAACAACAAAGGATCTTCAATCAACTACAAAGGATCGTCAATCAACAAAGAATCTTCAATCAACATCAAAGGATCTTCAATCAACAACGAAGGATCTTCAATCAACAGCAAATAATCTTCAATCAACAACAACGGATCTTCAATCAATAACAACGGATCGTCAATCAACATCAAAGGATCTTCAATCAATAACAAAGATCTTCAACCAACAACAACGAATCTTCAATCAACAACAAAGGGTCTTCAATCAACATCAAAGCACCTTCAATCATAGAATCATAGTAGTTTACAGCATGGATACAGGCCCTTCGGCCCAACCAGTCAATGCCGCCCAGTTTTTACCATTAAGCTATTCCCAGTTGCCCGCACTTGGCCCATAACCCTCTATACCCATCTTACCCATGTAACTATCTAAATGCTTTTTAAAAGACACAATTGTACCCGCCTCTACTACTACCTCTGGCAGCACATTCCAGATACTCACTACCTTCTGAGTGAAGAAATTGCCCCTCTGGGCCCTTCTGAATCTCTCCCCTCTCACCTTAAACCTATGCCCTCTAGTTTTAGACTCCCCTACCTTTGGGAAAAGATGTTGACTATCTACCTTGTCTCTGCCCCTCATTATTTTATAGACCTCTATAAGATCACCCCTAAGCCTCCTACGCTCCAGGGGAAAAAGTCCTAGTCTATCCAGCCTCTCCTTATAACTCGAACCATCAAGTCCCGGTAACATCCTAGTAAATCTTTTCTGCACTCTTTCTAGTTTAATAATATCCTTTCTATAATAGGGTGACCAGAACTGCACACAGTATTCCAAGTGTAGCCGTACCAATGTCTTGTACAACTTCAACAAGACGTCCCAACTCCTGTATTCAATGTTCTGACCAATGAAACCAAGCATGCCGAATGCCTTCTTCACCACCCTGTCCACCTGCGACTCCACCTTCAAGGAGCTATGAACCTGTACTCCTAGATCTCTTTGTTCTATTACTCTCCCCAACGCCATTCCATTAACTGAGTAGGTCCTGGCCTGATTCGATCTGCCAAAATGCATCACCTCACATTTATCTAAATTAAACTCCACCTGCCATTCGTCGGCGCACTGGCCTAATTGATCAAGATCCCGTTGCAATCCTAGATAACCTTCTTTACTATCCACTGTGCCACCAATCTTGGTGTCATCTGCAAACCTACTAACCATGCCTCCTAAATTCTCATCCAAATCATTAATATAAATCACAAATAACAGTGGACCCAGCACCGATCCCTGAGGCACACCACTGGTCACAGGCCTCCAGTTTGAAAAGCAACCCTCTACAACCACCCTCTATCTTCTGTCGTCCAGCCAATTTTGAATCCAATTGGCAACCTCACCCTGGATCCCGTGAGCTTTAACCTTCTGCAACAACCTACCATGCGGTACCTTGTCAAAGGCTTTGCTAAAGTCCATGTAGACAACGTCTACTGCACTGCCCTCATCTACCTTCTTGGTCACCCCCTCAAAAAACTCAATCAAATTTGTGAGACATGATTTTCCACGCACAAAGCCATGCTGACTGCCCCGAATCAGTCCTTTCCTCTCTAAATGCTTGTAGATCCTGTCTCTCAGAATACCTTCTTGCAACTTACCTACTACAGACGTTAGGCTCACCGGTCTGTAGTTCCCAGGCTTTTCCCTGCTGCCCTTCTTAAACAAGGGCACAACATTCGCTACTCTCCAATCTTCAGGCACCTCACCTGTGGCTGCTGATGAGTCAATCCTGTTAGGGGATCCGCAATTTCCTCCCTAGCCTCCCACAACATCCTGGGATACATTTCATCAGGTCCCGGGGATTTATCTACCTTGATGCGCTTTAAGACTTCCAGCACCTCCTCCTCTGTAATATGCACACTTCTCAAGACATCACTATATATTTCCCTTAGTTTCCTAACATCCATGCCTTTCTCCACCGTGAATACCGATGAGAAATATTCATTCAGGATCTCACCCAACTCTTGTGGCTCTGCACATAGATGTCCTTGTTGATCCTTAAGAGGCCCTACTCTGTCCCTAGTTACTCTTTTTCCCTTTATGTATCTGTAGAAGCTCTTTGGATTCTCCTTTGCATTATTTGCCAAAGCAATTTCATGTCCCCTTTTTGCCCTCCTGATTTCCCTCTTAACTCTATTTCGACAATCTCTATACTCTTCAAGGTATCCACTTGATCCCAGTTGTTTATGTGCGTCATATGCCTCCTTCTTCTTTTTGACCAGAGTCTCAATATCCCGAGTCATCCAGGGTTCCCTACTTCTACCAGCCTTGCCCTTCACTCTAAAGGGAATGTGCTTACCCTGAATCCTGGTTAACACATTTTTAAAAGCCTCCCATTTGTCAGCCGTCCCTTTGCCTGCCAACAGTCTCCCCCAATCTACCTCTGAAAGTTCCTGTCTGATACCATCAAAATTGGCCTTGCCCCAATTAAGAATTTTAACTCTTGGGCCAGACCTATCATTCTCCATAGCTATCTTAAAACTAATGGAGTTATGGTCACTTGTCCCAAAGTGATCCCTCACTAACACTTCTGTCACTTGCCCTTCCTTATTTCCCAAGACGAGGTCAAGTTTTGCCCCCTCGCTAGTCGGTCCATCCACATACTGAATGAGAAATTCCTCCTGAATACACTCAACAAATTTCCCTCCATCCAAGCCCCTAATGCTATGTCCCAGTCAATGTTGGGAAAGTTAAAGTCCCCTACTATTACCATCCTATTTTTCTTGCAGCTATCTGTAATCTCCTTACATATTTGCTCCTCAATTTCCCACTGACTATTTGTGGGCCTGTAGTAGTCCTTTCAAGGTGATCTCTCCCTTCTTATTTTTCAGTTCCACCCATATAGACTCAGTGGGCGAACCCTCGGATATATCCCCTCTAAGTACTGCCGTGATGTTCTCCCTAATCAAAAACGCCACTCCCCCTCCTCTCTTACCTCCTGTTCTATCCTTTCTATAGCATCTGTACCCCGGAACATTGAGCTGCCAGTCCTGCCCCTCCCTTAGCCATGTTTCAGTCATAGTTATAATATCCCAGTCCCATGTGCCCATCCATGCCCTGAGTTCATCCGCTTTGCCCGTCAGGCCCCTTGCATTGAAATAAATGCAGTTTATGTAGACTTTCCTTGCTCTCTGCCCTGGTTTCTCTGGTCATGCATTACACACTATCCCTTCCTGCCTTTTGTTTCGTTCCCACTGCCTTCCTACATCGGTTTCCACCCCCCTGCCACATTAGTTTAATCCCTCCCCAACTGCACTAGCAAACACACCCCCGAGAACATTGGTTCCGGTCCCACACAGATGCAGACCGTCCGATTTGTACAGGTCCCACCTCCCCCAGAACCGGTCCCAATGTCCCAGGAATTTGAAACCCTCCCTCTTGCACCATCTCTCAAGCCACGTATTCATCCTAGCTATCCTGTCATTCATACCCTGACTATCACGTGGCACTGGTAGAAATCCTGAGATTACTACCTTTGAGGTCCTACTTTTTAGTTTAACTCCTAACTCCCTAACTTCAGCTTGTAGGACCTTATCCCGTTTTTTTTCCTATATCGTTGGTGCCTATATGCACCACGACAGCTGGCTGTTCACCCTCCCCCGCCCCCAGAATGCCCTGCAGCCGCTCCGAGACATCCTTGACCCTTGCACCAGGGAGGCAACATTCCAACCTGGATTCTCGTTTGCGTCCGCAGAAACGCCTATCTATTCCCATCAATAACATCAATAACAAATGATCTTCAATTTACATCAAAGGATCTTCAATCAACTAAGGTTCTACAAATAACATGAAAGGATCACCAATCAACAACGAAGGATCAATCAGCAATAAAGCATCTTCAATCAACAACAAATGATCATCAATCAACATCAAGGCATCTTCAAACAATATCAAATCATCTTCAATCAATACCTCTATCAGGTCTCCCCTCAACCTCCTTCGTTCCAGTGAGAACAAACCGAGTTTATTCAACCGCTCCTCATAGCTAATGCCTTCCATACCAGGCAACATTCTGGTAAATCTCTTCTGCACCCTCTCTAAAGCCTCCACATCCTTCTGGTAGTGTGGCGACCAGAAGTGAACACTATACTCCAAGTGTGGCCTAACTAAGGTTCTATACAGCTGCAACATGACTTGCCAATTCTTACACTCAATGCCCCGGCCAATGAAGGCAAGCATGCCGTATGCCTTCTTGACTACCTTATCCACCTGTGTTGCCCCTTTCAATGACCTGTGGACCTGTATTCCTAGATCTCTTTGACTTCCAATACTCTTGAGGGTTTTCATTCACTGTATATTCCCGACCTGCATTAGACCTTCCAAAATGCATTACCTCACATTTGTCCGGATTAAACTCCATCTGCCATCTCTCCGCCCAAGTCTCCGGACAATCTAAATCCTGCTGTATCTTCCGACAGCCCTCATCGCTATCCGCAATTCCACCAACCTTTGTGTCATCTGCAAACTTACTAATCAGACCAGTTACATTTTCCTCCAAATCATTTATATATACTACAAAGAGCAAAGGTCCCAGCACTGATCCCTGTGGAACACCACTGGTCACAGCCCTCCAATTAGAAAAGCATCCCTCCATTGCTACTCTCTGCCTTCTATGGCCTAGCCAGTTCTGTATCCACCTTGCCAGTTCAACCCTGTCCCGTGTGACTTCACCTTTTGTATTAGTCTACCATGAGGGACCTTGTCAAAGGCCTTACTGAAGTCCATATAGACAACATCTACTGCCCTACCAGCATCATCATCTTAGTGACCTCCTCGAAAAACTCTATCAAGTTAGTGAGACACGACCTCCCCTAAAAACCGTGCTGCCTTTCACTAATACGTCCATTTGATTCCAAATGGGAGTAGATCCTGTCTCGAAGAATTCCCTCCAGTAATTTCCCTACCTCTGAAGTAAGGCTCACCGGCCTTTAGTTCCCGGGATTATCCTTGCTATCCTTCTTAAACAGAGGAACAACACTGGCTGTTCTCCAGTCCTCCGGGATATCCCCTGAAGACAGCGAGGATCCAAAGATTTCTGTCAAGGCCTCAGCAATTTCCTCTCCAGCCTCCTTCAGTATTCTGGGGTAGATCCCATCAGGCCCTGGGGACTTAGCTACCTTAATATTTTTAAAGACACCCAACACCTCGTCTTTTTGCATCACAATGTGACCCAGGCTATCTACACCCTCTTCTCCAGACTCAACATCTACCAATTCCTTCTCTTTGGTGAATACTGATGCAAAGTATTCATTTAGTACCTCGCCCATTTCCTCTGGCTCCACACATAGATTCCCTTGCCTATCCTTCAGTGGGCCAACCCTTTCCCTGGCTACCCTCTTGCTTTTTATGTATGTGTAAAAAGCCTTGGGATTTTCCTTAACCCTATTTGCCAATGACTTTTCGTGACCCCTTCTAGCCCTCCTGACTCCTTGCTTAAGTTCCTTCCTACTTTCCTTATATTCCACGCAGGCTTCGTCTGTTCCCAGCCTTTTAGCCCTGACAAATGCCTCCTTTTTCTTTTTGACGAGGCCTACAATATCACTCGTCATCCAAGGTTCCTGAAAATTGCCGTATTTATCTTTTTTCCTCACAGGAACATGCCGGTCCTGTATTCCTTTCAACTGCCACTTGAAAGCCTCCCACATGTCAGATGTTAATTTGCCCTCAAACATCCGCCCCCAATCTATGTTCTTCAGGTCCCGCCTAATATTGTTATAATTAGCCTTCCCCCAATTTAGCACATTCATCCTCGGACCACTCTTATCCTTGTCCACCAGTACTTTAAAACTTACTGAATTGTGGTCACTGTTACCGAAATGCTCCCCTACTGAAACATTTACCACCTGGCCGGGCTCATTCCCCAATACCAGGTCCAGTACCGCCCCTTCCCGAGTTGGACTGTCTACATATTGTTTTAAGAAGCCCTCCTGGATGCTCCTTACAAACTCCGCCCCGCCTAAGCCCCTGGCACTAAGTGAGTCCCAGTCAATATTGGGGAAGTTGAAGTCTCCCATCACCACAACCCTGTTGTTTTTACTCTTTTCCAAAATCTGTCTACCTATCTGCTCCTCTATCTCCCGCTGGCTGTTGGGAGGCCTGTAGTATACCCCCAACATTGTGACTGCACCCTCCTTATTCCTGATCTCTACCCATGTAGCCTCACTGCCCTCTGAGGTGTCCTCTCGCAGTACAGCTGTGATATTCTCCCGAACAAGTAGCGCAACTCCACCACCCCTTTTACATCCCCCTCTATCCCGCCTGAAACATCTAAATCCTGGAACGTTTAGCTGCCAATCCTGCCCTTCCCTCAACCAAATCTCTGTAATGGCAACAACATCATAGTTCCCAGTACTAATCCAAGCTCTAAGTTCATCTGCCTTACCCGTAATGCTCCATGCATTAAAACATATGCACTTCAGGCCACCAGACCCGCTGTGTTCAGCAACTTCTCCCTGTCTGCTCTGCCTCAGAGCCACACTGTACCTATTCCCTAGTTCTCCCTCAATGCTCTCACTTTCTGACCTATTGGTCTCGTGCCCACCCCCCTGCCATATTAGTTTAAACCCTCCCGTGTGACACAAGCAAACCTCGCGGCCAGGATATTTATGCCTCTCCGGTTTAGATGCAACCCGTCCTTCATATACAGGTCACACCGGCCCCGGAAGAGCTCCCAGTGGTCCAGATAATGGAAACCCTCCCTCCTACACCAGCTGTTTAGCCACGTGTTTAGCTGCTCTATCTTCCTATTTCTAGCCTCACTGGCACGTGGCACAGGTAGTAATCCCGAGATTACAACCCTCGAGGTCCTGTCTTTTAACTTTCTGCCTAGCACCCTGAACACCTGCTGTAGGACCTCATGCCCCTTCCTGCCTATGTCGTTAGTACCAATATGTACAACAAGTATCTTCACGGTACAACAAAGGATATTCAATCAACATCAAAGATTTTCAATCATCAAAGAATATTCAATCAACAACAGAGGGTCACCAATCAACAACGAAGGATCAATCAGCAACAAAGCATCTTCAGTCAACAACAAATGATCGTTAATCAACATCAACGCATCTTCAAACAATCTCAAATCATCGTTAATCAATATCAAAGGAGCATTAATCAAAAACAAAGGATCTTAATTCAGCATCAAAGCATCAACAATCAACAACAAAGGATTTTCAATCAATAACAAAGGATCTCCAATCAACAACAACGGATTTTCAATCAACAACAACCGATCGTCAATAAACATCAAAGGATCTTCAATCAATAACAAAGATCTTCAACCAACAATAACGAATCTTCAATCAACAACAAAGGGTCTTCAATCAACATCAAAGCATCTTTAATCAATAACAAATGATCTTCAAACAACATCAAATAATCTTCAATCAACAACAAAGCATCTTCAATCAACAACAAGGCATCTTCAATTAACATCAAAGGATATTCAATCGACAACAAAGGATCATCAATCAGCAAAATGTCAGCAATCAACAACAACGGATCATCAATCAACAACAACGGATCGTCAATCAACAACAACGGATCTTCAATCAACATCAAACGATTTTCAATCAATAACAAAGATCTTCAACCAACAACAACGAATCTTCAATCAACAACAAAGGATCTTCAATTAACATCAAAGGATCTTCAATCAACTAAGGTTTTACAAATAACAAGAAAGGATCATCAATCAACAACGAAGGATCAATCAGCAACAAAGTATCTTCACTGAACAACAAAGGATATTCAATCAACATCAAGGATTTTCAATCATCAAAGAATATTCAATCAACAACAGAGGGTCACCAATCAACAACGAAGGATCAATCAGCAACAAAGCATCTTCAGTCAACAACAAATGATCGTCAATCAACATCAAGGCATCTTCAAACAATCGCAAATCATCTTCAATCAACATAAAAGGAGCATTAATCAAAAACAAAGGATCTTAATTCAGCATCAAAGCATCAACAATCAACAACAAAGGATTTTCAATCAACAACAAATGATCTTCAATCAACAACAACGGATCGTCAATCAACATCAAAGGATCTTCAATCAATAACAAAGATCTTTAACCAACAATAACGAATCTTCAATCAACAACAAAGGGTCTTCAATCAACATCAAAGCATCTTTAATCAATAACAAATGATCTTCAATTAACATCAAAGCATCTTCAATCAACTAAGGTTCTACAAATAACATGAAAGGATCACCAATCAACAACGAAGGATTTTCAATCAACAACAAAGGATCTCCAATCAACAACAAAGGATCTTCAATCAACAGCAAAGGGTCTTTAATCAACAACAAAGGATCTTCAAACAACAATAAAGGATCTTCAATCAGCATCAAAGTATCTTCAATCAACAACGAAGCATCTTCAATCAACAGCAAAGGCTCTTCAATCAATAAAAAAGGATATTCAATCAGCAACAAAGAATTTTCAATCAACATCAAATAATCTTCATTCAACAACAAAGCATCTTTAATTAACATCAACGTATATTCATTCGATATCAAAGGATCATAAATCAGCAAAATGTCAGCAATCAACAACGAAGGACCTTCAATCATCATCAAAGGATCTTCAATCAACATCAAAGTATCTTCAATCAACAACAAAGGATCTTGAATGAACATCAAAGGATCTTGAATCAACATCAAATATTCTTGAATCAACATCAAATATTCTTCAATCAACAACAAAGGATCATCAATCAACAACAAAGCATCATCAGTCAAAAAAGCATCTTCAATCAACAAAGGATCATCAATCAACAACGAACCATCATCAGTCAACAAAGCATCTTCAATCAACAAAGCATCTTCAATCAACAACAGAAGATCTTCAGTCAGCAACAAAGCATTTTCAATCAACAAAAAATCTTCAATCAAAAACAAAGTACCTTCAAACAACAATAAATGATCTTCAATGAACAGCAAATGATCTTCAAACAACAACAAAGGATATTCAATCAACATAAAAGGATCTTCAATCAACAACAAAGGGTCTTCAATTAACATCAAAGGATATTCAATCGACAACAAAGGATCATCAATCAGCAGAATGTCAGCAATCAACAGCAACGGATCATCAATCAACAACAACGGATCTTCAATCAACAACAACGGATCTTCAATCAACATCAAACGATCTTCAATCAATAACAAAGATCTTCAACCAACAACAAAGCATCGTCAATCAACTACAAAGGATCTTCAATCAACAAAGAATCTTCAATCAACATCAAAGGATATTCAATCAACCACGAAGGATCTTCAATCAACAGCAAAGGATCTTCAATCAACAACAAAGGATCTTCAAACAACATCAAAGAATCTTCAATCAACAACAAAGCATCTTCAATCAACAATAAAGCATCTTCAATTAACATCAAAGGATATTCAATCGACAACAAAGGATCATCAATCAGCAGAATGTCAGGAATCAACAACAACGGATCATCAATCAACAACAACGGATCTCCAATCAACAACAACGGATCTTCAATCAACATCAAACGATCTTCAATCAATAACAAAGATCTTCAACCAACAACAAAGCATCTTCAATCAACTACAAAGGATCTTCAATCAACAAAGAATCTTCAATCAACATCCAAGGATCTTCAAACAACAACGAAGGCTCTTCAATCAACAGCAAAGAATCTTCAATCAACAAGAAGGGATCTTCAATCAACAACAACGGATCGTCTATCAACATCAAAGGATCTTCAATCAATAACAAAGATCTTCAACCAACAACAACGAATCTTCAATCAACAACAACGAATCTTCAATCAACAACAAATGATCTTCAATTAACATCAAAGGATCTTCAATCAACTAAGGTTCTACAAATAACAAGAAAGGATCCTCAATCAACAACGAAGAATCAATCAGCAACAAAGTATATTCACTCAACAACAAAGTATATTCAATCAACATCAAGGATTTTCAATCATCAAAGAATCTTCAATCAACAACAAAGGATCACCAATCAACAACGAAGGATGAATGAGCAACAAAGCATCTTCAATCAACAGCAAATATCTTCAATCAACAACAAAGGATGTTCAAACAACATCAAAGAATCTTCAATCAACAACAAAGCATCTTCAATCAACAATAAAGCATCTTCAATTAGCATCAAAGGATATTCAATCGACAACAAAGGATCATCAATCAGAAAAATGTCAGCAATCAACAACGAAGGACCTTCAATCATCATCAAAGGACCTGTAATCAACATCAAAGGATCTTCAATCAACATCAAATAATTTTCAATCAACAACAAAGCATCATCAGTCAACAAAGCATCTTCAATCAACAAAGGATCATCAATCAACAACGAACCATCATCAGTCAACAAAGCATCTTCAATCAACTAAGCATATTCAATCAACATCAAAGGATCTTCAATCAACAACAAAGGAACATCAATCAACATCAAAGGATCTTCAATCAACAACAAAGCATCTTCAGTCAACAAAGGATCTTCAACAAACAACAAAGGCTCTTCAGTCAACAACGAAGGATCTTCAATCAACAACAAAGGATCTTCAAACAACAACAAAGGATCTTCAATGAACAGCAAATGATCTTCAAACAACAACAAAGGATATTCAATCAACATGAAAGGATCTTCAATCAACAACGAAGGATCTTCAATCAACAGCAAAGGATCTTCAATCAACAACAAAGGATATTCAATCGCAAACAAATGATCATCAATCCGCAAAATGTCAGCAATCAGCAACAAAGAATCTTCAATCAACATCAAATAATTTTCATTCAACAACAAAGCAACTTCAACCAACAACAAAGCGTCTTTAATTAACATCAAAGTATATTCATTCGATAACAAAGGATCATCAATCAGCAAAATGTCTGCAATCAACAACGAAGGACCTTCAATCATCATCAAAGGATCTTCAATCAAAATCAAAGGATCTTCAAACAACAATAAATGATCTTCAATGAACAGCAAATGATCTTCAAACAACAACAAAGGATATTCAATCAACATTAAAGGATCTTCAATCAACAACGAAAGATCTTCAATCAACAGCAAAGGATCTTCAATCAACAACAAAGGATCTTCAAACAACATCAAAGGATATTCCATCGACAATAAAGGATCATCAATCAGCAAAATGTCAGCAATCAACAACAACGGATCATCAAACAACAACAACAATCTTCATTCAACAACAACGGGTCTTCAATCAACATCAAACGATCTTCAATCAATAACAAAGATCTTCGACCAACAGCAACGAATCTTCAATCAACAACAAAGGATCTTCAATTAACATCAAAGGATCTGCAATCACCGAAGGTTCTACAAATAACAAGAAAGGATCATCAATCAACAACGAAGGATCAATCAACAACAAAGCATCTTCAATTAACATCAAAGGATATTCAATCGACAACAAAGGATCATCAATCAGCAAAATGTCAGCAATCAACAACAACGTATCTTCAATCATCATCAAATGATCTTCAATCAACAATAAAGGTTCTTTAATCAACAACAAAGAATCTACAGTCAACATCATTGGATCTTGAATCAAAATCAAATGATCTTCAAACAACAAATGTTCTTCAATCAACAACAAATGATCATCAATCAACAACAACGGATCTTCAATCAATATCAAACGATCTTCAATCAATAACAAAGATCTTCAACCAACAACAACGAATCTTCAATCAACAAGAAAGGTTCTTCAATCAACATCAAAGCATCTTCAATCAACAACAAATTATCATCAATCAACAACAACGGATCTTCAATCAACATCAAACGATCTTCAATCAATAACAAAGTTCTTCAACCAACAACAACGAATCGTCAATCAACAACAAAGGGTCTTCAATCAACATCAAAGCATCTTCAATCAATAACAAAGTATCTTCAATTAACATCAAAGGATCTTCACTTAACATCAAAGGATCTTCAATCAACTAAGGTTCTGCAAATAACAAGAAAGGATCATCAATCAACAACAAAGGATCAATCAGCAACAAAGTATTTTCACTCAACAACAAAGGATCAATCAGCAACAAAGTATTTTCACTCAACAACAAAGGATATTCAATCAACTTCAAGGATTTTCAATCATCAAAGAATCTTCAATAAACAACAAAGGATCATCAATCAACAACGAAGGATCAATCAGCAACAAAGCAGCTTCAATCAACAACAAAGGATCTCCAATCAACCACAAAGGATCTTCAATCAACTGCAAAGGATCTTCAATCAACAACAAAGGATCTTCAAACAACAACAAAGGATCTTCAATCAACATCAAAGTATCTTCATTCAACAACGAAGCATCTTCAATCAACAGCAAAGGACCTTCAATCAAGAACAAAGGATATTCAATCTGCAACAAAGAATCTTCAATCAACATCAAAGAATCTTCATTCAACAACAAAGCAACTTCAATCAACACCAAACCATTTTTAATTCACATCAAAGACTATTCATTCGACAACAAAGGATCATCAATCAGCAAAATGTCAGCAATCAATAACGAAGGACCTTCAATCATCATCAAAGTATCTTCAATCAACATCAAAGGATCTTCAATCAACAATAAAGGGTCTTGAATTAACATATAAGTATCTTCAATCCATATCTAATAATCGTCAATCAACAACAAAGCAGCATCAGTCAAAAAAGCATCTTTAAACAACAAAGGATGATCAATCAACAACGAACCATCATCAGTCAACAAAGCATCTTCAATCAACATCAAACGATCTTCAATCAACAACCAAGGATCTTCAATCAACATCAAATGATCTTCAATCAACAACAAAGGATCATCAATCAACAACAGAAGATCTTCAGTCAACAACAAAGCATTTTCAATCAATAAAAAATCTTCAATCAATAACAAAGGATCTTCAAACAACAACAAAGGGTCTTCAATGAACAGCAAATGATCTTCAAACAACAACAAAGGATATTCAATCAACATAAAAGGATCTTCAATCAACAACGAAGGATCTTCAATCAACAGCAAAGGATCTTCAATCAACAACAAAGGATCTTCAAACAACATCAAAGAATCTTCAATCAACAACAAAGCATCTTCAATCAACAACAAAGCATCTTCAATTAACATCAAAGGATATTGAATCGACAACAAAGAATCATCAATCAGCAAAATGTCAGCAATCAACAACAACGTATCTTCAATCATCATCAAATGATCTTCAATCAACAACAAAGGCTCTTTAATCAACAACAAAGGATCTTCAGTCAACATCAATGGATCTTGAATCAACATCAAATGATCTTCAAACAACAAATGTTCTTCAATCAACAACAAATGATCATCAATCAACAACAACGGATCTTCAATCAACATCAAACGATCTTCAATCAATAACAAAGATCTTCAACCAACAACAACGAATCTTCAATCAACAAGAAAGGTTCTTCAATCAACATCAAAGCATCCTCAATCAACAACAAATAATCATCAATCAACAACAACGGATCTTCAATCAACATCAAACGATCTTCAATCAATATCAAAGGTCTTCAATCGACAACAACGGATCTTCAATCAACAGCAACGGATCTTCAATCAACATCAAAGGGTCTTCAATCAATAACAAAGATCATCAACCAACAAAGGATCTTCAATCAACGTCAAAGTATCTTCAATCAACAACAAAGGATCTTCAATCAACAGCAAAGGATCTTCAATCAACAACAAAGGATATTCAATCAACAACAAAGGATATTCAATCAACATCAAAGAATCTTCATTCAACAACAAAGCAACTTCAATCTACAACAAAGCATCTTTAATTAACATCAACGGATCTTCAATCGACAACAACGGATCTTCAATCAACAGCAACGGATCTACAATCAACATCAAAGCATCTTCAATCAATAACAAAGTATCTTCAATTAACATCAAAGGATCTTCACTTAACATCAAAGGATCTTCAATCAACTAAAGTTCTGCAAATAACAAGAAAGGTTCATCAATCAACAACGAAGGATCAATCAGCAACAAAGCATCTTCACTCAACAACAAACGATATTCAATCAACATCAAGGATTTTCAATCATCAAAGAATCTTCAATCAACAACAAAGGATCATCAATCAACAACAAAGGATCTTCAATCAACAACTAATGATCGTCAATCAACATCAAGGCATCTTCAAACAATATCAAATCATCTTCAATCAACATCAAAAGAGTTTTAATCAAAAACAAAGGATCTTAATTCAGCACCAAAGCATCTACAATCAACAACAAAGGTTATTCAATCAACAAGAAATGATCTTCAATCAACATCAAAGAATTTTCATTTAACAACAAAGCAACTTCAATCTACAACAAAGCATCTTTAATTAACATCAACGGATCTTCAATCGACAACAACGGATCTTCAATTAACAGCAACGGATCTTCAATCAACATCAAAGGGTCTTCAATCAATAACAAAGATCTTCAACCAACAAAGGATCTTCAATCAACGTCAAAGTATCTTCAATCAACAACAAAGGATCTTCAATCAACAGCAAAGGATCTTCAATCAACAACAAAGGATCTTCAATTAACAGCAAAGGATCTTCAATCAACAACAAAGGATATTCAATCAACAAGAAATGATCTTCAATCAACATCAAAGAACCTTCATTCAACAACAAAGCAACTTCAATCTACAACAAAGCATCTTTAAATAACAACAACGGATCTTCAATCGACAACAACGGATCTTTAATCAACAGCAACGGATCTACAATCAACAGCAAAGGATCTTCAAACAACAAGAGATATTCAGTCAACATCAAAGGATCTTCAATCAACAACAAAGGATCTTCAATTAACAGCAAAGGATCTTCAATCAACAACAAAGGATATTCAATCAACAAGAAATGATCTTCAATCAACATCAAAGAACCGTCATTCAACAACAAAGCAACTTCAATCTACAAAAAACATCTTTAATTAACATCAACGGATCTTCAATCGACAACAACGGATCTTCAATCAACAGCAACGGATCTACAATCAACAGCAAAGGATCTTCAAACAACAAGGGATATTCAGTCAACATCAAAGGATCTTCAATCAACAACGAAAGAGCTTCAATCAACAGCAAAGGATCTTCAATCAACAACAACGGATCTTCAATCACCAACGGATCTTCAATCAACATCAAAGGGTCTTCAGTCAATAACAGAGATCTTCAATCAACAACAACGAATCTTCAAGCAACAACAAAAGATCGTCAATCAACAACAAAGGATCTTCAAACAACAACAAAGGATCTTCAATGAACAGCAAATGATCTTCAAACAACAACAATGGATATTCAATCAACATGAAAGGTTCTTCAATCAACATCAAAGGATCTTCAATCAATAACAAATTACTTCAACCAACAACAGCGAATCTTCAATCAACAACAAAGGGTCTTCAATCAACATCAAAGCATCTTCAATCAATAACAAATTATCTTCAATTAACATCAAAGGATCTTCAATCAACTAAGGGTCTACAAATAACATGAAAAGATCACCAATCAACAACGAAGGATCAATCAGCAACAACGCATCTTCAAGCAACAACAAATGATCGTCAATCAACCTCAAGGCATCTTCAAACAATATCAAATCATCTTCAATCAACATCAAAGGAGCTTTAATCAAAAACAAAGGATCTTAATTCAGCATCAAAGCATCGACAATCAACAACAAAGTATTTTCAATCAACAACAAAGGATCTCCAATCAACAACAGAGGATCGTCAATCAACAGCAAACGATCTTCAATCAACAACAAAGGATCTTTAAACAACAACAAAGGATCTTCAATCAACATCAAAGTATCTTCAATCAACAACGAAGCATCATCAATCAACAGCAAAGGCTCTTCAATCAATAACAAAGGATATTCAATCAGCAACAAAGACTCTACAATCAACATCAAATAATGTTTCTTCAACAACAAAGCAACTGCAATCAACATCAAATAATCGTCAATCAACAACGAACCATCATCAGTCAACAAAGCATCTTCAATCAACAAAGCGTCTTCAATCAACATCAAACGATCTTCAATAAACAGCAAATGATCTTCAAACAGCAACAAAGGCTACCCAATCAACATAAAATGATCTTCAATCAACAACGAAGGATCTTCAATCAACAGAAAAGGATCTTCAATCAACAACAAAGGATCTTCAATCAACAACGAAGGCTCTTCAATCAACATCAAAGCATCTTCAATCAATAACAAAGGATCTTCAATTAAAATCAAAGGATCTTCAATTAACATCAATGGATCTTCAGTCAACTATGGTTCTACAAATAACAAGAAAGGATCATCAATCAACAACGGAGGATCAATCAGCAACAAAGTATCTTCACTTAACAACAAAGGATATTCAATCAACAACAAAGGATCTTCAATCAGCAACTAATGATCGTCAATCAACATCAAGGCATCTTCAAACAATATCAAATCATCTTCAATCAACATCACAGGAGTTTCAATCAAAAACAAAGGATCTTAATTCAGCACCAAAGCATCTACAATCAACAACAAAGGCTTTTCAATCAACAACAAAGGATCTCCAATCAACAATAAAGGATCTTCAATCAACAGAAAAGGATCATCAATCGACAACAAAGGATCTGTAATCAACAACAAAGGATCTTCAATCAACAAGAAATGAACGTCAATCGACATCAAGGCATCTTCAAACAATATCAAATCATCTTCAATCAACATCAAAGGAGCTTTAATCAAAAACAAAGGATCTTCAATTAACATCAAAGCATCTTCAATCAACTAAGGTTCTACAAATAACATGAAAGGATCACCAATCAACAACGAAGGATCAATCAGCATCAAAGCATCGACAATCAACAACAAAGGATTTTCAATCAACAACAAAGGATCTCCAATCAACAACAAAGGATCTTCAATCAACAGCAAAGGATCTTCAATCAACAACAAAGGATCTTCAATCAACAGCAAAGGATCTTCAATCAACAAAAAAGGATATTCGATCAACAAGAAAGGATCTTCAATCAACATCAAAGAATCTTCATTCAACAATAAAGCAACTTCAATCTACAACAAAGCATCTTTAATTAACATCAAAGGATATTCACTCGACAACAAATGATCATCAATCAGCAAAATGTCAGCAAACAACAACGAAGGACCTTCAATCATCATCAAAGCATCTTCAATCAACATCAAAGGATCTTCAATCGACAACAACAGATCTTCAATCAGCAACAAAGACTCTTCAATCAACATCAAATAATCTTCATTCAACAACAATTCAACTGCAATCAACAACAAAGCATCTTTCATTAACATCAAAGTATATTCATTGGACAACAAAGGATCATTAATCAGCAAAATGTCAGCAATCAACAACGAAGGACCTTCAATCATCATCAAAGGATCTTCAATCAATATCAAAGGATCTTCAATCAACAACAAAGGATCTTGAATCAACATCAAAGGATCTTGAATCAACATCAAATAATCGTCAATCAACAACAAAGGATCATCAATCAACAACGAACCATCATCTGTTAACAAAGCATCTTCAATTAACATCAAACGATCTTCAATCAACAACAAAGGAGCTTCAATCAACATCAAATGATCTTCAATCAACAACAAATCATTTTCAATCTACAAAATATCTGCAATCAACAACAAAGGATCTTAAAACAACAATAACGGATCTTCAATGAACAGCAAATGATCTTCAAACAGCAACAAAGGATATTAAATCAACATAAAATGATCTTCAATCAACAACGAAGGATCTTCAATTAACAGCAAAGGATCTTCAATCAACAACAAAGGATCTTCAAACAACATCAAAGAATCTTCAATCAACAAAAAAACATCTTCAATCAACAACAAAGCACCTTCAAGTAACATCAAAGGATATTCAATCGACAACAAAGGATCATCAATCAGCAAAACGTCAGCAATCAACAACAACGTATCTTCAATCATCATCAAATGATCTTCAATCAACAACAAAGGATCTTTAATCAACAACAAAGGATCTTCAGTCAACATCAGTGGTTCTTGAATCAAAATCAAAGGATCTTCAAACAACAAATGTTCTTCAATCAACAACAAATGATCATCAATCAACAACAACGGATCTTCAATCAACATCAAACGATTTCTACACATACATAAAACAAAAAAGAGTGGCTAAGGTAAATATTGGTCCTTTAGAGGATGAGAAGGGAGATTTAATAATGGGAGATGAGGAAATGGCTGAGGAACTGAACAGGTTTTTTGGGTCAGTCTTCATGTGGAAGACACAAATAACATGCCAGTGACTGATGGAAATGAGGCTATGACAGGTGAGGACCTTGAGAGGATTGATATCACCAAGGAGGTAGTGATGGGCAAGCTAATGGGGCTAAAGGTAGACAAGTCTCCTGGCCCTGATGGAATGCATCCCAGAGTGCTAAAAGAGATGGCTAGGGAAATTGCAAATGCACTAGTGATAATTTACCAAAATTCACTCGACTCTGGGGTGGTCCCGGCGGATTGGAAATTAGCAAACGTGACACCACTGTTTAAAAAAGGAGGTAGGCAGAAAGTGGGTAATTATAGGCCAGTGAGCTTAACTTCGGTAGTAGGGAAGATGCTGGAATCTATCATCAAGGAAGAAATAGCGAGGCATCTGGATGGAAATTGTCCCATTGGACAGACGCAGCATGTGTTCATAAAGGGCAGGTCGTGCCTAACTAATTTAGCGGAATTCTTTGAGGACATTAACAGTGCGGTAGATAACGGGGAGCCAATGGATGTGGTATATCTGGATTTCCAGAAAGCCTTTGACAAGGTGCCACACAAAAGGTTGTTGCATAAGATAAAGATGCATGGCATTAAGGGGAATGTAGGAGCATGGATAGAGGATTGGTTAATTAATAGAAAGCAAAGAGTGGGGATTAATGGGTGTTTCTCTGGTTGGCAATCAGTAGCTAGTGGTGTCCCTCAGGGATCAGTGTTGGGCCCACAACTTTTCACAATTTACATAGATGATTTGGAGTTGGGGACCAAGGGCAATGTGTCCACGTTTGCAGACGACACTAAGATAAGTGGTAAAGCAAAAATGCAGAGGATACTGGAAGTCTGCAGAGGGATTTGGACAGGCTAAGTGAATGGGCTCGGGTCTGGCAGATGGAATACAATGTTGACAAATGTGAGGTTATCCATTTTGGTAAGAATAACGGCAAAAGGGATTATTATTTAAATGATAAAAAAGTAAAACATGCTGCTGTGCAGAGAGATCTGGGTGTGCTAGTGCATGAGTCGCAGAAAGTTGGTTTTCAGGTGCAACAGGTGATTAAGAAGGCAAATGGAATTTTGTCCTTCATTGCTAGAGGGATGGAGTTTAAGACTAGGGAGGTTATGCTGCAATTGTATAAAGTGTTAGTGAGGCCACACCTGGAGTATTGTGTTCAGTTTTGGTCTCCTTACTTGAGAAAGGGCGAACTGGCACTGCAGCGTGTGCAGAGGAGATTCACTAGGTTAATCCCAGAGCTGAAGGGGTTGGATTACGACGAGAGGTTGAGTAGACTGGGACTGTACTCGTTGGAATTTAGAAGGATGAGGGGGGATCTTATAGAAACATATAAGATTATGAAGGGAATAGATAGGATAGATGCGGGCAGGTTGTTTCCACTGGCGGGTGAAAGCAGAACTAGGGGGCATAGCCTCAAAATAAGGGGAAGTACATTTAGGACTGAGTTTAGGAGGAACTTCTTCACCCAAAGGGTTGTGAATCTATGGAATTCCTTGCCCAGTGAAGCAGTAGAGGCTCCTTCATTAAATGTTTTTAAGATAAAGATAGATAGTTTTTTGAAGAATAAAGGGATTAAGGGTTATGGTGTTCGGGCCGGAAAGTGGAGCTGAGTCCACAAAAGATCAGCCATGATCTCATTGAATGGCGGAGCAGGCTCGAGGGGCCAGATGGCCTACTCCTGCTCCTAGTTCTTATGTTCTTATGATCTTCAATGAATAACAAAGATCTTCAAGCAACAACAACGAATCTTCAATCAACAACGAAGGCTCTTCAATCAACATCAAAGCATCTTCAATCAATAACAAAGGATCTTCAATTAACATCAAAGGATCTTCAATTAACATCAATGGATCTTCAATCAACTAATGTTCTACAAATAACAAGAAAGGATCATCAATCAACAACGGAGGATCAATCAGCAACAAAGTATCTTCACTCAACAACAAAGGATATTCAATCAACAACAAAGGATCTTCAATCAACAACTAATGATCGTCAACCAACATCAAGGCATCTTCAAACAATATCAAATCATCTTCAATCAACATCAAAGGAGATTTAATCAAAAACAAAGGATCTTAATTCAGCACCAAAGCATCTACAATCAACAACAAAGGCTTTTCATTCAACAACAAAGGATCTCCAATCAACAATGAAGGATCTTCAATCAACAGAAAAGGATCATCAATCGACAACAAAGGATCTGTAATCAACAACAAAGGATCTTCAATCAACAACAAATGATCGTCAATCGACATCAAGGCATCTTCAAACAATATCAAATCATCTTCAATCAACAGCAAAGGATCTTTAATTAACATCAAAGGATATTCATCGACAACAAAGGATCACCAATCAGCAAAATGTCAGCAAACAACAACAAAGGGCCTTCAATCATCATCAAAGCATCTTTAATCAACATCAAAGGATCTTCAATCGACAACAACGGATCTTCAATCAACAACAACGGATCTTCAATCAACATCAAAGAATTTTCAATCAATAATAAAGATCTTCAACCAACAACAAAGGATCTTGAAACAACAACAAAGGATCTTCAATCAACAACGGATCTTCAATCAACAACGGATCTTCAATCAACATCAAAGTATCTTCAGTCAATAACAAAGATCTTCAACCAACAACAATGAATCTTCAATCAACAACAACGGATCTTTAATCAACAACAACGGATCTTCAATCATCATCAAAGAATCTTCAGTCAATAACAATGATCTTCATCCAACAACAACGAATCTTCAATCAATAACAAAGGGTCATCAATTAACATCAAAGGATCTTCAATGAACAGCAAAGGATCTTCAATCAACATCAAAGTATCTTCAATCAACAACAAAGGATCTTCAATCAACAACAAAGCACCTTCAAGTAACATCAAAGGATATTCAATCGACAACAAAGGATCATCAATCAGCAAAACGTCAGCAATCAACAACAACGTATCTTCAATCATCATCAAATGATCTTCAATCAACAACAAAGGATCTTTAATCAACAACAAATGATCTTCAGTCAACATCAATGGATCTTGAATTAAAATCAAAGGATCTTCAAACAACAAATGTTCTTCAATCAACAACAAATGATCATCAATCAACAACAACGGATCTTCAATCAACATCAAACGATTTCTACAAATACATAAAACAAAAAAGAGTGGCTAAGGTAAATATTGGTCCTTTCGAGGATGAGAAGGGAGATTTAATAATGGGAGATGAGGAAATGGCTGAGGAACTGAACAGGTTTTTTGGGTCGGTCTTCACAGTGGAAGACACAAATAACATGCCAGTGACTGATGGAAATGAGGCTATGACAGGTGAGGACCTTGAGAGGATTGATATCACCAAGGAGGTAGTGATGGGCAAGCTAATGGGGCTAAAGGTAGACATGTCTCCTGGCCCTGATGGAATGCATCCCAGAGTGCTAAACGAGATGGCTGGGGAAATTGCAAATGCACGAGTGATAATTTACCAAAATTCACTCGACTCTGGGGTGATCCCGGCGGATTGGAAATTAGCAAACGTGACACCACTGTTTAAAAAAGGAGGTAGGCAGAAAGTGGGTAATTATAGGCCAGTGAGCTTAACTTCGGTAGTAGGGAAGATGCTGGAATCTATCATCAAGGAAGAAATAGCGAGGCATCTGGATGGAAATTGTCCCATTGGACAGACGCAGCATGTGTTCATAAAGGGCAGGTCGTGCCTAACTAATTTAGTGGAATTTTTTGAGGACATTAACAGTGCGGTAGATAACGGGGAGCCAATGGATGTGGTATATCTGGATTTCCAGAAAGCCTTTGACAAGGTGCCACACAAAAGGTTGTTGCATAAGATAAAGATGCATGGCATTAAGGGAAAAGTAGGAGCATGGATAGAGGATTGGTTAATTAATAGAAAGCAAAGAGTGGGGATTAATGGGTGTTTCTCTGGTTGGCAATCAGTAGCTAGTGGTGTCCCTCAGGGATCAGTGTTGGGCCCACAACTTTTCACAATTTACATAGATGATTTGGAGTCGGGGACCAAGGGCAATGTGTCCAAGTTTGCAGACGACACTAAGATAAGTGGTAAAGCAAAAAGTGCAGAGGATACTGGAAGTCTGCAGAGGGATTTGGACAGGCTAAGTGAATGGGCTCGGGTCTGGCAGATGGAATACAATGTTGACAAATGTGAGGTTATCCATTTTGGTAAGAATAACGGCAAAAGGGATTATTATTTAAATGATAAAAAATTAAAACATGCTGCTGTGCAGAGGGGTCTGGGTGTGCTAGTGCATGAGTCGCAGAAAGTTGGTTTTCAGGTGCAACAGGTGATTAAGAAGGCAAATGGAATTTTGTCCTTCATTGCTAGAGGGATGGAGTTTAAGACTAGGGAGGTTATGCTGCAATTGTATAAGGTATTAGTGAGGCCGCACCTGGAGTATTGTGTTCAGTCTTGGTCTCCTTACTTGAGAAAGGACGTACTGGCACTGGAGCGTGTGCAGAGGAGATTCACGAGGTTAATCCCAGAGCTGAAGGGGATGGATTACGAGGAGAGGTTGAGTAGACTGGGACTGTACTCGTTGGAATTTAGAAGGATGAGGGGGGATCTTATAGAAACATATAAGATTATGAAGGGAATAGATAGGATAGATGCGGGCAGGTTGTTTCCACTGGCGGGTGAAAGCAGAACTAGGGGGCATAGCCTCAAAATAAGGGGAAGTAGATTTAGGACTGAGTTTAGGAGGAACTTCTTCACCCAAAGGGTTGTGAATCTATGGAATTCCTTGCCCAGTGAAGCAGTAGAGGCTCCTTCATTAAATGTTTTTAAGATAAAGATATATAGTTTTTTGAAGAATAAAGGAATTAAGGGTTATGGTGTTCGGGCCGGAAAGTGGAGCTGAGTCCACAAAAGATCAGCCATGATCTCATTGAATGGCGGAGCAGGCTCGAGGGGCCAGATGGCCTACTCCTGCTCCTAGTTCTTATGTTCTTATGATCTTCAATCAATAACAAATATCTTCAACCAACAACAACGAATCTTCAATCAACAACGAAAGCTCTTCAATCAACATCAAAGCATCTTCAATCAATAACAAATGATCTTCTATTAACACCAAAGGATCTTCAATTAACATCAATGGATCTTCAATCAACTAAGGTTCTACAAATAACAAGAAAGGATAATCAATCAACAACGGAGGATCAATCAGCAACAAAGTATCTTCATTCAACCACAAAGGATATTCAATCAACAACAAAGGATCTTCAATCAACAACTAATGATCGTCAACCAACATCAAGGCATCTTCAAACAATATCAAATCATCTTCAATCAACATCAAAGGAGATTTAATCAAAAACAAAGGATCTTAATTCAGCACCAAAGCATCTACAATCAACAACAAAGGATTTTCAATCAACAACAAAGGATCTCCAATCAACAATAAAGGATCTTCAATCAACAGAAAAGGATCATCAATCGACAACAAAGGATCTGTAATCAACAACAAAGGACCTTCAATCAACAACAAATGATCGTCAATCGATATCAAGGCATCTTCAAACAATATCAAATCATCTTCAATCGACATAAAAGGAGCTTTAATCAGAAACAAAGGATCTTAATTCAGCACCAAAGCATCTACAATCAACAACAAAGGATTTTCAATCAACAACAAAGGATCTCCAATCAACAACAAAGGATCTTCAATCAACAGCAAAGGATCTTCAATCAACAACAAAGGATCTTCAAACAACAACAAAGGATCTTCAATCAACATCAAAGTATCTTCAATCAACAACAAAGGATCTTCAATCAACAGCAAAGGATCTTTAATTAAAATCAATGGATATTCATCGACAACAAAGGATCACCAATCAGCAAAATGACAGCAAATAACAACGAAGGACCTTCAATCATCAGCAAAGCATCTTCAATCAACATCAAAGGATCATCAATCGACAACAACGGATCTTCAATCAACAACAACGGATCTTCAATCAACATCAAATAATCTTCAATCAATAATAAAGATCTTTAACCAACAACAAAGGATCTTGAAACAACAACAAAGGATCTTCAATCAACAGCAAAGGATCTTCAAACAACAACAAAGGATATTCAATCAACATCAAAGGATCTTCAATCAACAACGAAAGATCTTCAATCAACAGCAAAGGAACTTCAATCAACAACAACGGATCTTCAATCAACAACGGATCTTCAATCAACATCAAAGTATCTTCAGTCCATAACAAAGATCTTCAACCAACAACAACGAATCTTCAATCAACAACAACGGATCTTTAATCAACAACAACGGATCTTCAATCATCATCAAAGGATCTTCAGTCAATAACAATGATCTTCATCCAACAACAACGAATCTTCAATCAACAACAAAGGGTCTTCAATCAACAACAAAGCATCTTCAATCAATAACAAAGGATCTTCAATTAACATCAAAGGATCTTCAATGAACAGCAAAGGATCTTCAATCAACAACAAAGGATCTTCAAACAACAACAAAGGATCTTCAATCTACATCAAAGGATCTTCAGTCAATAACAAAGGGTCTTCAATTAACATCAAAGGATCTTCAATCAACCAAGGCTCTACAACTAACAAGAAAGGATCATCAATCAACAACGAAGGATCAATCAGCAAGAAAGCATCTTCAATCAACAACAAAGGATATTCAATCAGAAACAAAGGATCTTCAATCAACATCAAGGATTTTCAATCATCAAATAATCTTCAATCGACAACAAAGGATCATCAATCGCCAACAAAGGATCAGTATTCAACAACAAAGGATCTTCAATCAACAACAAATGATCGTCAATCAACATCTAGGCACCTTCCAACAATATCAAATCATCTTCAATCAACATCAAAGGAGCTTTAATCAAAAACAAAGGATCTTAATTCAGCATCAAAGCATCGACAATCAACAACAAAGGATGTTCAATCAACAACAAATGTTCTCCAATCAACAGCAAAGGATCTTCAATCTACAGCAAAGGATATTCAATCAAAGAACAAAAGAACAAAGAAATGTACAGCACAGGAACAGGCCCTTCGGCCCTCCAAGCCCGTGCCGACCATACTGCCCGACTAAACTACAATCTTCTACACTTCCTGGGTCCGTATCCTTCTATTCCCATCCTATTCATATATTTGTCAAGATGCCCCTTAAATGTCCCTATCGCCCCTGCCTCCACTACCTCCTCCGGTAGTGAGTTCCAGGCACCCACTACCCTCTGCGTAAAAAACTTGCCTCGTACATCTACTCTAAACTTTGCCCCTCTCACCTTAAACCTATGCCCCCTAGTAATTGACCCCTCTACCCTGGGGAAAAGCCTCTGACTATCCACTCTGTCTATGCCCCTCATAATTTTGTATACCTCTATCAGGTCGCCCCTCAACCTCCTTCGTTCCAGTGAGAACAAACCGAGTTTATTCAATCGCTCCTCATAGCTTATGCCCTCCATACCAGGCAACATTCTGGTAAATCTCTTCTGCACCCTCTCTAAAGCCTCCACATCCTTCTGGTAATGTGGCGACCAGAATTGAACACTATACTCCAAGTGTGGCCTAACTAAGGTTCTATACAGCTGCAACATGACTTGCCAATTCTTATACTCAATGCCCCGGCCAATGAAGGCAAGCATGCCGTATGCCTTCTTGACTACCTTCTCCACCTGTGTAGCCCCTTTCAGTGATCTGTGGACCTGTACTCCTAGATCTCTTTGACTTTCAATACTCTTGAGGGTTCTACCATTCACTGTATATTCCCTACCTGCATTAGCCCTTCCAAAATGCATTACCTCACATTTGTCCAGGTTAAACTCCATCTGCCATCTCTCCGCCCAAGTCTCCAGACAATCTAAATCCTGCTGTATCCTCAGACAGTCCTCATCGCTATCCGCAATTCCACCAACCTTTGTGTCGTCTGCAAACTTACTAATCAGACCAGTTACATTTTCCTCCAAATCATTTATATATACTACAAAGAGCAAAGGTCCCAGCACTGATCCCTGTGGAACACCACTGGTCACAGCCCTCCAATTAGAAAAGCATCCCTCCATTGCTACCCTCTGCCTTCTATGGCCTAGCCAGTTCTGTATCCACCTTGCCAGTTCACCCCTGATCCCGTGTGACTTCACCTTTTGTACTAGTCTACCATGAGGGACCTTGTCAAAGGCCTTACTGAAGTCCATATAGACAACATCTACTGCCCTACCTGCATCAATCATCTTAGTGACCTCCTCGAAAAACTCTATCAAGTTAGTGAGACACGACCTCCCCTTCACAAAACCGTGCTGCCTCTCACTAATACGTCCATTTGCTTCCAAATGGGAGTAGATCCTGTCTCGAAGAATTCTCTCCAGTAATTTCCCTACCACTGAAGTAAGGCTCACCGGCCTGTAGTTCCCGGGATTATCCCTGCCACCCTTCTTAAACAGAGGAACAACATTGGCTATTCTCCAGTCCTCCGGGACATCCCCTGAAGACAGCGAGGATCCAAAGATTTCTGTCAAGGCCTCAGCAATTTCCTCTCCAGCCTCCTTCAGTATTCTGGGGTAGATCCCATCCGGCCCTGGGGACTTATCTACCTAAATATTTTTTAAGACACCCAACACCTCGTCTTTTTGGATCACAATGTGACCCAGGCTATCTACACCCCCTTCTCCAGACTCAACATCTACCAATTCCTTCTCTTTGGTGAATACTGATGCAAAGTATTCATTTAGTACCTCGCCCATTTCCTCTGGCTCCACACATAGATTCCCTTGCCTATCCTTCAGTGGGCCAACCCTTTCCCTGGCTACCCTCTTGCTTTTTATGTAAGTGTAAAAAGCCTTGGGATTTTCCTTAACCCTATTTGCCAATGACTTTTCATGACCCCTTCTAGCCCTCCTGACTCCTTGCTTAAGTTCCTTCCTACTTTCCTTATATGCCACACAGGCTTCGTCTGTTCCCAGCCTTTTAGCCCTGACAAATGCCTCCTTTTTCTTTTTGACGAGGCCTACAATATCACTCGTCATCCAAGGTTCCCGAAAATTGCCGTATTTATCTTTCTTCCTCACAGGAACATGCCTATCCTGTATTCCTTTCAACTGACACTTGAAAGCCTCCCACATGTCAGATGTTGATTTGCCCTCAAACATCCGCCCCCAATCTATGTTCTTCAGTTCCCGCCTAATATTGTTATAATTAGCCTTCCCCCAATTTAGCACATTCATCCTCGGACCACTCTTATCCTTGTCCACCAGTACTTTAAAACTTACTGAATTGTGGTCACTGTTACCGAAATGTTCCCCTACTGAAACATCTACCACCTGGCCGGGCTCATTCCCCAATACCAGGTCCAGTACCGCCCCTTCCCTAGTTGGACTGTTTACATATTGTTTTAAGAAGCCCTCCTGGATGCTCCTTACAAACTCCGCCCCGTCTAAGCCCCTGGCACTAAGTGAGTCCCAGTCAATATTGGGGAAGTTGAAGTCTCCCATCACCACAACCCTGTTGTTTTTACTCTTTTCCAAAATCTGTCTACCTATCTGCTCCTCTATCTCCCGCTGGCTGTTGGGAGGCCTGTAGTATACCCCCAACATTGTGACTGCACCCTTCTTATTCCTGATCTCTACCCATATAGCCTCACTGCCCTCTGAGGTGTCCTCTCGCTGTATATCTGTGATACTCTCCTGAACAAGTAGCGCAACTCCGCCTCCCCTTTTACATCCCCCTCTATCCCGCCTGAAACATCTAAATCCTGGAACGTTTAGCTGCCAATCCTGCCCTTCCCTCAACCAGGTCTCTGTAATGGCAACAACATCATAGTTCCAAGTAGTAATCCAAGCTCTAAGTTCATCTGCCTTACCCGTAATGCTCCTTGCATTAAAACATATGCACTTCAGGCCACCAGACCCGCTGTGTTCAGCAACTTCTCCCCGTCTGCTCTGCCTCAGAGCCACACTGTCCCTATTCCCTAGTTCTCCCTCAATGCTCTCACCTTCTGACCTATTGCTCCCGTGCCCACCCCCCTGATTAACCCTAATCAACAACAAAGGATCTTCAATCAACATCAAAGAATCTTCATTCAAATACAAAGCAACTTCAATCAACAACAAAGCATCTTTAATTAACATCAAAGGATATTGATTCGACAACAAAGGATCATCAATCAGCAAAATGTCAGCAATCAACAACGAAGAACATTCAATCATCATCAAAGGATCTTCAATCAACATCAAATGATCTTCAATCAACAGCAAAGAATTTTCATTCAACAACAAAGCAACTTCAATCAGCAACAAATCATTTTCAATTAACATCAAAGGATATTCATTCGACAACATAGGCTTATCAATCAGCGAAATGTATGCAACCAACAACGAAGGACCTTCAATCAACATCAAAGGATCTTCAGTCAACATCAAAGGAACTTCAATCAGCAACAAAGCATCTTCAATCAACAACAAAGGATATTCAATCAGAAACAAAGGATCTTCAATCAACATCAAGGATTTTCAATCATCAAAAAATCTTCAATCGACAGCAAAGGATCATCAATCGCCAACAAAGGATCAGTAATCAACAACAAAGGACCTTCAATCAACAACTAATGATCGTCAATCAACATCAAGGCATCTTCAAACAATATCAAATCATCTTCAATCAACATCAAAGGAGCTTTAATCAAAAACAAAGGATCTTAATTCACTATCAAAGCATCGACAATCAACAACAAAGGATTTTCAATCAACAACAAAGGATCTCCAATCAACAGCAAAGGATCTTCAATCAACAGTAAAGGATATTCAATCAACAACAAAGGATCTTCAATCAACATCAAAGAATTTTCATTCAAATACAAAGCAACTTCAATCAACAACATTGCATCTTTAATTAACATCAAAGGATATTCATTCGACAACAAAGGATCATCAATCAGCAAAATGTCAGCAATCAACAACGCAGGACCTTCAATCATCATCAAAGGATTATCCATCAACATCAAATGATCTTCAATCAACATCAAAGAATTTTCATTCAACAACAAAGCAACCTCAATCAACAACAAATCATATTCAATTAACATCAAAGGATATTCGTTCGACAACAAAGGCTCATCAATCCGCAAAATGTCAGCAATCAACAACGAAGGACCTTCAGTCATCATCAAAGGATATTCATTGAACATCAACGGATCTTCAATCAACAACAAAGGATCTTGAATCAACATCAAAGGATCTTCAATCAACATCAAATAATCTTCAATCAACAACAAAGGATCATCAATCAACAACACAGCATCATCAGTCAACAAAGCATCTTCAATCCACATAGGATCATCAATCAACAAGAGGCGAGGCCATGTTGGATTTGGTTTTGGGTAATGAACCAGGCCAGGTGTTGGATTTGGAGGTAGGAGAGCACTTTGGGGACAGTGACCACAATTCGGTGACGTTTACGTTAATGATGGAAAGGGATAAGTATACACCGCAGTGCAATAGTTATAGCTGGGGGAAGGGCAATTATGATGCCATTAGACGTGACTTGGGGGGGATAAGGTGGAGAAGTAGGCTGCAAGTGTTGGGCACACTGGACAAGTGGGGATTGTTCAAGGATCAGCTACTGCGTGTTCTTGATAAGTATGTCCCGTCAGACAAAGAGGAAGGCGTCGAGCGAGGGAACCGTGGTTTACCAAGGAAGTGGAATCTCTTGTTAAGAGGAAGAAGGAGGCCTATGTGAAGATGAAGTGTGAAGTTTCGGTTGGGGGGATGGATAGTTACAAGGTAGCGAGGAAGGATCTAAAGAGAGAGCTAAGACGAGCAAGGAGGGGACATGAGAAGTATTTGGCAGGAAGGATCAAGGAAAACCCAAATGCTTTCTATAGGTATGTCAGGAATAAGCGAATGACTAGGGAAAGAGTAGGACCAGTCAAGGACAGGGATGGGAAATTGTGTGTGGAGTCTGAAGAGATAGGCGAGATACTAAATGAATATTTTTCGTCAGTATTCACCCAGGAAAAAGATAATGTTGTGGAGGAGAATGCTGAGCCCCAGGCTAATAGAATAGATGGCATTGAGGTACGTAGGGAAGAGGTGTTGGCAATTCTGGACAGGCTGAAAATAGATAAGTCCCCGGGACCTGATGGGATTTATCCTAGGATTCTCTGGGAGGCCAGGGAAGAGATTGCTGGACCTTTGGCTTTGATTTTTATGTCATCATTGGCTGCAGGAATAGTGCCAGAGGACTGGAGGACAGCAAATGTGGTCCCTTTGTTCAAAAAGGGGAGCAGAGACAACCCCGGCAACTATAGACTGGTGAGCCTCACGTCTGTAGTGGGTAAAGTCTTGGAGGGGATTATAAGAGACAAGATTTATAATCATCTAGATAGGAATAATATGATCAGGGATAGTCAGCATGGCTTTGCGAAGGGTAGGCCATGCCTCACAAACCTTATTGAGTTCTTTGAGAAGGTGACTGAACAGGTAGACGAGGGTACAGCAGTTGATGTGGTGTATATGGATTTCAGCAAAGCGTTTGATAAGGTTCCCCACGGTAGGCTATTGCAAAAAATACGGAGGCTGGGGATTGAGGGTGATTTAGAGATGTGGATCAGACATTGGCTAGCTGCAAGAAGACAGAGGGTGGTGGTTGATGGGAAATGTTCAGAATGGAGTACAGTCACAAGTGGAGTACCACAAGGATCTGTTCTGGGGCCGTTGCTGTTTGTCATTTTTATCAATGACCTAGAGGAAGGCGCAGAAGGGTGGGTGAGTAAATTTGCAGACGATACTAAAGTCGGTGGTGTTGTCGATAGTGTGGAAGGATGTAGCAGGTTACAGAGGGATATAGATAAGCTGCAGAGCTGGGCTGAGAGGTGTTAAATGGAGTTTAATGTAGAGAAGTGTGAGGTGATTCACTTTGGAAGGAATAACAGGAATGCGGAATATTTGGCTAATGGTAAAGTTCTTGAAAGTGTGGATGAGCAGAGGGATCTAGGTGTCCATGTACATAGATCCCTGAAAGTTGCCACCCAGGTTGATAGGGTTGTGAAGAAGGCCTATGGAGTGTTGGCCTTTATTGGTAGAGGGATTGAGTTCCTGTGTCGGGAGGTCATGTTGCAGCTGTACAGAACTCTGGTACGGCCGCATTTGGAGTATTGCGTACAGTTCTGGTCACCGCATTATAGGAAGGACGTGGAGGCTTTGGAGCGGGTGCAGAGGAGATTTACCAGGATGTTGCCTGGTATGGAGGGAAAATCTTATGAGGAAAGGCTGATGGACTTGAGGTTGTTTTCGTTGGAGAGAAGAAGGTTAAGGGGAGACTTAATAGAGGCATACAAAATGATCAGGGGGTTGGATAGGGTGGACAGTGAGAGCCTTCTCCCGCGGATGGATATGGCTGGCACGAGGGGACATAACTTTAAACTGAGGGGTAATAGATATAGGACAGAGGTCAGAGGTAGGTTCTTTACGCAAAGAGTAGTGAGGCCGTGGAATGCCCTACCTGCTACAGTAGTGAACTCGCCAACATTGAGGGCATTTAAAAGTTTATTGGATAAACATATGGATGATAATGGCATAGTGTAGGTTAGATGGCTTTTGTTTCGGTGCAACATCGTGGGCCGAAGGGCCTGTACTGCGCTGTATTGTTCTATATTCTATGTTCTAACAACGACGCATCATTAGTCAACATGGCATCTTCAATCAACAAAGCATCTTCAATCAACATCAAAGGGTCTTCAATCAACAACAAAGGATCTTCAATCAACCACAAAGCATCTTCAGTCAACAAAGGATCTTTAACAAACAACAAAGTATCTTCATTCAACAACTAAGTATCTTCAAACAACAACAAAGGATCTTCAATGAACAGCAAATGATCTTCAAACAACAACAAAGGATATCCAATCAACAACAAAGGATCATCAATCAGCAAAATGTCAGAAATCAGCAACAACGGATCTTCAATCAACAGCAACGGGTCTTCAATCAACAACAAAGGATCTTCAATCAACATTATTATTAAACTAGAAAGAGTGCAGAAAAGATTTACGAGGATGTTGCCGGGACATGATGGTTTGAGTTATAAGGAGAGGCTGGATAGACTGGGACTTTGTTCCCTGGAGCGTTGGAGGCTTTGGGGTGAACTTATAGAGGTCTGTAAAATAATGAGGGGCATAGATAAGGTAGATAGTCAACATCTTTTCCCAAAGGTAGGGGAGTCTAAAACTAGAGGGCATAGGTTTAAGGTGAGAGGGGAGAGTTTCAGAAGGGCCCAGAGGGGCAATTTCTTCACTCAGAGGGTAGTGAGTGTCTGGAATGGGCTGCCAGAGGTAGTAGTAGAGGCGGGTACAATTGTGTCTTTTAAAAAGCATTTAGATAGTTACATGGGTAAGATGGGTATAGAGGGTTATGGGCCAAGTGCGGGCAACTGCGACTAGCTTAATGGTAAAAACTGGGCGGCTTGGACTGGTTGGGCCGAAGGGCCTGTTTCCATGCTGTAAACTTCTATGATTCTATGATTCTAACATCAAAGAATCTTCGTTCAACAACAAAGCAACTTCAATCAACAACAAAGCATCTTTAATTAACAAAGGATCTTCAACAAACAGCAAAGGATCTTCAGTCAACAACTAAGTATCTTCAATCAACAACAAAAGATCTTCAATCAACAACAAAGGATCTTCAAACAACAACAAAGGATCTTTAATGAACAGTAAATGATCTTCAAACAACAACAAAGGATATTCAATCAACATGAAAGGATATTCAATCAACAACGAAGGATCTTCAATCAACAGCAAAGGATTTTCAATCAACAACAAAGGATCTTCAAACAACATCAAAGAATTTTAAATCAACAACAAAGCATCTTCAATCGCCAACAAAGGATCATCAATCAGCAAAATGTCAGCAATCAGCAACAACGGATCTTCAATCAATAACAATGGATCTTCAATTAACATCAAAGGATCTTCAATCTACTAAGGTTCTACAAATAAAAAGAAAAGATCATTAATCAACAACGAAGGACCTTCAATGATCATCAAAGGATCTTCAATCAACATCAAATGATCTTCAATCAACATCAAAGAATCTACATTCAACAACAAAGCAACTTCAATCAACATCAAATCATATTCAATCAACAGCAAAGTATATTCAATCAGAAACAAAGGATCTTCAATCAACTTCTAGTATTTTCAATCATCAAAGAATCTTCAATCAACAACAAAGGATCATCAATCGACAACAAAGGATCATAAATCACCAACAAACGATCTTCAATCAACATCAAGGATCTTCAATCATCACAGAATCTTCAATCAACGACAAAGGATCAGCAATCACCAACAAAGGATCATCAATCAACAACAAAGCATCTTCAATCAACAATGGATCTTCAATCAATAACACTGGATCTTCAATCAATAACAAAGCATCTTTAATTAACATCAAATGATATTCAATCGACAACAAAGGATCATCAATCATCAAAATGTCAGCAATCAACAACGAAGGATCTTCAATCATCATCAAAGGGTCTTCAATCAACATCAAAGGATCTTCAATCAACAAAGGATCTTCAATCAACGTTAAAGGATCCTCATCGAATTAACATCATTAACAAGGACTATGAATAGACAACGACAGTACTTGTGAATAACAGCCCGATATTATTCAACCTTTACACTTGATGATTGTCAACCAACTTGATGATTAGCAAAGATTTCTCATCAATCCAAGGCGATTACAAGATTGTCCCTGCGGCATGCAGTTTGAACGATTCTAATGGTAACCATATTGTGTCACATCGATCGTGCCATTTAAAAGTTGTCATCAAGGAAATGCAGAAAACACTTTGTTTTGAAATTGTAGATGGTCACAAAGCGTCTTTATTATAAAGAAAACCTCCTTGCATCAGATGAAATGTTGAAGCAGATACGTGATGAGACACAAAAAGATGTAACTTTGCTTAGCGTTATCAATCATATACAGCATGGGTGGCCAAAAGTACACTGTCCATCATGGTATTCAAGCGGAACTTACTGTAATAGAACATACTGTGAAGAAATGACAGGACTGTCATTCCACTAACCCGCAGGTCAGAAATGCTCAGCAAAATTCATGAAGGACGTCTCGGAATCGAGAAGTGCAAACGAAGAGCTAGACAAGCTGTGTATTGACCGGGAATAAACAAAGACATCGCAGAGATGATAATGTTGTGTTCAACATGTCAACGGCATCTACCGGCACAATGTAAAGAAACACTATAACAACATGACATACCTCCATCACCAAGGGTGAAAGTCGGCATTGACTTGAATTGGATTGGATTTGTTTATTGTCACGTGTACCGAGGTACAGTGAAAAGCATTTTTCTGCGAGCAGCTCAACAGGTCATTAAGTTCATGAAAAGAAAAAGAAAATACATAATACGGCTACACAAGGTACACAATGTAACTAGATAACACCGGCATCGGATGAAACACACAGGGTGCAGTGTTAATGAGGTCAGTCCATAAAAGGGTCATTTAGGAGTCTGGTGACGGTGGGAAAGAAGCTGTTTTTGAGTCTGTTAGAACATAGAACATAGAACAATACAGCGCAGTACAGGCCCTTCGGCCCACGATGGTGCACCGAAACAAAAGCCATCTAACCTACACTATGCCATTATCATCCATATATTTATCCAATAAACTTTTAAATGCCCTCAATGTTGGCGAGTTCACTACTGTAGCAGGTAGGGTATTCCACGGCCTCACTACTCTTTGCGTAAAGAACCTACCTCTGACCTCTGTCCTATATCTATTACCCCTCAGTTTAAAGTTATGTCACCTCGTGCCAGCCATATCCATCCGCGGGAGAAGGCTCTCACTGTCCACCCTATCCAATCCCCTGATCATTTTGTATGCCTCTATTAAGTCTCCTCTTAACCTTCTTCTCTCCAACGAAAACAACCTCAAGTCCATCAGCCTTTCCTCATAAGATTTTCCCTCCATACCAGGCAACATCCTGGTAAATCTCCTCTGCACCCGCTCCAAAGCCTCCACGTCCTTCCTATAATGCGGTGACCAGAACTGTACGCAATACTCCAAATGCGGCCGTACCAGAGTTCTGTACAGCTGCAACATGACCTCCCGACTCCGGAACTCAATCCCTCTACCAATAAAGGCCAACACTCCATAGGCCTTCTTCACAACCCTATCAACCTGGGTGGCAACTTTCAGGGATCTATGTACATGGACACCTAGATCCCTCTGCTCATCCACACTTTCAAGAACTTTACCATTAGCCAAATATTCCGCATTCCTGTTATTCCTTCCAAAGTGAATCACCTCACACTTCTCTACATTAAACTCCATTTGCCACCTCTCAGCCCAGCTCTGCAGCTTATCTATATCCCTCTGTAACCTGCTACATCCTTCCACACTATCGACAACACCACTGACTTTAGTATCGTCTGCAAATTTACTCACCCACCCTTCTGCGCCTTCCTCTCGGTCATTGATAAAAATGACAAACAGCAACGGCCCCAGAACAGATCCTTGTGGTACTCCACTTGTGACTGTACTCCATTCTGAACATTTCCCATCAACCACCACCCTCTGTCTTCTTTCAGCTAGCCAATGTCTGATCCACATCTCTAAATCACCCTCAATCCCCAGCCTCCGTATTTTTTGCAATAGCCTACCGTGGGGAACCTTATCAAACGCTTTGCTGAAATCCATATACACCACATCA
Source organism: Scyliorhinus torazame (assembly GCF_047496885.1). Lineage (NCBI taxonomy): Eukaryota > Metazoa > Chordata > Chondrichthyes > Carcharhiniformes > Scyliorhinidae > Scyliorhinus > Scyliorhinus torazame. The sequence goes on from NC_092709.1 coordinate 379,731,407, forward strand.
ACTGCTCGACCCTCGTCTACCTGTTCAGTCACCTTCTCAAAGAACTCAATAAGGTTTGTGAGGCATGACCTACCCTTCACAAAGCCATGCTGACTATCCCTGATCATATTATTCCTATTGAGATGATTATAAATCTTGTCTCTTATAATCCCCTCCAAGACTTTACCCACTACAGACGTGAGGCTCACCGGTCTATAGTTGCCGGGGTTGTCTCTGCTCCCCTTTTTGAACAAAGGGACCACATTTGCTGTCCTCCAGTCCTCTGGCACTATTCCTGTAGCCAATGATGACATAAAAATCAAAGCCAAAGTTCCAGCAATCTCTTCCCTGGCCTCCCAGAGAATCCTAGGATAAATCCCATCAGGTCCCGGGGACTTATCTATTTTCAGCCTGTCCAGAATTGCCAACACCTCTTCCCTACGTACCTCAATGCCATCTATTCTATTAGCCTGGGGCTCAGCATTCTCCTCCACAACATTATCTTTTTCCTGAGTGAATACTGACGAAAAATATTCATTTAGTATCTCGCCTATCTCTTCAGACGCCACACACAATTTCCCATCCCTGTCCTTGACTGGTCCTACTCTTTCCCTAGTCATTCGCTTATTCCTGACATACCTATAGAAAGCTTTTGGGTTTTCCTTGATCCTTCCTGCCATATACTTCTCATGTCCCCTCCTTGCTCGTCTTAGCTCTCTCTTTAGATCCTTCCTCGCTACCTTGTAACTATCCATCGCCCCAACCGAAACTTCACACTTCATCTTCACATAGGCCTCCTTCTTCCTCTTAACAAGAGATTCCACTTCCTTGGTAAACCACGGTTCCCTCGCTCGACGCCTTCCTCCCTGTCTGACCGGTACATACTTATCAAGAACACGCAGTAGCTGATCCTTGAACAAGCCCCACTTATCCAGTGTGCCCAACACTTGCAGCCTACTTCTCCACCTTATCCCCCCCCCCCCCAAGTCACGTCTAATGGCATCATAATTGCCCTTCCCCCAGCTATAACTCTTGCCCTGCGGTGTATACTTATCCCTTTCCATCATTAACGTAAACGTCACCGAATTGTGGTCACTGTCCCCAAAGTGCTCTCCTACCTCCAAATCCAACACCTGGCCTGGTTCATTACCCAAAACCAAATCCAACGTGGCCTCGCCTCTTGTTGGCCTGTCAACATATTGTTTCAGGAAACCCTCCTGCACACACTGTACAAAAAACGACCCATCTATTGTACTCGAACTATATCTTTTCCAGTCAATATTTGGAAAGTTAGCGTCTCCCATAATAACTACCCTGTTACTTTCGCTCATATCCAGAATCATCTTCGCCATCCTTTCCTCTACATCCCTAGAACTATTAGGAGGCCTATAAAAAACTCCCAACAGGGTGACCTCTCCTTTCCTGTTTCTAACTTCAGCCCATACTACCTCGGAAGAAGAGTCCCCATCTAGCATCCTCTCCGCCACCGTAATACTGCTCTTGACTAGCAGCGCCACACCTCCCCATCTTTTGCCTCCTTCTCTGAGCTTACTAAAACACCTAAACCCCGGAACCTGCAACATCCATTCATGTCCCTGCTCTATCCATGTCTCCGAAATGGCCACAACATCGAAGTCCCAGGTACCAATCCATGCTGCCAGTTCCCGTACCTTGTTTCGTATACTCCTGGCATTGAAGTAGACACACTTCAAACCACCTACCTGAACACTGGCCCCCTCCTGCGACGTCAAATCTGTGCTCCTGACCTCTATACTCTCATTCTCCCTTACCCTAAAACTACAATCCAGGTTCCCATGCCCCTGCTGCATTCGTGCGTGTTCTCAGACTTCTGTATCTCCTGCCCGATGGAAGAAGTTGGAAGAGTGAGTAAGCCGGGTGGGAGGGGTCTTTGATTATGCAGCTCGCTTTCCCCAGGCAGCGGGAGGTGTAGATGGAGTCAATGGATGGGAGGCAGGTTTGTGAGAGGGACTGGGCGGTATTCACGACTTTCTGAAGTTTCTTACAGTCCTGAGCCGAGCAGTTGCCATACCAGGCTGTGATGCAGCCCGATAGGATGCTTTCTATGGTGCATCTGTAAAAGTTGGTTAGGGTTAATGTGGACATGCCGAATTTCCTTAGTTTCCTGAGGAAGTATAGGCGCTGTTGTGCGATCTTGATGGCAACATCGATGTGGGTGGACCAGGACAGATTTTTGGAGATGTGCACCCCTAGGAATTTGAAACTGCTAACCATCTCCACCTCGGCCCCGTTGATGCTGACAGGGGTGTGTACAGTACTTTGCTTCCTGAAGTCAATGACCAGCTCTTTAGTTTTGCTGGCATTGAGGGAGAGATTGGTGTTGCTACACCACTCCACTAGGTTCTCTATCTCCCTCCTGTATTCTGACTCATCGTTATTCGAGATCCAGCCCACTATGGTCGTATTGTCAGCAAACTTGTAGATGGAGTTGGAACCAAGTTTTGCCGCGCAGTCGTGTGTGTACAGGGAGTAGAGTAGGGGGCTAAGTGCGCAGCCTTGCGGGGCCCCGGTATTGAGGACTATTGTGGAGAAAGTGTTATTGTTCATTCTTACTGATTGTGGTCTGTTGGTCAGAAAATCGAGGATCCAGTTGCAGAGTGGGGAGCCAAGTCCGAGGTTTTGGAGCTTTGATATGAGCTTGGCTGGGATTATGGTGTTGAAGGCGGAGCTGGAGTCAATAAATAGGAGTCTAATGTTGGAGTCCTTGTTTTCGAAATGCTCTAGGGATGAGTGTAGGGCCAGGGAAATGGTGTCTTATGTGGACCGGTTGCAGCGGTATGCGAATTGCAGTGGATCAAGGTGTTCTGGGAGTATGGAGGTTATGCTCTTCATGATCAACCTCTCGAAGCACTTCATTATGACTGAAGTCAGGGTCACTGGTCAGTAGTCATTGAGGCACATTGCCTGGTTCTTCTTTGGTACCGGTATGATGGTGGTCTTCTTGAAGCAGGTGGGGACCTCGGAGTGGAGTAGGGACAGGTTAAAGATGTCCGTGAATACCTCTGCCAGCTGGTCCGGGCAGGCTCTGAGTGCACGACCAGGGATCCCGTCCGGGCCCGTCGCCTTCCGAGGGTTCACTTTCAGGAAGGCCGACCTGACTTAGTGTTATAACCTGCCTACTGACGATTGGCTAGGGACTAATGACTATCCCACAATCCTATGGGCGTATGAACTTCCCCAATAAGGGGGGCGGAGAAACTCCTACTAGAAATAAGCTGGCCAGTCCAGGAACCAGGAGGAAGGAGAAGGTAGCAAGGGAAGTTACTGCTACTACTATGTATATATTGTTATAGTAAATAAACTTTATTATTTTGTATCCTTAAAACTCGTGCTGGATTCTTCGGGGCCCTTACAAAACTGGCGACGAAGGTAAAAGTGAATAGCTGTCTACACTGCTGAAGCCACCTCCCTGGATTTTTGTTGGATACAGGTTGGAAGTTGTTTTCTATTATACCATGCCTCTGTACGGACGTTTGGATGTTTTTGATGCTGCGCTGGAAAGCTGGAACCAGTACACACAACGGATGCGTTACTATTTCCGGGCAAACAATATCACTGAAAACGAGCGCCAGGTGGTCATATTGCTCACCGCCTGCGGGCCGCATACGTTTGGGGTGATTAGGAGCCTTACGTACCCAGCTGCGCCGGACACCAAAACGTTTGACGAACTTGTGAATATAGTGGGGCAACACTTTAACCCAACCCCGTCCACGATAGTCCAGCGTTACCGGTTTAATACCGCTGAGAGGACCCCTGGAGAATCCCTTGCCGATTTTTTATCCAGGCTACGCGGGATTGCGGAATACTGTGACGATGGTGAGACCTTGTCAGAAATGTTACGCGACCGTTTGGTTTGCGGTATTAACAATGCGGCCACCCAGAGAAAGTTGTTAGCGGAGCCAACATTGACTTTTCAACAGGCAATACAAATAGTCTTGTCCCGAGAGAGCGCAGAGCGAGGAGTACAGGAGCTACAGGGAATGGAAGTGCATGCCTTGGGGCGAAACCCTTTCCGCCCAAAAACGTCCCCCCGCCCTCCTGCACCTTGGGCGAGGCAACGACCAGACCGACGCCAGTGGCCATCGGACATTCCTCCCCGAAGGGAGCCTTCTCCAGAGCCAATGGATGAGGAGCCATGTCCGTGTCAGACTTGTAGGCGCCGACCCCGTCGCGGACGGCGGTCCTGGGGACGCCAGAGGCGCCGTCGTTCCGACCGAAACTGGGACCAGCCCAGGGGCCGTAACTGGGACCAGCCCAGAGGCCGTACCTTCCATGTGGATGAACCTGCGGCGACCACTCCTGAGTACGTGGAGACGGAGGACGACTGCCTGCAGCTGCATTGTGTGGCAGCTCCCCGTGTGGCCCCCATTAAGGTGACAGTACGGGTCAATGGCCACCCGCTGGAGATGGAGTTGGATACTGGCGCAGCGGTCTCCGTGATCGCCCAGAGGACATTCGACCGCATCAAGCAGGGTATACAGACCCTTACACTAACTGACTCACAGGCCAGGTTGGCCACCTACACGGGGGAACCACTGGACATTGCAGGAACTACAATGACCCCTGTTGTCTATGGACGCCAGGAGGGGCGTTTCCCACTTATCGTAGTGCGTGGCCATGGGCCCAGCCTGTTGGGTCGGGACTGGTTGCGCCATTTGCGGTTGCAATGGCAGCACATCCTCCAAACAGTTTCTGGAGGGTTGACTGAGGTGCTAGGACGATACCCAGAGGTATTCCAGCCTGGTCTGGGGAAAATAAAAGGGGCCATAGCCCGTATCCAAGTTGAACCAGGAGCCACACCGCGCTATTTCCGGGCGCGCCCAGTGCCTTACGCTTTGCTCGAGAAGGTAGAAGGGAGCTCACTCGTTTGGAGAGTTTGGGTATTATCAGGCCCGTCCGTTTTGCTGACTGGGCAGCACCAATTGTGCCAGTAATGAAGCCAGATGCCACAGTTCGCTTGTGTGGCGACTATAAACTTACAGTGAATACAGTTTCCCGACTCGACCGATACCCAATGCCTCGCATAGAGGATCTCTACGCGAAACTTGCAGGCGGACTCTCATTCACAAAATTAGATATGAGTCACGCCTACCTGCAGTTGGAGCTGGACCCTGCCTCCCGACCATATGTAACAATTAACACACACCGGGGCCTGTATGAATATACACGGTTGCCCTTTGGAGTATCCTCTGCCTGCGCAATTTTTCAACGTGTTATGGAGGGCATTTTGAGAGGTTTACCACGTGTGGCTGTCTACCTAGATGACGTGTTGATTACAGGGACGTCGGAGCAAGAGCATTTGGAAAATCTGGAGGCTGTCCTTAAACGCCTTTCGGAGGCTGGAGTCCGTTTACGTCACACAAAGTGTGTATTTCAGGCAAAAGAAGTAGTCTACCTAGGTTATCGGGTGGACCGCGAGGGTCTGCACCCCGTCGCAGAGAAGGTGCGTGCAATTCATCATGCCCCCACCCCGACTGACACTTCGCATCTTCGTTCTTTTCTCGGTCTCGTAAACTATTACGGGAAGTTCCTCCCCAATCTGGCAACTACGCTGGCCCCCTTACACCTGCTGCTAAAGAAAAATCACACCTGGGTTTGGGGTCAGCCGCAAGAAACCGCTTTCCAGCGGGTAAAGCAACAATTGTCGTCGTCTGGGTTACTAACCCACTATGATCCGGGAAAGCCTTTGCTCGTCACATGTGATGCATCCCCGTATGGTATTGGGGCTGTCCTGTCCCACAAGATGGAGAACGGGGCCGAGCGACCGATAGCTTTCGCCTCCCGCACATTGACTGCAGCGGAGAAGAAGTACGCGCAGATCGAGAAGGAGGACCTGGCAGTGGTTTTCGCGGTGAAACGCTTCCACCAGTATGTGTACGGCCGCCATTTCACTATCGTGACTGATCATAAGCCCCTGCTGGGACTCTTCAGAGAGGATAAGCCGATACCGCCCATTGCTTCTGCACGGATCCAGCGCTGGGCTTTGTTGCTTGCTGCATATGAGTATTCTCTGGAGCACAAACCAGGTACGCAGATAGCAAATGCCGACGCACTGAGCCGATTGCCTTTATCGACCGGCCCCATGTCGACCCCCACGACCGGTGAGGTGGTCGCAACCCTAAATTTTATGGACACCTTGCCTGTCACGGCATCACAGATCCGTGAGTGGACCCAGACGGAGCCAGTCCTGTCAAAGGTTCGGCACATAGTCCTGTATGGTGGGCAGCATAGACAGCTCCCAGGCGAGTTACGGGCATTTTCCTCCAAGCTGTCAGAGTTCAGCGTGGAAGACGGCATCCTCTTGTGTGGGACGCGTGTGGTTGTCCCGGAAAAAGGCCAGGAGCTGATATTATCAGACTTGCACAATGGGCATCCGGGCGTGACCAAGATGAAAATGTTGGCCCGGAGTTATGTCTGGTGGCCAGGCCTCGACACCGATATTGAGAAGGTGGCCCAAAACTGCTCCATTTGCCAGGAGCATCAGAAGCTTCCGCCGGCCGCGCCCCTACATCACTGGGAATGGCCAGGGCGGCCTTGGGCACGCTTACATGCAGATTTCGCAGGCCCTTTTCAGGGATCCATGTTCCTTCTACTAATTGACGCCCAGTCCAAATGGCTGGAGGTGCATAAGATGCATGGGACAACGTCCTGCGCATCAATTGAAAAGATGCATTTGTCGTTTAGTACGCATGGCCTCCCCGAGGTGCTGGTCACGGATAATGGCACTCCATTCACGAGTGAGGAGTTTGCTAGGTTTACAAAGATGAACGGCATCCGCCATATCCGCACTGCCCCTTACCACCCGGCTTCAAATGGGTTGGCAGAGCGTGCAGTGCAAACATTCAAAAGAGGCCTAAAGAAGCAGTCTTCCGGATCAATGGACACGAGACTGGCTCGGTTTTTGTTTACATACAGGACCGCACCCCATACAGTGACTGGGGTAGCTCCCGCAGAACTCCTAATGGGCCGGAGACTTCGCACCCGCCTTAGTATGGTCTTCCCGGACATTGGCGCAAAAGTACGCCGCACACAAGAACGGCAGGGACCGGGATTGTCTCAGCATCGTCCGATTCGGCAGTTTGCGCCCGGTGACCCAGTATTCGTGCGGAATTTTGCTGGTGGTGCCCAATGGGTTCCTGGGGTAATCTTTCGCCAAACGGGCCCTATACCGTACCAAGTGCAAGCCCAGGGTCGTCTCCAGCGAAAACATGTAGACCACGTCCGGTCCAGAAGATCATCCCCGCAAAAGATTCCCCGCCCCCGGAGCTCAGTTCAACAGCGGCAAAGACCAGAAACAAGGGAAGGTAGTCCTCCAAATCTTCCACTGGTGCCTCACTCAAAGCCTGCGCAGGTCATGACGGGACCGAATGGGGACAGAGACGCTGACATGACGGAGGCAGCAGACTCTGACTCCGAGATGGAGACACAGGATGAATCAGAGGGGGAATCCCCGGGTCCACAGGCCGTGGATGTACAACCGCGCCGTTCATCACGGAAGCCCCGGTCTCCGTCTCGTTATACGCCGCCTGATCCAGCGCCGCATGCAAATGGCGTCCGGCCTGCAGCCAAACGAGTTTGACGCCTTCCTTCGCCAGGGCCTACGGTGGATTCCTTGGACTTTGGGGGGGAGGGATGTTATAACCTGCCTACTGACGATTGTCTGGGGACTAATGACTATCCCACAATCCTATGGGAGTATGAACTTCCCCAATAAGGGGGGCGGAGAAAATCCTACTATCAATAAGATGGCCAGTCCAGGAACCAGGAGGAAGGAGAAGGTAGCAAGGGAAGTTACTGCTACTACTATGTATATATTGTTATAGTAAATAAACTTTATTATTTTGTATCCTTAAAACTCGTGCTGGATTCTTCGGGGCCCTTACAAAACTTAGGTAGCTGTGATGGTGGGTATGGGTGAATTATGGGCTGCTGTGGCACTCGACAGCGGATTGTTGGTTACCTGCTCGAACCGAGCAGAGAATGCATTGAGTTCATTGGGGAGGGGAGCGCTGCTGCCAGAGATACTGTTCGGATTCGCTTTCATAGATTTCATAGAATTTACAGTGCAGAAGGAGGCCATTCAGCCCATCAAGTCTGCACCGGCTCTTTGAAAGAGCACCCTACCCAAGCCCACATCTCCACTCAATCCCCAGAACCCAGTAACCCCACCCAACACTAAGGGCAATTTTGAACACTAAGGGCAATTTGTCATGGCCAATCCACCTAATCTACACATCTTTGGACTGTGGGGGGGAAACCGGAGCACCCAGAGGAAACCCACGCACACACGGGGAGAACGTGCAGATTCCGCACAGACAGTGACCCAGGCCGGGAATCGAACCTGGGACTCTGGAGCTGTGAAGCAATTGTGCTAACCACCATTTAGCTTTGTAGCCTGTTATGTTGTTTAGTCCTTGCCACAACCGCCGACAGTCTGTCTGTGACTCTAGCTTGGTTTGATATTCTGTCTTGGCATCTCGGATGCCTTTGCGGAGATCGTACCTTGATTTCTTGTATAGGTCAGGGTCGTCTACTTGAACGCTTCAGATCTGTCCTTCAGTAGAGAGTCAATCTCGCGATTGAGCCATGGTTTCTCGTTGGGGAACGTACGTACTGCTTTCTTTGGCACGCAGTCGTCCACACATTTGCTGATGAGGGCTGTGACGGTGGTGGCATACTCAATTAAGTTGGTTGCTGAGTTCTTAAATATGGTACGAAGTCTTACAACACCAGGTTAAAGTCCAACAGGTTTGTTTCGATGTCATCGAAACAAACCTGTTGGACTTTAACCTGGTGTTGTAAGACTTCGTACTGTGCTCACCCCAGTCCAACGCTGGCATCTCCACATCATTTTTAAATATGGACCAGTCCACTGTCTCCAAGCAGTCACGTAAGAGCTCTTCTGTCTCCTCGGACCAGCACTGCACAACCTTCTTAGCTGGATTCTCCCGCTTGATTTTCTGCTTGTATGCCGGGAGAAGGAGCACCATCTTATGATCTGATTTCCCAAAGTGCGGTCGGGGTATGGAATGGTAGTCATCCTTGATTTTTGAGTAGCAGTGGTCAAGAGTGTTGTCGCTCCTGGTGGGACAGGAGATGTGGCAGTACACTCTTGAGGTTGGCGTTGTTGAAGTCTCCGGCCACAATGAACAAGACCTCCGGGTGTTCTGTTTCGTAGATCCACTTGATCCATGCAAGAGGAAAAGACTATGTCCTTCTCATTGATTATTTTTCTAACTTTCTGGAAGTGATGAGACTACCAGATCTCACCTCCACAGCAGTGATCAAAGTGTGTAAGGAAAGCTCTGCGAGATATGGCATTCCGCATCTGTTATGCCAGATAATGGTCCGTGCTTTACAAGCTGGAAATGGACGGAATTCTCAAAAACATATAATTTCAACCACATTACCTCAAGTCCACATTTTCCTCAATCAAACGGAAAAGTGGAGAAAGGTGTCCACATTGTGAAGTAATTGTTACGCAAAGCAAGAGATTCGGAAACGGATTTTTACTTGCGTTTACTATCACACAGAGCCTCTCCATTAAATTCAGGTTCATCTCCAGCTTCAATGTTGTGCAATGGTGAAATCAGAACAACACTACCAAAGATTCAAGTTGACAATCAGATCAACTGGGTGTGCTCAAAAGAATTCAACAGCAACGTGAAAAGCAACAACGTCATTATGCCATGCATGCAAAACCACTGAAACCGCTAACAGCAGATGACATTGTTAGAATCAGACATCCTGATGGAGGATGGTCTGATACTGCTATATTTATAAGACATGCATCACCACGCTCCTACATAATCAAAACTGCAGAAGGTGGATTGATTAGAAGTAGGCGTGACCTTTTCAAAGTGCAAATTCGCCAACCTGTATTTCCAACTTTGAATTTATATTAATCTTTAAGTCAGCATATGAATGTCAAACAACCTGTTGAAAGTGAACAGAAGAACATTAAAGTATCCACTTCTCTAAGCAACTTAAGAAGATCAATTAGACGATGACGAAAACCGAATCATTTGAACTTATGAACATTTGACTAATTATTTCATAACTGATGTACAATGCAGGATCAAATACTTCATTTCTTATGTTCAATTTTATTTATTGCATACAGAAAAATGTAACACAAAAACGGGGGATGTAGTGATCTCCGTACATGTAAATACACGATTAGTTAATGTATAGTCAGTACAGTCAGACGATCATTAGATGGCAACAGTAACAGGGTGTATATAAGCAACCTCAAGCAGTTTTCGGGCTCTCTCTGTGTGTGTTCTAGTTAGAGGATAGAAATAAAGAACAGAGAACAAAGAAATGTACAGCACAGGAATAGGCACTTCGGCCCTCCAAGCCCGCGCTGACCATGCTGCCCATTTAAACTAAAATCTTCCACACATCCGGGGTCCGTATCCCTCTATTCCCATCCTATTCATGTATTTGTCAAGATGCCCCTTAAACGTCCCTATCGTCCCTGCTTCCACCAACTCCTCCGGCAGCGGGTTCCAGGCACCCACTACCCTCTGTGTAAAAAAATCTCCTTGTACATCTCCTCTAAACCTTGCCCCTCGCACCTTAAATCTATGCCTCCTAGTAATTGACCCCTCTACCCTGGGAAAAAATCTCTGACTATCCACCCTGTCTATGCCCCTCATAATTTTGCAGACCTCTATCAGGTCACCCCTCAACCTCCGTCGTTCCAGTGAGAACAAACCGAGTTTATTCAACCGCTCCTCTTAGCTAATGCCCTCCATACCAGGCAGCATTCTGGTAAATCTCTTCTGCACCCTCTCTAAAGCCTCCACATCCTTCTGGTAGTGTGGCGACCAGAATTGAGCACTATACTCCAAGTGTGGCCTAACTATGGTTTTATACAGCTGCAACATGACTTGCCAATTTTTATACTCAATGCCCTGGCAAATGAAGGCAAGCATGCCGTATGCCTTCTTGACGACCTTCTCCACCTGTGTTGCCCCTTTCAATGATCTGTATACCTGTACACATAGATCTTTCTGACTGTCAATACTCTTGAGTGTTCTACCATTCACTGTATGTGCCCTACCTGTATTATATATTCCAAAATGCATTACCTCACACCTGTCCGGATAAATCTCCAGCTGCCATATCTCCACCCAAGTTTCCAAACGATCTAAATCATAGAACATAGAACATAGAACATTGCAGCGCAGTACAGACCCTTCGGCCCTCGATGTTGCGCCGACCTGTGAAACCACTCTAAAGCCCATCTACACTGTTCCCTTATCGTCCATATGTCTATCCAATGACCATTTGAATACGCTTAGTGTTGGCGAGTCCACTACTGTTGCAGGCAGGGCATTCCACACCATTACTACTCTCTGAGTAAAGAACCTACCTCTGACATCTGTCTTATATCTATGTCCCCTTAATTTAAAGCTATGTCCCCTCGTGCTAGACATCACCATCCGAGGAAAAAGGCTCTCAGTGTCCACCCTATGATCATCTCGTATGCCTCAATTAAGTCACCTCTTAACCTTCTTCTCTCTAACGAAAACAGCCTCAAGTCCCTCAGCCTTTCCTCATAAGATCTTCCCTCCATAACCAGGCAACATTCTTGTAAATCTCCTCTGCACCCTTTCCAATGCTTCCACGTCTTTCCTATAATGCGGCAACCAGAATTGCACGCAAGATGACCTCATGGCTCCGAAACTCAGTCCCTCTACCAATAAAAGCTAACACACCATACGCCTTCTTAACAACATTCTCAACCTGAGTGGCAACTTTCAGGGATCTATGTACATGAACACCGAGATCTCTCTGCTCATCCACACTGCCAAGAATCTTACCATTAGCCCAGTACTCGGTCTTCCTGTTATTCCTTCCAAAATGAATCACCTCATACTTTTCTGCATTAAACTCCATTTGCCACCTCTCAGCCCAGCACTGCAGCTTATCTATGTCCCTCTGTAACTTATAACATCCTTCCGCACTGTCCACAACTCCACCGATGTTAGTGTCATCTGCAAATTTACTCACCCGTCCTTCTACTCCCTCCTCCAGGTCATTTATAAAAATGACAAACAGCAGTGGCCCCAAAACAGATCCTTGTGGTACACCACGAGTAACTGGACTCCAGTCTGAATACTTCCCATCAACCACCACCCTTTGTCTCCTTCCAGCTAGCCAAATTCTGATCCAAACTGCTAAATCACCCTGAATCCCATGCTTCCGTATTTTCTGCAGTAACCTACCGTGGGGAACCTTATCAAACGCTTTACTGAAATCTATTTACACCACATCAATTGCTTGACCCTCATCCACCTGTTTGGTCACCTTCTCAAAGAACTCAATAAGGTTTGTGAGGCACGACCTACCCTTCACGAACCCGTACAGAGTACAGCAGCGAAGCGGGCAGCAGCAGAGTGGGTAGCAGCGGAGTGGGCTGCAATGGAGCGGGCAGCAATGGAGAGTACAGCAGCGGAGCGGGCAGCAGCGGAGCGGGCAGCAGTGGAGAGTGCAGCAGCGGAGCGGGCAGCAGCGGAGCGGGCAGCAGTGGAGCGGGCAGCAATGGAGCGGGCAGCAATGGAGAGTACAGCAGCGGAGCGGGCAGCAACGGAGCGGGCAGCAGCGGAGCGGGCAGCAGCGGAGAGTACAGCAGCGGAGCGGGCAGCAGCGGAGAGTACAGCAGCGGAGCCGGCAGCAGCGGAACGGGCAGCAGCGAAGCGGGCAGCAGCGAAGCGGGCAGCAGCGAAGCGGGCAGCAGCAGAGTGGGCAGCAGCGGAGCCGGCAGCAGCGGAACGGGCAGCAAAGGAGAGTGCAGCAGTGGAGCGGGAGGCAACTGCTGAGGATGGAGAGCCAGCCGCCCAACAGGCCGAGGAGGAGGTGCCAAAGAGGTGCCGCATGAGTCCTCGTGGGTATCGGTGCCGCCTCTCATTCGAGGAATAGATGTTGGAGCAGGAGGAGGCCATTCAGCCCTTCGAGCCTGCTCCGCCATTCATCATCATCATGGCTGACTCCATAGCCTAATCCAGCTTTCTCCCCATAGCCTCTGATTCCCTCTGCCCTAAGTGCGACATCTAACTGCTTCTTGAATATATTCAAAGTTTTTGCATCGACTACTTCCTGTGCCAATTAATTCCTGGACGACCCGATGGCCCCCAGGCTTCTCCATGGGACGTGGGTGCGAACTGAGCCATCCCCGAGGCCCCCCAACACCTGGCACGGCCAGTCCTGGAGGCCCGCACTGGTATCGATCAGGGTCTGCAGGCTCGCGGCCATGGAGCACAGGGAGTGGACCATCTCCGCCTGGGACTGTGCCACATCAGACGGAGGATTGGTGTTCGAGCTGCTCTCTCCGTTGCTGGTCAGCTGACTGGGGGGCACAGGCTCTGGCACTCGCTGGGGGCGGGGGGCCCTGGATGGATCAGGCCCATCTCCCGCAGGTCCTGTAAGACACAAGACAACATGTATGGTTAGAGTGCGAGGCTGGGGGGAGTTAGGATGCGAGCTGAGGGTGAGGGGGGTGGGTGGGTGAGGGGGAGGTGAGTGAGGGGGAGGTGGGTGAGGGGGGGTGTGCCCACATGTGACATGCGGATCTACAACTATGCAGGGTGTCTCACTTGCTTGCCCGCCGCCGACCTCCGCGTCGGCGACCTCCCTCTCATTCGGCCCGCCAACGATGTCCACTGCCCTCTCTCGGGAACGGTGAGGGGACGGCGGTTTGGTGGTCCCCCTCCAGTCTTCTCCCACTCCTGGCGGTTGCGCATGGACTTGTCCTGGGGGGAGGAGGGGGTGTCATGTGAGAGTACCTTAAAGAAATGGGTGTTTATCGGTGATGTCAGAGATTGGGTGGAGCTGGGCTGTCTGTCAGCTTTTTACTTTTGTTTCAGGCTGTTTGCTGCAGCGTGTGTTTTAGTTTTGTTTTCAGTGTTGGAGCTGAAGCCAGACAAAGCCGGTGTACTGTGATCTCTCTGCCATGAAAAGACTATCTCTTGATCACTTGGTGAATTCAGAATTATAAATGTTCTCAGTAGTGAATGTGAACCTGATGTGCTTCTGTTAAAAGGCGTTTCTTCTGTCTTCTGGATGTTGTTTGGGAAGTTATTAAGGATTACTTAGTGTTGTATTCTTTGGGGTTATATTTGGTTTGATGGTTGCTAAGATGTTCACTGTATGTTTTAAAAAGGTTAACTTGAGTTCATAGAATAAACATTGTTTTGCTTTAAAAAATACTTTTCCATTTCTGCTGCACGACACCTGTAGAGTGGGCCGTGTGCTCCCCATACCACAATCCATTAAAAGTTGTGGGTCAGGTGAACTCCATGATACACTTAGGGGTTCTCTAAACCCTGGCCCATAACAGGGGGGAGGGGGCAAACACAACAGCGACAGTGTTAGACCTTCCGACACGTGCAGCCGAGGGGTTGGGTAGATGATGGCCAGGGCATCCGGCCATTGCGGCTGGCATGGTGGGATAGGGTGGGGATCTAGCTGTCCGCTGGGCAGGTGGGTCCAGGTACCAAGTGTGTGTGTGTGTGGGGGGGGGGGGGACTGGTACCAGGGGCACAGTGCGGCCTACTCACCCTGGCCGCCCTGAGGAGGTCGTGCAGTTTCTTCCTGTTCTGGATGCCAGTCCGGATGACTTCGCCAATGGCGCTGACCACCTGCCACCTGCGCCCACACTCCTGCCGGCCTTCCTCCTGGGCCTGGGTACAGAGCCATCCGCATCTCCTCCATGGCGGCCAGTAGGGTGTCCAGCTCAGCGTCACTGAACCGTGACTGATGTCCTTCCAGCCATCTTGTTGGCTGGGGCGGTGTGTGTGGGGGATAGATCATTTCAGTACGGCTGCAACGTGTGACCCCCCATCAGCACCAGTCACGGACCAGGCCAATCTGGCGTCGTTTCCCTTAGAACCGGTTGCGTTCCACATGGCGATGGTGCTGGCCCATTGAGAGTTGCTGTACCTCTGCAGCTACTGCGTCGTTTTTCCTGTTTTAATACACCACGGCTCCCACGCCAACGTCAACACTTAGTCTCAAATTGCAGCCCCATTTCTCTACTAATGTCGATCTCCCTCAGTTCTTCCCTCTCACTAAACCTGTCATTCTCCAAGATTTCTGGGATTTGATTTGTGTCCTCATTTGTGAAGACAGAACCAAAGTATGTATTTCATTGCTCAGCCATTTCTTTGTCCCTTTTTATGCATTCCCCTGTTTCTGTCTGTAGGGGGCCTACACTTCTCTTTACCAATCTCTTTCTCCTCACATATCTGTAGAAACCCTTAGTGTCAGTCTTTATGTTCCCTGTAAGCGTCCTGTCATACTGCACTTTCTCCTTCTTTATCAATCCCTTTGTCCTTCTTTGCTGAATTCTAAACCGCTCGCAAATCTCAGATCCATTGCTTCTTCCTTGGATCGGACACTATTTCTAATTTCCTTTGTGAGCCATGGATTGACCATCTTACCCCCTTTTGCTTTTGTGCCAAGCAGGAATGAATAGTTGCAGTAGTTCCTCCATGCTTGCATAGAACATAGAACAGTACAGCACAGTACAGGCCCTTCGGCCCACAATGTTATGCCGACCATTTATCCTAATCTAAGATCAACCTAACCTCCACCCCTTCAATTTACTGCTGTCCATGTGCCTGTCCAAGAGTTGCTTAAATGTCCCGAATGACTCTGACTCCACCACCTCTGCTGGCAGTGATTCCACACACCCACCACTCTCTGTGTCAAGAAGCTACCTCTGACATCTCCACAATACCTTCCTCCAATCACCTTAAAATTATGTCCCCTCGTGACACCCATTTCCACGCTGGGGAAAAGTCTCTGGCTATCCACTCTATCCATGCCTCTCATCGCCTTGTACCCCTCTATCAAGTCACCTCTCTGCCTTCTTCGCTCCAGTGAGAAAAGCCCTAGCTCCCTCAACCTTTCTTCAGAATACATGCCCTCCAGTCCAGGCAGCATCCTGGTAAATCTCCTCTGCACCCTCTCCAAAACATCTACATCCTTCCTATAATGAGGCGACCAGAACTGGACACAATATTCCAAGTGTGGTCTAACTAGGATTTTATAAAGCTGCAGCAAAACCTCACGGCTCTTAAACTCAATTCCCCTGTTAATGAAAGTCAACACACCATACGCCTTCTTAACAACCCTATCAACCAGCATGGCAACTTTGAGGGATCTATGTACGTGGACCCCAAGATCGCTCTGTTCCTCCACACTTCCAGGGATCCTGCCTTTAACCCTGTATTAGGCATTCAAATTCGACCTTCCAAAATGAATTGTTCTGGGCCAGGTTTAGAAAACTCTAAAGTATTCACGGAGTTCACCTGACCCACACCTGTTTATTGATTTTAGTTACGAGGAGCACTCGGGCCTGCCTTTCAGGTGTTATTTTAACCGAGGCCTTAAGCACTTTTAAACAAAGTTTATTCTACGAATCCAGTTAACATTTTATCAACACACACCGTAAGCATTTTTTATCAACAACAAACATAAATACCC
Source organism: Scyliorhinus torazame (assembly GCF_047496885.1). NCBI lineage: Eukaryota > Metazoa > Chordata > Chondrichthyes > Carcharhiniformes > Scyliorhinidae > Scyliorhinus > Scyliorhinus torazame. Next base: position 379,747,922 of record NC_092709.1, read on the forward strand.
CACACAGCTACAGTTCTCCATGTATAAAACCCTTAATAACTTCCCTTTCTGCTGTTTTTCCAAATATTGACTGGAAACGCTGTAGTTCGAGTACATTAGATGGTTCTGTTTTTGTCCAAAGTGTGCAGGAGGGTTTCCTGACACAATATGTAGATAGGCAAACGAGAGGCGAGGCCTTATTGGATTTGGTACTGGGTAATGAACCAGGACAGGTGTTAGATTTGGAAGTAGGTGACCACTTTGGTGATAGTGACCACAATTCGATTACGTTGACTTTAGTGATGGAAAGGGAAAGGTATATATCGCAGGACAAGAGTTATATCGGGGGGAAAGGTAATTATCATGCGATGAGGCATGACTGAGGATACATTGGATGGAGAGGAAAACTGCAGGGGATGGGCACAATGGAAATGTGGAGCTTTGTCAAGGAACAGCTACTGCGTTTCCTTGATAAGTATGTACTTGTCAGGCAGGGAGGAAGTGATCGAGCAAGGGAACCGTAGTTTACTAAAGCAGTCGAAACACTTGTCAAGAGGAAGAAGGAGGCTTATGTAAAGATGAGACATGAAGGTTCAGTTAGGGTGCTTGAGAGTTACAAGTTAGCTAGGAAGGACCTAAAGAGAGAGCTAAGAAGAGCCAGGAGGGGGCATGAGAAGTCTTTGGCAGGTAGGATCAAGGATAACCCTAAAGCTTTCTATAGATATGTCAGGAATAAATGAATGACTAGGGTAAGAGTAGGGCCAGTCAAGGACAGTAGTGGGAAGTTGTGCTTGGAGTCCGAGGAGATAGGAGAGGTGCTAAATGAATATTTTTCATCATTCACACAGGAAAAAGACAATGTTGTCGAGGAGAATACCGTTTACCGTTTTGGATGCTGTTGGGGGGGATGACCTACCGGGGGAAGGCCCTAGCGGCCAGGTCTCTGGCACTGAGTCTGGCTCTGGGACTCAGAAGGGAAGGGGGGAGAATAGAAAAGCAATAGTTGTAGGAGATTCAATGGTTAGGGGAATAGATAGGAGATTCTGTGGTCGCGAGCGAGACTCCGGGAAGGTATGTTGCCTCCCGGGTGCCAGGGCCAGGGATGTCTCGGATCGTGTCTTCAGGATCCTTAAGGGGGAGGGGGAGCAGCCAGAAGCCGTGGTGCACATTGGTACCAACGACATAGGTAGGAAAAGGGGTGTGGAGGTAATAAACAAGTTTAGGGAGTTAGGCTGGAAGTTAAAAGCCAGGACAGACAGAGTTGTCATCTCTGGTTTGTTGCCGGTGCCACGTGATAGCGAGGCTAGGAATAGGGAGAGAGTGCAGTTGAACACGTGGCTGCAGGAATGGTGTAGGAGGGAGGTCTTCAGGTATTTGGATAATTGGAGCGCATTCTGGGGAAGGTGGGACCTGTACAAGCAGGACGGGTTGCATCTGATCAGAGGGGCACCAATATCCTGGGACGGAGGTTTTCTAGTACTCTTCGGGAGGGTTTAAACTAATTTGGCAGGGGAATGGGAACCGGATTTTTAGTCCAGCAACTAAGGTAGCCGATATTCAGGACGCCAAAGCGTGTAATGAGGCAGTGGGGAAGGGAACACTGACAAAGGAGAGTACTTGCAGGCACGGAGATGGGTTGAAGTGTGTATACTTCATCGCAAGAAGCAGAAGGTTATCTAGGATTGCAACGGGATCTTGATCAATTAGGCCAGTGGGCCGACGAATGGCAGATGGAGTTTAATTTAGATAAATGTGAGGTGATGCATTTTGGCAGATCGAATCAGGCCAGGACCTACTCAGTTAATGGATGGCGTTGGGGAGAGTTATAGAACAAAGAGATCTGGGAGTACAGGTTCATAGCTCCTTGAAGGTGGAGTCGCAGGTGGACAGGGTGGTGAAGAAGGCATTCGGCATGCTTGGTTTCATTGGTCAGAACATTGAATACAGGAGTTGGGACGTCTTGTTGAAGTTGTACAAGACATTGGTACGGCCACACTTGGAATACTGTGTGCAGTTCTGGTCACCCTATTATAGAAAGGATATTATTAAACTAGAAAGTGTGCAGAAAAGATTTACTAGGATGTTGCCGGGACTTGATGGTTTGAGTTATAAGGAGAGGCTGGATAGACTGGGACTTTTTTCCCTGGAGCGTAGGAGGCTTCGGGGTGAGCTTATAGAGGTCTATAAAATAATGAGGGGCATAGATAAGGTAGAGAGTCAACATCTTTTCCCAAAGGCAGGGGGGTCTAAAACTAGAGGGCATAGGTTTAAGGTGAGAGGGGAGAGATTCAGAAGGGCCCAGATGGGCAATTTCTTCACTCAGAGGGTAGTGAGTGTCTGGAATGGGCTGCCAGAGGTAGTAGTAGAGGCGGGTACAATTGTGTCTTTTAAAAAGCATTTAGATAGTTACATGGGTAAGATGGGTATAGAGGGTTATGGGCCAAGTGCGGGCAACTGGGACTAGCTTAATGGTAAAAACTGGGCGGCATGGACTGGTTGGGCCGAAGGGCCTGTTTCCATGCTGTAAACTTCTACGATTCTATGATTCTATGATCAGGAATAAGGTGGGTGAACTTAAGGCATGGATCGGTACTTGGGACTACGATGTGGTGGCCATCACGGAAACTTGGATAGAAGAGGGGCAGAAATGGTTGTTGGAGGTCCCTGGTTATAGATGTTTCAATAAGATTAGGGAGGGTGGTAAAAGAGGTGGGGGTGGCATTATTAATTAGAGATAGTATAACAGCTGCAGAAAGGCAGTTCGAGGAGTATCACCCTATTGAGGTAGTATGGGTCGAAGTCAGAAATAGGAAAGGAGCAGTCACCATGTTAGGAGTTTTCTATAGGCCCCCCAATAGTAGCAGAGATGTGGAGGAACAGATTGGGAAACAGATTTTGGAAAGGTGCAGAAGTCATAGGGTAGTAGTCATGGGCGACTTTTACTTCTCAAATAATGAGTGGAAAATCTTTAGATCAAATAGTTTGGATGGGGTGGTGTTTGTGCAGTGTGTCCAGGAAGCTTTTCTAACACAGTATGTAGATTGCCCGACCAGAGGAGGGACAATATTGGATTTAGTACTGGGTAATGAGCCAGGGCAAGTGATAGATGTGTTAGTGGGGGAGCATTTTGGAGATAGTGACCACAATTCTGTGACTTTCACTTTAGCAATGGAGAGGGATAGGTATGTGCAACAGGGCAAGGTTTACAATTGGGGGAAGGGTAAATACGATCTTGTCAGACAAGAATTGATGTGCATAAGTTGGGAACATAGGCTGACAGGGAAGGACACAAGTGAAATGTGGAACTTGTTCAAGGAACAGGTGCTAAGTGTCCTTGATATGTATGTCCCTGTCAGGCAGGGAAGAGATGGTCGAGTGAGGGAACCATGGTTGACAAGAGAGGTTGAATGTCTTGTTAAGAGGAAAAAGGTGACTTATGTAAGGCTAAGGAAACAAGGTTCAGACAGGGCATTGGAGGGATACAAGATAGCCAGGAGGGAACTGAAGAAAGGGATTAGGAGAGCTAAGAAAGGGCATGAACAATCTTTGGCGGGTAGGATCAAGGAAAACCCCAAGGCCTTTTACACATATGTGAGAAATATGAGAATGACTCGAGCGAGGGTAGGTCCGATCATGGACAGTAGCGGGAGATTGTGTATTGAGTCTGAAGAGATAGGAGAGGTCTTGAACGAGTACTTTTCTTCTGTATTTATAAATGAGAGGGGCGATATTGTTGGAGAGGACAGTGTGAAACAGATTGGTAAGCTCGAGGAAATACTTTTTAGGAAGGAAGATGTGTTGGGCATTTTGAAAAACTTGAGGATAGACAAGTCCCCTGGGCCTGACGGGATATATCCAAGGATTCTATGGGAAGCAAGAGATGAAATTGCAGAGCCGTTGGCAATGATCTTTTCGTCCTCACTGTCAACAGGGGTGGTACCAGGGGATTGGAGAGTGGCGAATGTCGTGCCCCTGTTCAAAAAAGGGACTAGGGATAACCCTGGGAATTACAGGCCAGTTAGTCTTACTTCGGTGGTAGGCAAAGTAATGGAAAGGGTACTGAAGGATAGGATTTCTGAGCATCTGGAAAGACACTGCTTGATTAGGGATAGTCAGCACGGATTTGTGAGGGGTAGGTCTTGCCTTACAAATCTTATTGAATTCTTTGAGGAGGTGACCAAGCATGTGGATGAAGGTAAAGCAGTGGATGCAGTGTACATGGATTTTAGTAAGGAATTTGGTAAAGTTCCCCATGGTAGGCTTATGCAGAAAGTAAGGAGGCATGGGGTAGTGGGAAATTTGGCCAGTTGGATAACGGACTGGCTAACCGATAGAAGTCAGAGAGTGGTGGTGGATGGCAAATATTCAGCCTGGAGCCCAGTTACCAGTGGCGTACCGCAGGGATCAGTTCTGGGTCCTCTGCTGTTTGTGATTTTCATTAATGACTTGGATGAGGGAGTTGAAGGGTGGGTCAGTAAATTTGCAGACGATACGAAGATTGCTGGAGTTGTGGATAGTAAGGAGGACTGTTGTCGGCTGCAAAGAGACATAGATAGGATGCAGAGCTGGGCTGAGAAGTGGCAGATGGAGTTTAACCCTGAAAAGTGTGAGGTTGTCCATTTTGGAAGGACAAATATGAATGCGAAATACAGGGTTAACGGTAGAGTTCTTGGCAATGTGGGAGGAGCAGAGAGATCTTGGGGTCTATGTTCATACATCTTTGAAAGTTGCCACTCAAGTGGATAGAGTTGTGAAGAAGGCCTATGGTGTGCTCGCGTTCATTAACAGAGGGATTGAATTTAAGAGCCGTGAGGTGATGATGCAGCTGTACAAAACTTTGGTAAGGCCACATTTGGAGTACTGTGTACAGTTTTGGTCGCCTCATTTTAGGAAGGATGTGGAAGCTTTGGAAAAGGTGCAAAGAAGATTTACCAGGATGTTGCCTGGAATGGAGTAGGTCTTACGAGGAAAGATTGAGGGTGCTAGGCCTTTTCTCATTAGAACGGAGAAGGATGAGGGGCGACTTGATAGAGGTTTATAAGATGATCAGGGGAATAGATAGAGTAGACAGTCAGAGACTTTTTCCCCGGGTGGAACAAACCATTACAAGGGGACATAAATTTAAGGTGAAAGGTGGAAGATATAGGAGGGACATCAGAGGTAGGTTCTTTACCCAGAGAGTAGTGGGGGCATGGAATGCACTGCCTGTGGAAGTAGTTGAGTCGGGAACATTAGGGACCTTCAAGCAGCTATTGGATAGGTACATGGATTAAGGTAAAATGATATAGTGTAGATTTATTTGTTCTCAAGGGCAGCACGGTAGCATTGTGGATAGCAGAATTGCTTCACAGCTCCAGGGTCCCAGGTTCGATTCCGGCTTGGGTCACTGTCTGTGCGGAGTCTGCACGTCCTCCCCGTGTCTGCGTGGGTTTCCTCCAGGTGCTCCGGTTTCCTCCCACAGTCCAAAGATGTGCGGGTTAGGTGAATTGGCCAATGATAAATTGCCCTTAATGTCCAAATTGCCCTTGGTGTTGGGTGGAGGTGTTGAGTTTGGGTAGGGTAATCTTTACAAGAGCCGGTGCAGTCTCAAAGGGCCGAATGGCCTCCTTCTGCACTGTAAATTCAATGATAATCTATGATTAATCTAGGACAAAGGTTCGGCACAACATCGTGGGCCGAAGGGCCTGTTCTGTGCTGTATTTTTCTATGTTCTATGTTCTAATACTGAGATTCAGGCTAGTAGACTAGAAGGGCTTGAAATGAAATGAAAATTGTTTATTGTCACAAGTAGGCTTCAATGAAGTTACTGTGAAAAGCCCCTAGTCGCCACATTCCGGCGCCTGTTCGGGGAGGCTGGTCGGGGAATTGAACCGTGCTGCTGGCCTGCCTTGGTCTGCTTTCAAAGCCAGCGATTTAGTCCAGTGGCCGGATGGGATTTATCCTAGGATTCTCTGGGAAGCTAGGGAGGAGATTGCTGAGCCTCTGGCTTTGAACTTTAAGTCATCTTTGTCGACAGGAATAGTGCCAGAAGACTGGAGGATAGCCAATGTTATCCCCTTGTTCAAGAAGGGGAGTAGAGATAACCCCGGTAACTATCGACCAGTGAGGCTTACTTCTGTTGTGGGCAAAATCTTGGAACGGTTTATAAGGGATAGGATGTATAACCATCTGGAAAGGAATAATTTGATTAGAGATAGTCAACACGGTTTTTTGTGAGGGGTAGGTTGTGCCTCACAAACCTTATTGAGTTCTTTGAGAAGGTGACCAAACAGATGGATGAGGGTAAAGCAGTTGATGTGGTGTATATGGATTTCAGTCAAGCGTTTGATAAGGTTCCCCACGGTAGGCTACTGCAGAAAATACGAAGGCATGGGATTCAGGGTAATTTAACAGTTTGGATCAGACATTGGCTAGCTGGAAGAAGACAAAGGGTGGTGGTTGATGGGAAATGTTCAGACTGGAGTCCACTTACGAGTGGTGTACCACAAGGATCTGTTTTGGGGCTACTGCTGTTTGTCATTTTTATAAATGACCAGGAGGAGGGCGTAGAAGGATGGGTGAGTAAATTTGCAGATGACACTAAAGTCGGTGGAGTTGTGGACAGTGTGGAAGGATGTTACAATTTACAGAGGGACATAGATAAGCTGCAGCGCTTGGCTGAGAGGTGGCAAATGGAGTTTAATGCAGAAAAGCGTGAGGTTATTCATTTTGGAAGGAATAACAGGAAGACAGAGTACTGGGCTAATGGTAAGATTCTTGGCAGTGTGGATGAGCAGAGAGATCTCGGTGTCCATGTACATGGATCCCTGAAAGTTGCCACCCAGGTTGAGAGGGTTGTTAAGAAGGCGTATGTTGTGTTAGCTTTTATTGGTAGAGGAATTGAGTTTCAGAGCCATGAGGTCATGTTGCAGCTGTACAAAACTCTGGTGCGGCCGCATGTGGGGTCTTGCATGCAATTCTGGTCGCCGCATTATAGGAAGGATGTGGAAGCATTGGAAAGGGTGCAGAGGAGATTTACCAGAATGTTGCCTGGTATGGAGGGAAGATCTTATGAGGAAAGGCTGAGGGATTTCAGGCTGTTTTCGTTAGAGAGAAGAAGGTTTAGAGTTGACTGAATTGAGGCATACAAGATGATCAGAGGATTGGATAGGGTGGACAGTGAGAGCCTTTTTCCTCGGATGGTGATGTCTAGCACGAGGGGACATAGCTTTAAATTGAGGGGAGATGGATATAAGACAGATGTCAGAGGCAGGTTCTTTACTCAGAGAGTATTAAGGGCGTGGAATGCCCTGCCTGCAACAGTAGTGGACTCGCCAACACTAAGGGTATTCAAATGGTCATTGGATAGGCATATGGACGATAAGGGAATAGTGTAGATGGGCTTTAGAGTGGTTTCACAGGTCGGTGCAACATCGAGGGCTGAAGGGCCTGTACTGCGCTGTAATGTTCTATGTTCTATGTTTCAACTTGATAATAACATCCACTAAAACCATGAAAACCCGTTTAACAAAACAGTAGGTTTGAATTCTTTACACAAGAAATTAAATGAAATTAAATGAAACATGAAATGAAAATGAAATGAAATGAAAATCGCTTATTGTCACAAGTAGGCTTCAAATGAAATTACTGTGAAAAGCCCCTAGTCGCCACATTCCGGCGCCTGTTCGGGGAGGCTGTTACGGGTATCACTTTGAAATTATCATGTGATCTGGACACATTTTAACACGCAGAGAGAGAGAGAGAAGAGGAGAAACCTTTTTTCCTGAATCCAGCTTCCAACAGTGTAAACGGAAAGTAAAACCCAGAGCCACAGTCCAGCTCCACCCACACAATGACATCACTGAAGCCATTTGAGAAGAAAAACATTTCTTAAAGGGACACTCCCATGAGAGAATGACTTCTCAGTCATCCAGGTTGAACTCCATCTGCCACTTCTCAGCCCAGCTCTGCAGCCTGTCAATGTCCTGTTGTAACCTGCAACAACCCTCAACACTATCTACAACACCACAAACCTTCGTGACATCGGCAAACTTACTAACCCACTCTTCCAATTCCTTATCCAAGTCATTTATAAAAACCATAAAGAGCAGAGGTCCCAGAACAGATCCCTGCAGGACACCACTGGTCACCGACCTCCAGGCGGAACACTTTCCATTCACTACCACTCGCTATCTTCTTTCAGCCAACCAATTCTCTATCCAGACAGCCAACTTTCCCTGTACTTCATGCCCGCTGACTTTCTGAATGAGCCTACCATGGGGAACCTTATCAAATGCCTGACTGAAATCCATATACACCACATCCACGCCCGACCTTCATCAATGTATCTCGTCACAGGGGAGAATGGGATTAAAGGCTCTGGGGAGAAAGCAGGATTAGGCTGCTACTTTAATTGGGGGAGGGGAAATTATACTGCTATTAGACATGAGCTGAGGAGCATCAATTGGGTACAATTGTTCTTGGGGAAATGCACAACAGTAATGTGGGGATTGTTAAAGGAGCACTTGCTGCGAGGGCTGGATAGTTTTGTCCCATTGAGTCGAGGAAGGAATGGGAAGGTGAAGGAGCCTTGGATGACAAGAGAAGTGGAGCTTCTAGTCAAGAGGAAGAAGGAAGCTTAATAAGGTTAAGGGAGCAAGGATCTGACACGGCTCTCGAGGGTTACAAGGAAGCCAGGAAGGAACTCAAAAATAGACTTAGGAGAGCTAGAAGGGGGCATGAAAAAGCCCTGGTGGGAAGGATTAGGGAAAACCCCAAGGCATTCTACACTTATGTGAGAAATAAGAGGACGATCAGAGTGAGAGTCGGGCTGATCAGGGATAGTGGAGGGAACCTGTGCCGAGAGTCTGAGGAGATGGGGGAGGCCCTAAATGAATACTTTGCTTCAGTATTCACTAGAGAGAGGGACCTTGTTGCCCATGAGAACAGTGTGAACCAGGTTAATAGGCTCGAATGGCTCGAATGTTTATGCTCCTGTCTAATAGCAGTATAATTTCCAATTAAACACCTTCCCATACTGTCTGCTCCAATCCCTCTCCATGACTGTGGTAAAGGTCAAGCCATGCCAGATCCTATGGTATTGGGGGGTATATAGAAAATTCCCAATAAAGTGACAACTCCTTTCTTGTATCTGACTTCCACCCTTACTGACTCAGTAGATAAACCCTCAGCGACTACCTCCTTTTCTGCAGCTGTGGTGCACTCCCTAATTGACTGTTTGCCATTGTTTATCCACTGTCATCCCTTTAAGTAACTCTCCCCAATCTATCAAGGCCAACTCACGCCTCATCTCCTCATAGTTCCCTTTATTAAGATTCAGCACCCTAGTCTCCGAATCAACTACTTCACCCTCCATCTTGATAAAAGATTCTATCATGTTGAGGTCGCTCATCCCCAAGGGGTCTCATAAAGCCACATTTTGCAATAATTCCCTTCTCATTACACAGTACCCAGTCTAAGATGGCCTGCTCTCCAGTTGGTTCCTCCACATATTGGTCAAGAAAATCATCCCGTATACACTCCAGGAATTCCTCCTCTTCGGCATTGTGGCTAATTTGATTTGCCCAATTTATGTGAAGATTAAAATCACCCATGATCACCGATATTCCCTTGTTAAATGCATCTCTAATTTCTTGTTTAATGCCATTCCCAACCTCACCAGTGCAGTTTGGGGGTCTGTATATGACGCCCACTAATGTTTTCTGCCCCTTGGTATTTCTCAACTCTACCCATCCAGATCCCATACTGTCAGAGCTAATCTCCTTTCTCACTATTGTGTTAATTTCCTCTTTAACCAGCAGGGCCATGCCACCACCTTTTCTTTTATGCCTGTCCTTCCTAAATACTAGGAACCCTGGGACATTCCCATCCCTGGTCACCCTGCAGCCATGTCTCCGTAATCCCAATTATATCATACCAATATCTATCTGCGCGATTAGTTCATCCACTTTATTGCAAATGCTCCGTGCATTAAGACTCAGAGCCTTTAAGTTTGTCTTTGTCACAATGCTTGTCTTGCTCCCAATATTTTTCTCTACTGCCCCGTTTGAATTTTGTCTTTGGTTTCTCCACATATCACTTTTCTTATTCACTTTTCTACCTTTTGCTTGTGTCCTTACTCCTTCTATCTCTGATTCTTTACGTAGGTTCCCATCCCCCTGCCTCATTAGTTTAAACGCTCCCCAACCGCTCTACCAAATAGCTCCCCGAGGACATCAGATCCAGTCCTGCCCAGGTGTAACCCGTCCAGTTTGTACAGGTCCCACCTCCCCCAGAAACGGTCCCAATGCCCCAGGAATCTGAAACCCTCCCCCTGACACCATCCCTTCAGCCACGTATCCATCCGATATATCCTGTCATTTCTACCCTGACTAGCACGTGGCACTGGTAGTAATCCTGAGATCACTACCTTCGAGGTCCGATTTCTTAATTTCCTTCCTAGCTCCCTGTATTCTGCTTTTACTTTTTTAGCCTATGTCGTTTGTACCGATGTGTACCACAATCATTGGCTGTTCACCCTCTGCCTCCAGAATGTCCTGAACCCGCTCCGAGACATCCTTGACCAGGCAGGCAACACACCATCCTGGAGTCTCGTTTGCAGCTACAGAAACGCCTGTCTATTCCCATTACAATTGAATCTCCTATAACTATTGCACTGGCACACATATTACACCATATTACTCCCCCCTCTGCAGCAGAACCAACCATGGTGCCAAGTTTCGCTGTTGCTGCCTTCCCCTGAGAGGCCCTTTGAGCACCTCCCGAACCGGGCATGATGAAGGATGAGCCGGGAGACAGCATGATACATCTGCCACTTGATGGCACACCTGGCACCGCGTGAGAGTGGGGGAGGACACCCGCTCCTGGTGGCTGTCAACGTGAGGGGGTCGTTCCAGTCGCCGAGTGGGGTCCTGTCCGACATCTCACAGACCTAGGTGCACCAGTGCATCCGCACCTTCACCAAGGGGCTGTTTAGCACAGGGCTAAATCGCTGGCTTTGAAAGCAGACCAAGGCAGGCCAGCAGCACGGTTCAATTCCCGTACCAGCCTCCCCAAACAGGTGCCGGAATGTGGCGACTAGGGGCTTTTCACAGTAACTTCATTGAAGCCTACTTGTGACAATAAACGATTTTCATTTCATCTCATTTCAACGCCCTGTATGACATCGTAGAACACTGCACCCAGTTCCCTGTGGACCGCGCCCACCAAGATGACCGGGAAACGGGATTCGCCATCGTCGCCGGGCTGTCCCAGGTCCACGGGGCGAACGACGGGATGCATGTCCCCCTACGGGCACCGGCGGATAATAGGTCGCTGTTCACAAAGCGTAAGGGGTCCTTCTCCATGAACGTTCAGGTGGTCTGTGACCAGCAGATGAAGATCCTGCACGTCTGCGCTAGGTACCCGGGCAGTTGGCACAATCTGTGATCCCCGGGATGTTCGAGGGACGCTCCCCCCGGTTGCGGGGCTGGTTGCTGGGCGACAGGAGTTACCTGTTGCAGTCTTGGCTGATGACGCCAATACGGGGTCCACAAACCGACACGGAGAACCGCTACAATGAGGCCCATTGTGCGACCAATTGTGTGGTGGAGAGGTGCTTTGGGGTTCCGAAACTGTGCTTCAGTAGCCTGGACCGCTCTGGAGGGGCCCTCCAGTACGAGGCACGGAGGGTCGGCCGCATCATGGTGGTCTGCTTCATCCTCCACAATATAGCCCAGCAGAGGGGCGATGGGCTGGAGGACGATGAGGAGGAAGGGCAGGCCTCCCCAGACGAGGAGGATGAGGGGGAGGGGGCAATCAGCGGGACATGAGGGCTGGCCTGGCACGGGAGGCTGCACCACACCATCGGAAGGGACAGCGAGCACAGGATGCATTAGTTGACAAGCGTTTCACCAACTAGGGGTGAGGGGAGTTGCTCGACAGGGTCACGGACACCACAATACCACACCCCTTCACCCCCTATGAGCACTACAAGCCGGAGATACTGGGTCGGCAGTGACAGCGGGTCTGGTCCATGGGATGGAGGATGATGACAGTCCGCTCTGCGATGAGCTCCGTGCTCCACATCGTTAGACAAGGTCTGACTCCTGCCCACAGTAGCGCCGTCCACCTGGGTGATCCCTGCATGCGAGCTGGCCAGTCCATTACACGGTCCTGTCGAATAGCTGGGGAGAGGGTGATGGGGACGGTCGGAGGAGGGAGGGGGCTGCACCATCCACCCACTGTGCCTCACCCGTCCCACACCCCTCACTCCCAGCGGCCTTCACTGACCGCCCCTCCCCCGCACCCATCAGACAGAGCACATAGGCGGCTTTCAACGGTGTTAACAGGTGTTTAAAGTGAAGAGGTACATACAGTCTGTGCCCTGGCCCCAATAACTAAATTCTGCCCTGCACCCATGCCAACTTAACTGGTGTTTAACTTTCTGGCCTGACGGGCTAACACTACGTCTAGGTGGTTCCCCAGCTGGTACAGCGGGAGTGGAGGTGGACTGCTGTGATGCCTGCCTTGCGACCTGGGTCTCCGTTGGCGCACGTCTCCTGGGCGACCCGGCCTGGATGGGCCTGGCCGCTGCTCGAGTGTCCCGGGTGGCGTGGTGGACACTGTTCTGCCGGCTGCCACGAGATGCACCAGGGAAAGGATGGGGGGAATCTGAGGTGTTGCGGTGTTCCAGGACCTCCCCGGCAGAGCCCCAGCATCTCCTCCTCCCTCGGGGTGCCCGATGCCACCCGGGCATCTCCATGGGACGGGGTGCGAGCGTAGCCATCCTCTGAGGCTCCCTTGCCACCTGGCGCTGCCAGTCCAGGAGGCTGGCTCTGGTATTGACCAGGGTCTGCACATTAGCGACCATGGAGCAGGGGGAGCAGGCCATCCCTGTCTGGGACTGGGTACCTCCCTCTGGAACTGGGCACCTCCTTCTGGGACAGGGCACCTCCCTCTGGGACTGGGCACCTCCCTCTGGGACTAGGCACATCCCTCTGGGACTGGGCACCTCCCTCTGGGACTGGGCACCTCCCTCTAGGACTGGGCACCTCCATCTGGGAGTGGGCACCTCCCTCTGGGACTGGGGCATCTCCCTCTGGAACTGCGCACCTCCTTCTGGGAATGGGCACCTCCCTCTGAGGTTGGGCACCTCCCTCTGGGACTGGGAACCTCCCTCTGGGACTGGGCAGCTCCCTCTGGGACAGGGCACTTCCGGTTGGAACTGGGCACCACCCTCTGGGACTGCGACATCTCCCTCTGGGATAGGGCCACCTCCCTCTGGGACTGGGCACCTCCCTCTGGGACTGGGCAACTCCTTCTGGGACTGGGCACCTCACTCTGGGACAGCGGCATTTCCCTCTGGAACTCCGCACCTCCCTCTGGGACTGGGCAACTCCCTCTGGGAATGGGCACCTCCCTCTGGGGCTGGGCACCTCCCTCTGGGACTGAGCACCTCCCGCTGGGACTGCGCCATCTCCCTCTGGGACAGGGCCATCTCACCCTGGGACTGGGTACCTCCCTCTGGGACTGGGCACCTCCCTCTAGGACTGGGCACCTCCCACTGGGACAGGGCACCTCCCGCTGGGACTGGGCACCTCCATCTGGGACTGCTCCATCTCCCTCTGGGACTGGGCCATCTCCCTCTGGGATTGGGACCTCCCTCTTGGGCTGGACACCTTCCTCTCGGACTGGGCATCTTCCTCTGGCACTGCGCCATCTCCCTCTGGGACTGGGCAGCTCCCTCTGCGACGGCGCCATCTCACTATGGGACGGCGCCAACTCCCTCTGGGACTGGGCACCCCCCTCTGCCACTGGGCACATCCCTATGGGACTGGGCACCTCTTTCTGGGACTGGGCACATCCCTCTGGGACTGGGCACATCCCTCTCGGGGTGCGCCATCTCCCTCTGGGACTGCGCCATCTCCCTCTGGGACTGGGCATCTCCCTCTGGGACTGCGCCATCTCCCTCTGGGACTGGGCACCTCCCTCTGGGACTGGGCATCTCCCTCTGCGACGGCGCCATTTCTCTCTGGGATGGGGCACCTCCCCCTGGGACTGGGCACCTCCCTCTGTGACTGGTGCGTCTCCCTATGGAACTGGGCCACCTCCCTCTGGGACTGGGCACCTCCGTCTGGGACTGGGCACCTCCATCTGGGACTGGGCATCTCCCTCTGGGACTGGGCACCTCCGTCTGGGACTGGGCATTTCCCTCTGGGACTGGCCATCTCCCTCTGGGACTGGGCACCTCCCTCTGGGACTGCGCCATCTCCCTCTCGGACTGGGCATCTCCCTCTAGGACTGCGCCATCTCCCTCTGCGATGGCGCCAACTCCCTCTGGGACTGGGCATCTCCCTCTGGGACTGGGCACCTCCCGCTGAGACTGGGCACATCCCTCTGGGACTGCGCCATTTCCCTCTGGGACAGGGCCACCTCACTCTGGGACTGGGTACCTCCCTCTGGGACTGGGCACCTCCCTCTAGTACTGGGGCATCTCCCTCTGGAACTGCGCACCTCCCCCTGGGAATGGGCACCTCCCTCTGGGAATGGGCACCTCCCTCTGGGGCTGGGCACTTCCCTCTCGGACTGGGCACCTCCCTATGGGACTGGACAACTCCCTCTGGAACTGCGCCATCGCCCTCTGGGACAGGGCCACCTCCCTATAGAACTGCGCACCTCCCTCTGGGACTGGGCAACTCCCTCTGGGAATGGGCACCTCCCTCTGGGGCTGGGCACCTCACTCTGGGACTGGGCATCTCCCTCTGGGACTGATCACATCCCTCTGGGACTGGGCACATCCCTCTCGGGGTGCGCCATCTCCCTCTGGGACTGCGCCATCTCCCTCTGGGACTGGGCATCTCCCTCTGGGACTGCGCCATCTCCCTCTGGGACTGGGCACCTCCCTCTGGGACTGGGCATCTCCCTCTGCGACTGGTGCTTCTCCCTGTGGAACTGGGCCACCTCCCTCTGGGACTGGGCACCACCGTCTGGGACTGGGCACCTCCATCTGGGACTGGGCATCTCCCTCTGGGACGGGGCACCTCCGTCTGGGACTGGGCACCTCCATCTGGGACTGGGCATTTCCCTCTGGGACTGGACATCTCCCTCTGGGACTGGGTACATACCTCTGGGACTGCGCCATCTCCCTCTGCGATGGCGCCAACTCCCTCTGGGACTGGGCATCTCCCTCTGGGACTGGGCACCTCCCGCTGAGACTGGGCACATCCCTCTGGGGCTGGGCACCTCCCTCTGGGACTGGGCATCTCCCTCTGGGACTGGGCACCTCCCGCTGGGACCTTGCAGCTCCCGCTGGGACTACGCCATCTCCCTCTGGGACAGGGCCACCTCACTCTGGGACTGGGTATCTCCCTCTGGGACTGGGCACCTCCCTCTAGGACTGGGTACCTCCCTCTGGGACTGGGCACCTCCCAAGCTGGGACGAGGCACCTCCATCTGGGACTGCGCTATCTCCCTTTGGGACTGGGCATCATCCTCTGGGACTGCGCCATCTCCCTCTGGGACTGTGCACCTCCATCTGGGACTGCGCCATCTCCCTCTGTGACGGGGCATTTCTCCTTGGGACTGGGCATCTCCCTCTCGGACTGGGCATCTCCCTCTAGGACAGCGCCATCTCCCTCTGCGATGGCGCCCCCTCCCTCTGGGACAGCGCCATCTCCCTCTGGGAACGGGGCAGCTCCCTCTGGGACTGGGCATCTCCCTCTGGGACAGGGGCATCTCCCTATGGGACGGGCACCTCCCTGTGGGACAGGGCACCTCCCGCTGAGATTTGGCACCTCCTTCTGGGACTGTGCACCTCACTCTGGGACTGGGGCATTTCCCTCTGGATCTGCGCACCTCCCTCTGGGACTGGGCAACTCCCTCTGGGAATGGGCACCTCCCTCTGAGGCTGGGCACCTCCCTCTGGGACTGAGCACCTCCCGCTGGGGCTGCGCCATCTCCCTCTGGGACAGGGCCATCTCACTCTGGGACTGGGTACCTCCCTCTGGGACTGGGCACCTCCATCTAGGACTAGGCAACTCCCTCTGGGACAGGGCACCTCCCGCTGGGACTGGGCACCTCCATCTGGGACTGCGCCTTTTCCCTCTGTGACTGGGCCATCTCCCTCTGGGACTGGGACATCCCTCTGGGGCTGGGCACCTCCGTCTCGGACTGGGCATCTTCCTCTGGCACTGCGCCATCTCCCTCTGGGACTGGGCACCACCCTCTGGGACTGGGCACCTCACAATGGGACTGGGCACCTCCTTCTGGGACTGGGCACATCCCTCTGGGACTAAGCACATCCCTCTCGGGGTGCGCCATCTCCCTCTGGGACTGTGCCATCTCCCTCTGGGACTGGGCATCTCCCTCTGGGACTGCGCCATCTCCCTCTGTGACTGGGACCCTCCCTCTGGAACTGGGCCACCTCCCTCTGGGACTGGGCACCTCCGTCTGGGACTGGGCACCTCCATCTGGGACAGGGCATCTCCCTCTGGGACTGGGCACCTCCGTCTGGGACTGGGCATTTCCCTCTGGTACTGGACATCTCCCTCTGGGACTGGGCACCCCCCGCTGAGACTGGGCACTTCCCTCTGGGACTGCGCCATTTCCCTCTGGGACAGGGCCACCTCACTCTGGGACTGGGTACCTCCCTCTGGGACTGGGCACCTCCCTCTAGTACTGGGGCATCTCCCTCTGGAACTGCGGACCTCCCCCTGGGAATGGGCGCCTCCCTCTGGGAATGGGCACCTCCCTCTGGGGCTGGGCACTTCCCTCTCGGACTGGGCACCTCCCTATGGGACTGGGCAACTCCATTTGGGACAGGGCACCTCCCTCTGGTACTGCGCCATCTCCCTCTGGGACAGGGCAACATCCCTCTGGGACTGGGTACCTCTCTCTGGGACGGGCACCTCCCTGTGGGTCAGGGAACCTCCCGCTGAGACTTGGCACCTCCCTCTGGAACTGCGCCATCGCCCTCTGGGACAGGGCCACCTTTCTATAGAACTGCGCACCTCCCTCTGGGACTGGGCAACTCCCTCTGGGAATGGGCACCTCCCTCTGGGGCTGGGCACCTCCCTCTGGGACTGGGCATCTCCCTCTGGGACTGATCACATCCCTCTGGGACTGGGCATCTCCCTCTGGGACTGGGCACCTCCGTCTGGGACTGGGCATTTCCCTCTGGGACTGCGCCATCTGCATCTGTGACAGGGCATCTCCCTCTGGGACTGCGCCATCTCCCTCTGGGACTGGGCACCTCTTTCTGGGACTGGGCATCTCCCTCTGCGACGGCGCCATTTCCCTCTGGGATGGGGCACCTCCCTCTGGGACTGGGCACCACCCTCTGTGACTGGGAACCTCCCTCTGGAACTGGGCCACCTACCTCTGGGACTGGGCACCTCCGTCTGGGACTGGGCACCTCCATCTGGGACTGGGCATCTCCCTCTGGGACTGGGCACCTCCGTCTGGGACTGGGCATTTCCCTCTGGGACTGGACATCACCCTCTGGGAATGGGCACCTCCCTCTGGGACTGCGCCATCTCCCTCTGTGAAAGGGCATCTCCCTCTGGCACTGGGCATCTCCCTCTGGGACTGGGCACCTCCCGCTGAGTCTGGGCACATCCCTCTGGGACTGCACCATTTCCCTCTGTGACAGGGCCGCCTCACTCTGGGACTGGGAACCTCCCTCTGGGACTGCGCACCTCCCTCTAGTACTAGGGCATCTCCCTCTGGAACTCCGCACCTCCCTCTGTGACTGGGTACCTCCCTCTGGGAATGGGCACCTCCCTCTGGGGCTGGGCACTTCCCTCTGGGATGGGTACCTCCCTATGGGACTGGGCAACTCCATTTGGGACAGGGCACGTCGCGCTGGGACTGGGCACCTCCCTGTGGGACAGCGCCATCTCCCTCAGGGACAGGGCAACATGCCTCTGGGACTGGGTACCTCCCTCTGGGACGGGCACCTCCCTGTGGGACAGGGCACCTCCCGCTGAGACTTGGCACCTCCCTCTGGAACTGCGCCATCTCCCTCTGGGACAGGGTCACCTCCCTCTAGAACTGCGCACCTCCCTCTGGGACTGGGCAACTCTCTCTGGGAATGGGCACCTCCCTCTGGGGCTTGGCACCTCCCTCTGGGACTGGGCATCTCCCTCTGGGACTGGGCACCTCCCGCTGCGACTGGGCAGCTCCCGCTGGGACTGCGCCATCTCCCTCTGGGACAGGGCCACCTCACTCTGGGACTGGGTGCCTCCCTCTGGGACTGGGCACCTCCCTCTAGGACTGGGTACCTCCCTCTGGGACAGGGCACCTCCCGCTGGGACTGGGCACCTCCATCTGGGACTGCGCTATCTCCCTCTGGGACTGGGCATCTCCCTCTGGAACTGCGCCATCTCCCTCTGGGACTGCGCACCACCATCTGGTACTGCGCCATCTCCCTCTGTGACTGGCCATCTCCCTCTCGGACTGGGCATCTCCCTCTAGGACTGCGCCATCTCCCTCTGCGATGGCGCCACCTCCCTCTGGGACTGTGCCATCTCCCTCTGGGAACGGGGCACCTCCCTCTGGGACTGGGCATCTCCCTCTGGGACAGGTGCATCTCCCAATGGGACTGGGCAACTCCATCTGGAACAGGGCACCTCCCGCTGGGACTGGGCACCTCCCTCTGGGACTGCGCCATCTCCCTCTGGGACAGGTCCACCTCCCTCTGGGACTGGGCACCTCCCTCTGGGACTGGGTACCTCCTTCTGGGACTGGGCACATCCCTCTGGGACTGGGGCATCTCCCTCTTGAACTGCGCACCTCCCTCTGGGACTGGGCAACTCCCTCTGGGAATGGGCACCTCCCTCTGGGGCTGGGCACCTCCCTCTGGGACTGGGCATCTCCCTCTGGGACTGGGGAACTCCCGCTGGGACTGGGCAGCACCCGCTGGGACTGCGCCATCTCCCTCTGGGGCAGGGCCACCTCACTCTGGGACTCGGTACCTCCCTCTGGGACTGGGCACCTCCCTCTAGGACTGGGTACCTCCCTCTGGGACAGGGCACCTCCAGCTGGGACTTGGCACCTCCATCTGGGATTGCGCCATCTCCGTCTGTGACTGGGCATCTCCCTCTGGGACTGGGCATCTCCCTCTCGGACTGGGCATCTCTCTCTAGGACTGCGCCATCTCCATCTGCGATGGCGCCACCTCCCTCTGGGACTGCGCCATATCCCTCTGGGAACGGGGCAGCTCCCCTTGGGACTGGGCATCTCCCTCTGGGACAGGAGCATCTCCCTCTGGGAACATGGCAGCTCCCTCTGACACTGGGCAGCTCCCTCTGCGACGGGGACTGGGCACCTCCATCTGGGACTGCGCCATCTCCCTCTGCGATGGCACCACCTCCCTCTGGGACGGCGCCGTCTCCCTCTGGGAACGGGGCAGCTCCTTCTGGGAACAGAGCAGCTCCCTCTGCGATTTGGCACCTCCTTCTGGGACTGGGCCCCTCCCTCTGGGACTGGGCAACCACTGGGAATGGGACCTTCCTCTGGGACTGGGCACCTCCCTCTCGGACTGGGGCTTCTCCCTCTGGCACTAGGCACCTCCTTCTGGGACTGGGCACCTCCTCTGGGATTGGGCCCATCCCTCTGGGACTGCGCCATCTCCCTCTGGGACTGGCCATCTCCATCTGGGACTAGTCATCTCACTCTGGGACTGGGCATCTCCCTCTGGAACTGCGCCATCTCCCTCTGGGACTGTGCATATCCCTCTGGGATTGGGTCATCTCCCTCTGGGACTGGGCATCTCCCTCTGGGACTGGGCATCTCCCTCTGGGACTGGGCACCTCCGTCTATGCCTGGGCATCTCCCTCTGGGACAGGGCCATCTCGCTCTGGGACTGGGTACCTCCCTCTGGGACTGGGCACCTACCTCTAGGACTGGGCGCCTCCCTCTGGGACAGGGCACCTCCCGCTGGGACTGGGCACCTCCCTCTGCAACGGTGCCATCTCACTATGGGACTGCGCCATCTCCCTCTGGGACTGTGCACCTCCCTCTGGGACTGGGCACCTCCCTGTGGGACTGGGCACCTCCTTCTGGGACTGGGCACATCCATCTGGGACTGGGCACATCCCTCTCTGGGTGCGCCATCTCCCTCTGGGACTGCGCCATCTCCCTCTGGGACTGGGCATCTCCCTCTGGGACTGCGCCATCTCCCTCTGTGACTGGGCACCTCCCTCTGGGGCTGGGCACCTCCCTCTGGGACTGGGCATCTCCCTCTCGGACTGGGGAACTCCCGCTCTGACTGGGCAGCTCCCGCTGGGACTGCGCCATCTCCCTCTGGGACAGGGCCACCTCACTCTGGGACTGGGTACCTCCCTCGAGGACTGGGTACCTCCCTCTGGGACAGGGCACCTCCAGCTGGGACTTGGCACCTCCATCTGGGACTGCGCCATCTCCCTCTGTGACTGGGCATCTCCATCTGGGACTGGGCATCTCACTCTCGGACTGGGCATCTCTCTCTAGGACTGCGCCATCTCCCTCTGCGATGGCGCCACCTCCCTCTGGGACTGCGCCATCTCCCTCTGGGAACATGGCAGCTCCCCCTGAGACTGGGCAGCTCCCGCTGGGACTGCGCCATCTCCCTCTGAGACAGGGCCACCTCACTCTGGGACTGGGCACCTCCCTCTGGGACTGGGCACCTCCCTCTAGGACTGGGTACCTCCCTCTGGGACAGGGCACATCCCGCTGGGACTGGGCACATCCCGCTGGGCCTGCGCCATCTCCCTGTGGGACTGGGCATCTCCCTCTGGGACTGCGCCATCTCCCTCTGGGTCTGGGCACCTCCATCTGGGACTGCGCCATCTCCCTCTGCGATGGCACCACCTCCCTCTGGCACTGCGCCGTCTCCCTCTGGGAACGGGGCAGCTCCTTCTGTGACTGGGTTTCTCCCACTGGGTCAGGGGCATCTCCCTCTGGGAACAGGGCAGCTCCCTCTGCGACTTGGCACCTCCTTCTGGGACTGGGCCCCTCCCTCTGGGACTGGGCAACTCCCACTGGGAATGGGACCTTCCTCTGGGACTGGGCACCTCCCTCTCAGACTGGGGCTTCTCCCTCTGGCACTAGGCACCTCCTTCTGGGACTGGGCACCTCCTCTGGGGTTGGGCACATCCCTCTGGGACTGCGCCATCTCCCTCTGGGACTGGCCATCTCCATCTGGGACTAGTCATCTCACTCTGGGACTGGGCATCTCCCTCTGGAACTGGGCACATCAGTCTGGGATTGGGCATCTCCCTCTGGGACTGGGCATCTCCCTCTGGGACTGCGCCATCTCCCTCTGGGACTGAGCATATCCCTCTGGGATTGGGTCATCTCCCTCTGGGACTGGGCATCTCCCTCTGGGACTGGGCATCTCCCTCTGGGACAGGGCACCTCCGTCTATGCCAGGGCATCTCCCTCTAGGACAGGGCCATCTCACTCTGGGACTGGGTACCTCCCTCTGGGACTGGGCACCTCCCTCTAGGACAGGGCGCCTCCCTCTGGGACAGGGCACCTCCCGCTGGGACTGGGCACCTCCCTCTGCGACGGCGCCATCTCACTATGGGACTGCGCCATCTCCCTCTGGGACTGTGCACCTCCGTCTGGGACTGGGCACCTCCCTATGGGACTGGGCACCTCCTTCTGGGACTGGGCACATCCCTCTGGGACTGGGCACATCCCTCTGGGACTGCGCCATCTCCCTCTGGGACTGGGAACCTCCCTCTGGGACTGGGCATCTCCCTCTGCGACGGCGCCATTTCCCTCTGGGATGGGGCACCTCCCTCTGGGACTGGGCACCTCCCGCTGTGACTGGGGCTTCTCCCTCTGGAACTGGGCAACCTCCCTCTGGGACTGGGCACCTCCGTCTGGGACTGGGCACTCCATCTGGGACTGGGCATCTCCCTCTGGGACTGGGCACCTCCGTCTGGGACTGGGCATTTCCCTCTGGGACTGGACATCTCCCTCTGGGACTGGGCATCTCCCTCTGGGACTGCGCCATCTCCCTCTGTGACAGGGCATCTCCCTCTGGGACTGGGCATCTCCCTCTAGGACTGCGCGATCTCCCTCTGCGATGGCGCCAACTCCCTCTGGGACTGGGTATCTCCCTCTGGGACTGGGCACCTCCCGCTGAGTCTGGGCACATCCCTCTGGGACTGCACCATTTCCCTCTGTGACAGGGCCACCTCACTCTGGGACTGGGTACCTCCCTCTGGGACTGGGCACCTCCCTCTAGTACTGGGGCATCTCCCTCTGGAACTGCGCACCTCCCTCTGTGACTAGGCACCTCCCTCTGGGAATGGGCACCTCCCTCTGGGGCTGGGCACTTCCCTCTGGGACTGGGCACCTCCCTATGGGACTGGGCAACTCCATTTGGGACAGGGCACGTCCCGCTGGGACTGGGCACCTCCCTGTGGGACAGCGCCATCTCCCTCAGGGACAGGGCAAAATCCCTCTGGGACTGGGCACCTCCCTCTGGGCCGGGCACCTCCCTGTGGGACAGGGCACCTCCCGCTGAGACTTGGCACCTCCCTCTGGAACTGCGCCATCTCCCTCTGGGACAGGGTCACCTCCCTCTAGAACTGCGCACCTCCCTCTGGGACTGGGCAACTCCCTCTGGGAATGGGCACCTCCCTCTGGGGCTGGGCACCTCCCTCTGGGACTGGGCATCTCCCTCTGGGACTGGGCACCTCCCGCTGGGACAGGGCAGCTCCCGCTGGGACTGCGCCATCTCCCTCTGGGACAGGGCCACCTCACTCTGGGACTGGGTACCTCCCTCTGGGACTGGGCACCTCCCTCTAGGACTGGGTACCTCCCGCTGGGACAGGGCAACTCCCGCCTGGACTGGGCACCTCCATCTGGGACTGCGCTATCTCCCTCTGGGACTGGGCATCTCCCTCTGGGACTGCGCCATCTCCCTCTGGGACTGCGCACCACCATCTGGTACTGCGCCATCTCCCTCTGTGACTGGGCATCTCCCTCTCGGACTGGGCATCTCACTCTAGGACTGCGCCATCTCCCTCTGCGATGGCGCCACCTCCCTCTGGGACTGCGCCATCTCCCTCTGGGAACGGGGCAGCTCCCTCTGGGACTGGGCATCTCCCTCTGGGACAGGGGCATCTCCCTATGGGACTGGGCAACTCCATCTGGGACAGGGCACCTCCCGCTGGGACTGGGCACCTCCCTCTGGGACTGCGCCATCTCCCTCTGGGACAGGGCAAAATCCCTCTGGGACTGGGTACCTCCCTCTGGGACGGGCACCTCCCTGTGGGACAGGGCACCTCCCGCTGAGACTTGGCACCTCCCTCTGGAACTGCGCCATCTCCTTCTGGGACAGGTCCACCTCCCTCTGGGACTGGGTACCTCCCTCTGGGACTGGGTACCTCCTTCTGGGACTGGGCACATCCCTCTGGGACTGGGGCATCTCCCTCTTGAACTGCGCACCTCCCTCTGGGACTGGGCAACTCCCTCTGGGAATGGGCACTTCCCTCTGGGGCTGAGGCACCTCCCTCTGGGACTGGGCATCTCCCTCTGGGACTGGGGAACTCCCGCTGGGACTGGGCAGCTCCCGCTGGGACTGCGCCATCTCCCTCTGGGACAGGGCCACCTCTCTCTGGGACTGGGTACCTCCCTCTGGGACTGGGCACCTCCCTCCAGGACTGGGTACCTCCCTCTGGGACAGGGCACCTCCAGCTGGGACTGCGCCATCTACCTCCGGGACTGGGCATCTCCCACTGGGACTGCGCCACCTCCCTCTGGGACTGTGCACCCCCATCTGGGACTGCGCCATCTCCCTCTGTGACTGGGCATCTCCCTCTGGAACTGGGCATCTCCCTCTCGGACTGGGCATCTCTCTCTAGGACTGCGCCATCTCCCTCTGCGATGGCGCCACCTCCCTCTGGGACTGCGCCATCTCCCTCTGGGAACGGGGCAGCTCCCTCTGACACTGGGCAGCTCCCGCTGGGACTGCGCCATCTCCCTCTGGGACAGGGCCACCTCACTCTGGGACTGGGTACCTTCCTCTGGGACTGGGCACATCCCGCTGGGACTGGGCACCTCCATCTGGGACTGCGCCATCTCCCTGTGGGACAGGGCATCTCCCTCTGGGACTGCGCCATCTCCCTCTGGGACTGGGCACCTCCATCTGGGACTGCGCCATCTCCCTCTGCGATTGCACCACCTCCCTCTGGGACTGCGCCGTCTCCCTCTGGGAACGGGGCAGCTCCTTCAGGGACTGGGTATCTCCCACTGAGACAGGGGCATCTCCCTCTGGGAACAGGGCAGCTCCCTCTGCGACTTGGCACCTCCTTCTGGGACTGGGCCCCTCCCTCTGGGACGGGGCAACTCCCACTGGGAATGGGACCTTCCTCTGGGAGTGGGCACCTCCCTCTCGGACTGGGGCTTCTCCCTCTGGCACTAGGCACCTCCTTCTGTGACTGGGCACCTCCTCTGGGGTTGGGCACATCCCTCTGGGACTGCGCCATCTCACTCTGGGACTGGCCATCTCCATCTGGGACTAGTCATCTCCCTCTGGGACTGGGCATCTCCCTCTGGAACTGGGCACATCCGTCTGGGACTGGGCATCTCCCTCTCGGACTGGGCATCTCCCTCTAGGACTGCGCCTTCTCCCTCTGCGATGGCGCCACCTCCCTCTGGGACTGCGCCATCTCCCTCTGGGAACGGGGCAGCTCACTCTGGGACTGGGGCATCTCCCACTGGGACAGGGGCATCTACCTCTAGGACTGGGCACCTCCCGCTGGGACTGCGCCATCTCCCTCAGGGACTGGGCACCTCCCTCGGGGACTGAGCATTTCCCTCAAGGACTGGGTCATCTCCCTCTGGGACTGGGCATCTCCCTCTGAGACTGGGCATCTCCCTCTGGGACTGGGTCACCTCCCTCTGGGACTGGGAATCTCCCTCTGGGATTGGGCAACTCCCTCTGGGACTGGGGCTTTTCCCTCTGGGACTGGGCACCTCCCTCTGGGACTGGGGCTTCTCATTCTGGCACTAGGCACCTCCCATTGGGACTGCGCCATCTCCCTCTGGGACTGCACACCTGCCTTTGGGACTGGGCACCTCCCTCTGGGACTACGGCAGCTCCCTCACGGACTGGGCATCTCACTCTAGGACTGCGCCATCTCCCTCTGCGTTGGCGCCACCTCCCTCTGGGACTGTGGCACCTCCCTCTGGGAACAGGGCAGCTCCCTCTGGGACTGGGCATCTCCCTGTGGGACTGGGCATCTCCCTCTCGGACTGGGCATCTCCCTCTAGGACTGCGCCATCTCCCTCTGCGATGGCACCACCTCCCTCTGGGTCTGCGCCATCTCCCTCTGGGAACGGGGCACCTCCCTCTGGGACTGGGCACATCCGTCTGGGACTGGGCATATCCCTCTGGGACTGGGCATCTCACTCTGGGACTGGGAATCTCCCTCTGGGTCTGGGCACATCCGTCTGGGACTGGGCATCTCCCTCTGGGACTGCGCCATCGCCCTCTGGGACTGAGCATATCCCTCTGGGATTGGGTCATCTCCCTCTGGGACTGGGCATCTCCCTCTGGGACTGGGCACCTCCGTCTATTCCTGGGCATCTCCCTCTGGGACTGGGCACCTCCTTCTGGGACCGGGCCCCTCCCTCTGGGACTGGGGCATCTCCCTCTGGGACTGGGTAAATCTCTCTGGGACTGGGCACCTCCCTCTGGGACTGCGCATCTCCCACTGGGACTATGCATCTCCCACTGGGACTGCGCCATCTCCCTCTGGGACTGGGCACCTCCCTCTGGGACTGCGCCATCTCCCTCTGTGACTGGGAATCTCCCTCTGGGACTGCGCATCTCCCTCTCGGACTGGGCAGCTCACTCAAGGACTGGGCATCACCCTCTGCGACTGTGGCATCTCCCTCTGGAACAGGGCAGCTCCCTCTGGGACTGGGCATCTCCATCTGGGACTGAGCATCTCCCTCTGGGACTGGGCAGCTCTCTCTGGGACTGCGCCATCTCCCTCTGGGACTGGGCATCTCCCTCTCGGACTGGGCATCACCCTCTAGGACTGCGCCATCTCCCTCTGCGATGGCGCCACCTCCCTCTGGGACTGCGCCATCTCCCTCTGAGACTTGGCATCTGCCTCTGGGACTGGGCACCTCCCTCTAGGACTGCATACCTCCCTCTGGGACTGGGGCTTCTCATTCTGGCACTAGGCACCTCCCATTGGGACGGCGCCATCTCCCTCTGGGACTGCACACCTCATTTTTGGGACTGGGCACCTCCCTCTGGGACTTCGGCAGCCCCCTCACGGACTGGGCATCTCACACTAGGACTGCGCTATCTCCCTCTGCGATGGCGCCACCTCCCACTAGGAGTGCGCCATCTCCCTCTGGTACTGCGTCATCTCCCTCTGTGACTGGGCATCTCCCTCTGAGACTGGGCATCTCCCTCTCGGACTGGGCATCTCCCTCTACGACTGCGCAATCTCCCTCTGCGATGGCACCTCCTCCCTCTGGGACTGCGCCACCTCCCTCTGGGACTGGGAACATCCGTCTGGGACTGGGCATCTCCCTCTGGGACTGGGCATCTCCCTCTGGGACTGCGCCATCTCCCTCTGGGACTGAGCATTTCTCTCAAGGACTGGGTCATCTCCCTCTGGGACTGGGCATCTCCCTCTGGGACTGGACATCTCCCTCTGGGACTGGATATCTCCCTCTGGGACTGGGCATCACCCTCTGAGACTGGGCATCTCCCTCTGTGAATGGGCATCTCCCTCTGGGACTGGGTCACCTCCCTCTGGGACTGGGCAGCACCCTCTGGATCTGGGCACATCCCTCTGGGTCTGCGCCATCTCCCTCTGGGATTGGGCAACTCCCTCTGGGACTGGGCACCTCCCTCTGGGACTGGGCACGTCCGTCTGGCACTGGGCATCTCCCTCTGGGACTGGGCATCTCCCTCTGGGGCTGGGCACCTCGCTCTGGGACTGCGCCATCTCCCTCTGTGAGTGGGCACCTCGCTCTGGGACTGCGCCATCTCCCTCTGTGAGTGGGCACCTCCCTCTAGGACGGCGCCATCTCCCTCTGCGATGGCGCCACCTCCCTCTGGGACTGCGCCATTTTCCTTTGGGACTGGGCATCTCCCTCTGGGAACAGGGCAGCTCCCTCTGGGACTGGGCATCTCCCTCTGGGACTGAGCATCTCCCTCTGGGACTGGGCAGCTCCCTCTGGGACTGCGCCATCTCCCTCTGGGACTGGGCATCTCCCTCTCGGGCTGGGCTCTCTCTGTAGGACTGCGCCATCTCCCTCTGTGACTGGGCACCTCCCTCGGGGACTGGGGCATCTACCTCTGGGACTGGGGCATCCACATCTGGACTGGACACCTCCAGCTGGGACTGGGCATCTCTTACTGGGACTGGGCACCTCCGTCTGTGACTGGGCATCTCCCTCTGAGACTGGGCATCTCCCTATGGGACTGGGTCACCTCCCTCTGGCACTGGGCATCTCCCTCTGGGACTGGGCATCTCCCTCTGGGACTGGGCACCTCCCTCTGGGACTGCGCCATCTCCCTCTGTGACTGGGCACATCCGTCTGGGACTGTGGCATCTCCCTCTCGGACAGGGCATCTCCCTCTAGGACGGCACCACCTCCCTCTGCGATGGCGGCACCTCCCTCTGGGACTGCGCCATCTCCCTCTGGGACTGGGCATCTCCATCTGGGACTGTGGCATCTCCCTCTGGGAACATGGCAGCTCCCTCTGGGACTGGGCATCTCCCACTGGGACTGAGCATCTCCCTCTGGGATTGGGCAGCTCCCTCTGTGACTGCGCCAGCTCCCTCTGGTACTGGGCATCTCCCTCTCGGGCTGGGCATCTCCCTCTAGGACTGCGCCATCTCCCGCTGGGACTGGGCAACTCCCTCTGGGACTGGGGCATCTACCTCTGGGACTTGGACATCCACCTCTGGGACTGGGCACCTCCATTTGGGACTGGGCATCTCTTACTGGGACTGGGCACCTCCCTCTGGGAGTGGGGCTTCTCCCACTTGGACTGGGCACCGCCATCTGGGACTGGGCACCTCTCTCTGGGACTGGGGCATCTCCCTCTGGGACTGGGCACCTCCCTCTGGGACTGCGCCACCTCCCTCTGGGACTGGGCACCTCCCTCTGCGACGGCGCCATCTCCCTCTGGGACTGCGCCATCTCCCTCTGGGACTGGGCACCTCCCTCTGGGACTGGGCACCTAACTCTGGGACTGGGCAATTCCCTCTGGGACTGCTACCTTTTTCTGGGACTGGGCACCTCCCTCTGGGACGGGGCACCTCCCTCTGGGACTGAGCAATTCCCTCTGGGACTGGGCACCTCCGGCTGGGACTGGGCAGCGCCCGCTGGGACTGCGCCATCTCCCTCTGGGACAGGGCCATCTCACTCTGGGACTGGGTACCTCCCTCTGGGACTGGGCACCTCCCTCTAGGACTGGGTACCTCCCTCTGGGACAGGGCACCTCCGGCTGGGACTGGGCACCTCCATCTGGGACTGCGCGATCTCCCTCTGGGACTGGGCATCTCCCTCTGGGACTGCGCCATCTCCCTCTGGGACGGGGCACCTCCATCTGGGACTGCTCCATCTCCCTCTGTGACGGGGCATCTCCCTCTGGGACTGGGCATCTCCCTCTGGGACAGGGGCTCCTCCCTTTGGGACTGGGCAACTCCATCTGGGACAGGGCACCTGCCGATGGGACTGGGCACCTCCCTCTGGGACTGCGCCATCTCCCTCTGGGACAGGGCAACATCCCTCTGGGACTGGGTACCTAACTCTGGCACTGGGCACCTCCCTCTAGGACTGGGTACCTCCCTCTGGGACAGGACACCCCCCGCTGAGACTTGGCACCTCCCTCTGGAACAGCGCCATCTCCCTCTGGGACAGGACCACCTCCCTCTGGGACTGGGCACCTCCCTCTGGGACTGGATACCTGCTTCTGGGACTGGGCACATCCCTCTGGGACTGGGGCATCTCCCTCTTGAACTGCGCACCTCCCTCTGGGACTGGGCAACTCCCTCTGGGAATGGGAACCTCCCTCTGGGGCTGGGCACCTCCCTCTGGGACAGGGCATCTCCCTCTGGGACTGGGGAACTCACGCTGGGACTGGGCAGCTCCCGCTGGGACCTCGCCATCTCCCTCTGGGACAGGGCCACCTCACTCTGTGACTGGGTACCTCCCTCTGGGACTGGGCACCTCCCTCTAGGACTGGGTACCTCCCTCTGGGACAGGGCACCTCCCGCTGGGACTTGGCACCTCCATCTGGGACTGCGCCATCTCGTTCTGGGACTGGGCATCTCCCTCTGGGACTGCGAAACCTCCCTCTGGGACTGGGCACCTCCATCTGGGACTGCGCCATCTCCCTCTGTGACTGGGCATCTCCCTCTGGGACTGGGCATCTCCCTCTCGGACTGGGCATCTCTCTCTAGGACAGCGCCATCTCCCTCTGCGATGGCGCCATCTCCCTCTGGGACTGCGCCATCTCCCTCTGGGAACGGGGCAGCTCCCCCTGGTACAGGGCATCTCCCTCTGGGGCAGGGGCATCTCCCTCTGGGAACATGGCAGCTCCCTCTGGGACTGGGCAGCTCCCGCGGGGACTGCGCCATCTCCCTCTGGGACAGGGCCACCTCACTCTGCGACTGGGTACATCCCTCTGGGACTGGGCACCTCCCTCTAGGACTGGGTACCTCCCTCTGGGACAGGGCATCTCCCGCTGGGACTGGGCCCCTCCATCTGGGACTGCGCCATCTCCCTCTGGGACTCGGCACCTCCATCTGTGACTGCGCAATCTCCCTCTGTGACTGGGCATCTCCCTCTGGGACTGGGCATCTCCCTCTCGGACTGGGCATCTCCCTCTAGGACTGCGCCATCTCCCTCTGCGATGGCGCCACCTCCCTCTGGGACTGCGTCGTCTCCCTCTGGGAACGGGGCAGCTCCCTTTGGGACTGGGTATCTCCCACTGGGACAGGGGCATCTCTATCTGGGAACAGGGCAGCTCCCTCTGGGACTTGGCACCTCCTTCTGGGACTGGGCACCTCCCACTGGGAATGGGACCTTCCTCTGGGACCGGGCACCTCCCTCTCGGACTGGGGCTTCTCCCTCTGGGACTAGTCATCTCCCTCTGGGACTGGGCATCTCCCTATGGGACTGGGCACATCCGTCTGGGACTGGTCATCTCCGTCTGGGACTGGGCATCTCCCTCTGGGACTGCGCCATCTCCCTCTGGGACTGAGCATATCCCTCTGGAATTGGGTCATCTCCCTCTGGGACTGGGCATCTCCCGCTGGAACTGGGCATCTCCCTCTGGGACTGGGCACCTCCGTCTATGCCTGGGCATTTCCCTCTGGGACTGGGCACCTG
The DNA here is from genome assembly GCF_047496885.1 of Scyliorhinus torazame. Classification (NCBI taxonomy): domain Eukaryota; kingdom Metazoa; phylum Chordata; class Chondrichthyes; order Carcharhiniformes; family Scyliorhinidae; genus Scyliorhinus; species Scyliorhinus torazame. Next base: position 379,778,252 of record NC_092709.1, read on the forward strand.
CTTCTGGGACCGGGCCCCTCCCTCTGGGACTGGGGCATCTCCCTCTGGGACTGAGCAATTCCCTCTGGGACTGGGCACCTCCCTCTGGGACTGTGCATCTCCCTCTCGGACTGGGCATCTCCCACTGGGACTGCGCTATCTTCCTCTGGGACTGGGCACCTCTCTCTGGGACTGCGCCATCTCCCTCTGTGACTGGGCATCTCCCTCTGGGACTGGGCATCTCCCTCTCGGACTGGGCAGCTCCCTCAAGTACTGGGAATCACCCTCTGCGACTGTGGCATTTCACTCTGGAACAGGGCAGCTCCCTCTGGGACTGGGCATCTCCATCTGGGACTGAGCATCTCAATCTGGGACTGGGCAGCTCTCGCTGGGACTGCACCATCTCCCTCTGGGATTGGGCATCTCCCTCTCGGACTGGGCGTCTACCTCTAAGACTGCGCCTTCTCCCTCTGCGTTGCGCCACCTCCCTCTGGGACTGCGCCATCTCCCTCTGTGAAGGGGCATCTCCCTCTGGGACTGCGCCATTTCCCGCTGCGACTGGGCAACTCCCTCTGGGACTGGGGAATCTACCTCTGGGACTTGGACATCCACCTCTGGGACTGGGCACCTCCATCTGGGACTGGGCATCTCTTACTGGGACTGGGCACCTCCCTCTGGGAGTGGGGTTTCTCCCTCTTGGACTGGGCACCTCCATCTGGGACTGGGCACCTCTCTCTGGGACTGGGGCATCTCCCTCTGGGACTGGGCACCTCCCTCTGGGACTGCGCCACCTCCCCCTGGGACTGGGCACCTCCCTCTGCGACGGCGCCATCTCCCTCTGGGACTGCGCCATCTCCCTCTGGGACTGGGCACCTCCCTCTGGGACTGGGCACCTCCCTCTGGGACTGGGCACCTCCTTCTGGGACTGCTACCTTTTTCTGGGACTCGGCACCTCCCTCTGGGACGGGGCCCCTCCCTCTGGGCCTGAGCAATTCCCTCTGGGACTGGGCACCTCCGGCTGGGACTGGGCAGCGCCCGCTGGGACTGCGCCATCTCCCTCTGGGACAGGGCCACCTCACTCTGGGACTGGGTACCTCCCTCTGGGACTGGGCACCTCCCTCTAGGACTGGGTACCTCCCTCTGGGACAGGGCACCTCCGGCTGGGACTGGGCACCTCCATCTGGGACTGCGCGATCTCCCTCTGGGACTGGGCATCTCCCTCTGGGACTGCGCCATCTCCCTCTGGGACGGGGCACCTTTCATCTGGGACTGCACCATCTCCCTCTGTGACGGGGCATCTCCCTCTGGGACTGGGCATCTCCCTCTGGGACAGGGGCTCCTCCCTATGGGACTGGGCAACTCCATCTGGGACAGGGCACCTGCCGATGGGACTGGGCACCTCCCTCTGGGACTGCGCCATCTCCCTCTGGGACAGGGCAACATCCCTCTGGGACTGGGTACCTAACTCTGGGACTGGGCACCTCCCTCTAGGACTGGGTACCTCCCTCTGGGACAGGACACCCCACCGCTGAGACTTGGCACCTCCCTCTGGAACAGCGCCTTCTCCCTCTGGGACAGGACCACCTCCCTCTGGGACTGCGACACCTCCCTCTGGGACTGGGCACCTCCATCTGGGACTGCGCCATCTCCCTCTGTGACTGGGCATCTCCCTCTGGGACTGGGCATCTCCCTTTCGGACTGGGCATCTCTCTCTAGGACTGCGCCATCGCCCTCTGCGATGGCGCCAACTCCCTCTGGGACTGCGCCATCTCCCTCTGGGAACGGGGCAGCTCCCCCTGGGACAGGGCATCTCCCTCTGGGGCAGGGGCATCTCCCTCTGGGAACATGGCAGCTCCCTCTGGGACTGGGCAGCTCCCGCTGGGACTGCGCCATCTCCCTCTGGGACAGGGCCACCAAACTCTACGACTGGGTACATCCCTCTGGGACTGGGCACCTCCCTCTAGGACTGGGTACCTCCCTCTGGGACAGGGCATCTCCCGCTGGGACTGGGCACCTCCATCTGGGACTGCGCCATCTCCCTCTAGGACTGGGCATCTCCCTCTGGGACTGCGCCATCTCCCTCTGGGACTCGGCACCTTCATCTGTGACTGCGCAATCTCCCACTGTGACTGGGCATCTCCCTCTGGGACTGGGCATCTCCCTCTCGGACTGGGCATCTCCCTCTAAGACTGCGCCATCTCCCTCTGCGATGGCGCCACCTCCCACTGGGACTGCGTCGTCTCCCTCTGGGAACGGGGCAGCTCCCTTTGGGACTGGGTATCTCCCACTGGGACAGGGGCATCTCCCTCTGGGAACAGGGCAGCTCCCTCTGGGACTTGGCACCTCCTTCTGGGACTGGGCACCTCCCACTGGGAATGGGACCTTCCTCTGGGACCGGGCACCTCCCTCTCGGACTGGGGCTTCTCCCTCTGGGACTAGTCATCTCCCTCTGGGACTGGGCATCTCCCTATGGGACTGGGCACATCCGTCTGTGACTGGCCATCTCCCTCTGGGACTGGGCATCTCCCTCTGGGACTGCGCCATCTCCCTCTGGGACTGAGCATATCCCTCTGGGATTGGGTCATCTCGCTCTGGGACTGGTCATCTCCCGCTGGGACTGGGCATCTCCCTCTGGGACTGAGCACCTCCGTCTATGCCTGGGCATTTCCCTCTGGGACTGGGCACCTGCTTCTGGGACCGGGCCCCTCCCTCTGGGACTGGGGCATCTCCCTCTGGGACTGAGCAATTCCCTCTGGGACTGGGCACCTCCCTCTGGGACTGCGCATCTCCCTCTCGGACTGGGCATCTCCCACTGGGACTGCGCCATCTTCCTCTGGGACTGGGCACCTCTCTCTGGGACTGCGCCATCTCCCTCTGTGACTGGGTATCTCCGGCTGGGACTGGGCAGCGCCCGCTGGGACTGCGCCATCTTCCTCTGGGACAGGGCCACCTTACTCTGGGACTGGGTACCTCCCTCTGGGACTGGGCACCTCCCTCTAGGACTGGGTACCTCCCTCTGGGACAGGGCACCTCCGGCTGGGACTGGGCACCTCGATCTGGGACTGCGCGATCTCCCTCTGGGACTGGGCATCTCCCTCTGTGACTGCGCCATCTCCCTCTGGGACGGGGCACCTCCATCTGGGACTGCACCATCTCCCTCTGTGGCGGGGCATCTCCCTCTGGGACTGGGCATCTCCCTCTGGGACAGGGGATCCTCCCTATGGGACTGAGCAACTCCATCTGGGACAGGGCACCTGCCGATGGGACTGGGCACCTCCCTCTGGGACTGCGCCATCTCCCTCTGGGACAGGGCAACATCCCTCTGGGACTGGGTACCTAACTCTGGGACTGGGCACCTCCCTCTAGGACTGGGTACCTCCCTCTGGGACAGGACACCCCCCGCTGAGACTTGGCACCTCCCTCTGGAACAGCGCCATCTCCCTCTGGGACAGGACCACCTCCCTCTGGGACTGGGCACCTCCCTCTGGGACTGGGTACCTGCTTCTGGGACTGGGCACATCCCTCTGGGACTGGGGCATCTCTCTCTTGAACTGCGCACCTCCCTCTGGGACTGGGCAACTCCCTCTGGGAATGGGAACCTCCCTCTGGGGCTGGGCACCTCCCTCTGGGACAGGGCATCTCCCTCTGGGACTGGGGAACTCACGCTGGGACTGGGCAGCACCCGCTGGGACCTCGCCATCTCCCTCTGGGACAGGGCCACTTCACTATGGGACTGGGTACCTCCCTCTGGGACTGGGCACCTCCCTCTAGGACTGGGTACCTCCCTCTGGGACAGGGCACCTCCCGCTGGGACTTGGCACCTCCATCTGGGACTGCGCCATCTCCTTCTGGGACTGGGCATCTCCCTCTGGGACTGCGACACCTCCCTCTGGGACTGGGCACCTCCATCTGGGACTGCGCCATCTCCCTCTGTGACTGGGCATCTCCCTCTGGGACTGGGCATCTCCCTCTCGGACTGGGCATCTCTCTCTAGGACTGCGCCATCTCCCTCTGCGATGGCGCCACCTCCCTCAGGGACTGTGCCATCTCCCTCTGGGAACGGGGCAGCTCCCCCTGGGACAGGGCATCTCCCTCTGGGGCAGGGGCATCTCCCTCTGGGAACATGGCAGCTCCCTCTGGGACTGGGCAGCTCCCGCTGGGACTGCGCCATCTCCCTCTGGGACAGGGCCACCTCACTCTGCGACTGGGTACATCCCTCTGGGACTGGGCACCTCCCTCTAGGACTGGGTACCTCCCTCTGGGACAGGGCATCTCCCGCTGGGACTGGGCACCTCCATCTGGGACTGCGCCATCTCCCTCTGGGACTGGGCATCTCCCTCTGGGACTGCGCCATCTCCCTCTGGGACTCGGCACCTCCATCTGTGACTGCGCAATCTCCCACTGTGACTGGGCATCTCCCTCTGGGACTGGGCATCTCCCTCTCGGACTGGGCATCTCCCTCTAGGACTGCGCCATCTCCCTCTGCGATGGCGCCACCTCCCTCTGGGACTGCGTCGTCTCCCTCTGGGAACGGGGCAGCTCCCTTTGGGACTGGGTATCTCCCACTGGGACAGGGGCATCTCCCTCTGGGAACAGGGCAGCTCCCTCTGGGACTTGGCACCTCCTTCTGGGACTGGGCACCTCCCACTGGGAATGGGACCTTCCTCTGGGACCGGGCACCTCCCTCTCGGACTGGGGCTTCTCCCTCTGAGACTAGTCATCTCCCTCTGGGACTGGGCGTCTCCCTATGGGACTGGGCACATCAGTCTGGGACTGGTCATCTCCCTCTGGGACTGGGCATCTCCCTCTGGGACTGCGCCATCTCCCTCTGGGACTGAGTATATCCCTCTGGGATTGGGTCATCTCCCTCTGGGACTGGGCATCTCCCGCTGGGACTGGGCATCTCCCTCTGGGACTGGGCACCTCCGTCTATGCCTGGGCATTTCCCTCTGGGACTGGGCACCTGCTTCTGGGACCGGGCCCCTCCCTCTGGGACTGGGGCATCTCCCTCTGGGACTGAGCAATTCCCTCTGGGACTGGGCACCTCCCTCTGGGACTGCGCATCTCCCTCTCGGACTGGGCATCTCCCACTGGGACTGCGCCATCTTCCTCTGGGACTGGGCACCTCTCTCTGGGACTGCGCCATCTCCCTCTGTGACTGGGCATCTCCCTCTGGGACTGGGCATCTCCCTCCCGGGCTGGGCAGCTCCCTCAAGTACTGGGAATCACCCTCTGCGACTGTGGCATTTCACTCTGGAACAGGGCAGCTCCCTCTGGGACTGGGCATCTCCATCTGGGACTGAGCATCTCAATCTGGGACTGGGCAGCTCTCTCTGGGACTGCACCATCTCCCTCTGGGACTGGGCATCTCCCTCTCGGACTGGGCGTCTCCCTCTAGGACTGCGCCTTCTCCCTCTGCGATGGCGCCACCTCCCTCTGGGACTGCGCCATCTCCCTCTGTGAAGGGGCATCTCCCTCTGGGACTGGGCATCTCCCTCTGGGACAGGGGCACCTCCCTATGGGACTGGGCAACTCCATCTGGGACAGGGCACCTCCCGATGGGACTGGGCACCTCCCTCTGGGACTGCGCCATCTCCCTCTGGGACAGGGCAACATCCCTCTGGGGCTGGGTACCTCCCTCTGGGACTGGGCACCTCCCTCTAGGACTGTGTACCTCCCTCTGGGACAGGGCACCCCCCGCTGAGACTTGGCACCTCCCTTTGGAACTGCGCCATCTCCCTCTGGGACAGGACCACCTACCTCTAGGACTGGGCACCTCCCTCTGGGACTGCGCCATCGCCCTCTGGGACTGGGCACAACCCTCTGGGACTGAGCATTTCCCTCAAGGACTGGGTCATCTCCCTCTGGGACTGGGCATCTCCCTCTGGGACTGGGCATCTCCCTCTGGGACTGGGCACCTCCGTCTGTGAATGGGCATCTCCCTCTGAGACTGGGCATCTCCCTCTGGGACTGGGTCACCTCCCTCTGGGACTGGGCAGCTCCATCTGGGACTGGGGCTTCTCCCTCTGGGACTGGGCATCTCCCTCTGGGAACAGGGCAGCTCCCTCTGGGACTGGGCATCTTCCTCAGGGACTGAGCATCTCCCTCTGGGACTGGGCATCTACCTCTAGGACTGCGCCATCTCCCTCTGCGATGGCGCCACCTCCCTCTAGGAGTACGCCATCTCCCTCTGGTACTGCGTCATCTCCCTCTGTGACTCGGCATCTCCCTCTGAGACTGGGCATCTCCCTCTCGGACTGGGCATCTCCCTCTAGGACTGCGCCATCTCCCTCTGCGATGGCACCATCTCCCTCTGGGACTGCGCCATCTCCCTCTGGGAACGGGGAACCTCCCTCTGGGACTGGGAACATCCGTCTGTGACTGGGCATCTCCCTCTGGGACTGGGCATCTCCCTCTGGGACTGCGCCATCTCCCTCTGGGACTGAGCATTTCACTCAAGGACTGGGTCATCTCCCTCTGGGACTGGGCATCTCCCTCTGGGACTGGACGTCTCCCTCTGTGGCTGGGCATCTCCCTCTGGGACTGGGTCACCTCCCTCTGGGACTGGGCAGCACCCTCTGGATCTGGGCACATCCCTCTGGGTCTGCGCCATGTCCATCTGGGACTGGGCAACTCGCTCTGGGACTGCGCACCTCCCTCTGGGACTGGGCACCTCCGTCTGGCACTGGGCATCTCCCTCTGGGACAGGGCATCTCCCTCTGGGACTGGGCACCTCGCTCTGGGACTGCGCCATCTCCCTCTGTGAGTGGGCACCTCCCTCTGGGACTGTGGCATCTCCCTCTCGGACTGGCCATCTCCCTCTAGGACGGCGCCATCTCCCGCTGCGATGGCGCCACCTCCCTCTGGGACTGCGCCATTTCCCTCTGGGACTGGGCATCTCCCTCTGGGACTGTGGCACCTCCCTCTGGGAACAGGGCAGCTCCCTCTGGGACTGGGCATCTCCCTCTGGGACTGCACCATCTCCCTCTGGGAACGGGGCAGCTCACTCTGGGACGGGGGCATCTCCCTCTGGGACAGGGGCATCTACCTCTAGGACTGGGCACCTCCCTCTGGAACTGCGCCATCTCCCTCTGGGACTGGGTCATCTCCCTCTGGGACTGGGGATCTCCCTCTGGGACTGGGCATCTCCCTCTGTGACTGGGCATCTCCCTCTGAGACTGGGCATCTCCCTCTGGGACTGGGTCACCTCCCCCTGGGACTGGGCAGCTCCCTCTGGGACTGGGCGCCTCCCTCTGGGACTGGGGCTTCTCCCTCTGGGACTGGGCACCTCCCTCTGGGACTGCGTACCTCCTTCTCGGACTGGGGCTTCTCATTCTGGCACTAGGCACCTCCCATTGGGACTGCGCCATCTAACTCTGGGAACGGGGCACCTCCCTCTGGGACTGGGCACATCCGTCTGGGACTGGGCATATCCCTCTGGGACTGGGCATCTCACTCTGGGACTGGGAATCTCCCTCTGGGTCTGGGCACATCCGTCTGGGACTGGGCATCTCCCTCTGGGACTGCGCCATCACCCTCTGGGACTGAGCATATCCCTCTGGGATTGGGTCATCTCCCTCTGGGACTGGGCATCTCCCTCTGGGACTGGGCACCTCCGTCTATGCCTGGGCATCTCCCTCTGGGACTGGGCACCTCCTTCTGGGACCGGGCCCCTCCCTCTGGGACTGGGGCATCTCCCTCTGGGACTGGGCAATTCTCTCTGGGACTGGGCACCTCCCTCTGGGACTGCGCATCTCCCACTGGGACTATGCATCTCCCACTGGGACTGCGCCATCTCCCTCTGGGACTGGGCACCTCCCTCTGGGACTGGGCATCTCCCTCTCGGACTGGGCCGCTCACTCAAGGACTGGGCATCACCCTCTGCGACTGTGGCATCTCCCTCTGGAACAGGGCAGCTCCCTCTGGGACTGGGCATCTCCATCTGGGACTGAGCATCTCCCTCTGGGACTGGGCAGCTCTCTCTGGGACTGCGCCATCTCCCTCTGGGACTGGGCATCTCCCTCTCGGACTGGGCGTCACCCTCTAGGACAGCGCCTTCTCCCTCTCCGATGGCGCCACCTCCCTCTGGGACTGCGCCATCTCCCTCTGAGACTTGGCATCTGCCTCTGGGACTGGGCACCTCCCTCTAGGACTGCATACCTCCCTCTGGGACTGGGGCTTCTCATTCTGGCACTAGGCACCTCCCATTGGGACGGCGCCATCTCCCTCTGGGACTGCACACCTCATTTTTGGGACTGGGCACCTCCCTCTGGGACTTCGGCAGCCCCCTCACGGACTGGGCATCTCACACTAGGACTGCGCCATCTCCCTCTGCGATGGCGCCACCTCCCACTAGGAGTGCGCCATCTCCCTCTGGTACTGCGTCATCTCCTTCTGTGACTGGGCATCTCCCTCTGAGACTGGGCATCTCCCTCTCGGACTGGGCATCTCCCTCTACGACTGCGCCATCTCCCTCTGCGATGGCACCACCTCCCTCTGGGACTGCGCCACCTCCCTCTGGGACTGGGAACATCCGTCTGGGACTGGGCATCTCCCTCTGGGACTGGGCATCTCCCTCTGGGACTGCGCCATCTCCCTCTGGGACTGAGCATTTCTCTCAAGGACTGGGTCATCTCCCTCTGGGACTGGGCATCTCCCTCTGGGACTGGACATCTCCCTCTGGGACTGGACATCTCCCTCTGGGACTGGGCATCACCCTCTGAGACTGGGCATTTCCCTCTGTGACTGGGCATCTCCCTCTGGGACTGGTTCACCTCCCTCTGGGACTGGGCAGCACCCTCTGGATCTGGGCACATCCTTCTGGGTCTGCGCCATCTCCCTCTGGGATTGAGCAACTCCCTCTGGGACTGGGCACCTCCCTCTGGGACTGGGCACGTCCGTCTGGCACTGGGCATCTCCCTCTGGGACTGGGCATCTCCCTCTGGGGCTGGGCACCTCGCTCTGGGACTGCGCCATCTCTCTCTGTGAGTGGGCACCTCGCTCTGGGACTGCGCCATCTCCCTCTGTGAGTGGGCACCTCCCTCTAGGACGGCGCCATCTCCCTCTGCGATGGCGCCACCTCCCTCTGGGACTGCGCAATTTTCCTTTGGGACTGGGCATCTCCCTCTGGGAATGTGGCACCTCCCTCTGGGAACAGGGCAGCTCCCTCTGGGACTGGGCATCTCCCTCTGGGACTGAGCATCTCCCTCTGGGACTGGGCAGCTGCCTCTGGGACTGGGCCATCTCCCTCTAGGACTGGGCATCTCCCTCTCGGGCTGGGCTCTCTCTGTAGGACTGCGCCATCTCCCTCTGGGACTGGGCACCTCCCTCTGGGACTGGGGCATCTACCTCTGGGACTGGGGCATCCACCTCTGGACTGGGCACCTCCATCTGGGACTGGGCATCTCTTACTGGGACTGGGCACCTCCGTCTGTGACTGGGCATCTCCCTCTGAGACTGGGCATCTCCCTATGGGACTGGGTCACCTCCCTCTGGCACTGGGCATCTCCCTCTGGGACTGGGCATCTCCCTCTGGGACTGGGCACATCCCTCTGGGACTGCGCCATCTCCCTCTGTGACTGGGCACATCCGTCTGGGACTGTGGCATCTCTCTCTCGGACAGGGCATCTCCCTCTAGGACGGCACCACCTCCCTCTGCGATGGCGGCACCTCCCTCTGGGACTGCGCCATCTCCCTCTGGGACTGGGCATCTCCCTCTGGGACTGTGGCATCTCCCTCTGGGAACAGGGCAGCTCCCTCTGGGACTGGGTATCTCCCACTGGGACTGAGCATCTCCCTCTGGGATTGGGCAGCTCCCTCTGTGACTGCGCCATCTCCCTCTGGTACTGGGCATCTCCCTCTCGGGCTGGGCATCTCCCTCTAGGACTGCGCCATCTCCCGCTGGGACTGGGCAACTCCCTCTGGGACTGGGGCATCTACCTCTGGGACTTGGACATCCACCTCTGGGACTGGGCACCTCCATCTGGGACTGGGCATCTCTTACTGGGACTGGGCACCTCCCTCTGGGAGTGGGGCTTCTCCCTCTGGGACTGGGCACCTCCCTCTGGGACTGCGCCACCTCCCTCTGGGACTGGGCACCTCCCTCTGCGACGGCGCCATCTCCCTCTGGGACTGCGCCATCTCCCTCTGGGACTGGGCACCGCCCTCTGGGACTGGGCACCTACCTCTGGGACTGGGCACCTCCTTCTGGGACTGCTACCTTTTTCTGGGACTGGGCACCTCCCTCTGGGACGGGGCACCTCCCTCTGGGACTGAGCAATTCCCTCTGGGACTGGGCACCTCCGGCTGGGACTGGGCAGCGCCCGCTGGGACTGCGCCATCTCCCCCTGGGACAGGGCCACCTCACTCTGGGACTGGGTACCTCCCTCTGGGACTGGGCACCTCCGTCTAGGACTGGTTACCTCCCTCTGGGACAGGGCACCTCCGGCTGGGACTGGGCACTTCCATCTGGGACTGCGCTATCTCCCTCTGGGCCTGGGCATCTCTCTGGGACTGCGCCATCTCCCTCTGGGACGGGGCACCTCCATCTGGGACTGCACCATCTCCCTCTGTGACGGGGTATCTCCCTCTGGGACTGGGCATCTCCCTCTGGGACAGGGGCTCCTCCCTATGGGACTGGGCAACTCCATCTGGGACAGGGCACCTGCCGATGGGACTGGGCACCTCCCTCTGGGACTGCGCCATCTCCCTCTGGGACAGGGCAACATCCCTCTGGGACTGGGTACCTAACTCTGGGACTGGGCACCTCCCTCTAGGACTGGGTACCTCCCTCTGGGACAGGACACCCCCCGCTGAGACTTGGCACCTCCCTCTGGAACAGCGCCATCTCCCTCTGGGACAGGACCACCTCCCTCTGGGACTGGGCACCTCCCTCTGGGACTGGGTACCTGCTTCTGGGACTGGGCACATCCCTCTGGGACTGGGGCATGTCCCTCTTGAACTGCGCACCTCCCTCTGGGACTGGGCAACTCCCTCTGGGAATGGGAACCTCCCTCTGGGGCTGGGCACCTCCCTCTGGGACAGGGCATCTCCCTCTGGGACTGGGGAACTCACGCTGGGACTGGGCAGCACCCGCTGGGACCTCGCCATTTCCCTCTGGGACAGGGCCACCTCACTCTAGGACTGGGTACCTCCCTCTGGGACTGGGCACCTCCCTCTAGGACTGGGTACCTCCCTCTGTGAAAGGGCACCTCCCGCTGGGACTTGGCACCTCCATCTGGGACTGCGCCATCTCCTTCTGGGACTGGGCATCTCCCTCTGGGACTGCGACACCTCCCTCTGGGACTGGGCACCTCCATCTGGGACTGCGCCATCTCCCTCTGTGACTGGGCATCTCCCTCTGGGACTGGGCATCTCCCTCTCGGACTGGGCATCTCTCTCTAGGACTGCGCCATCTCCCTCTGCGATGGCGCCACCTCCCTCTGGGACTGCGCCATCTCCCTCTGGGAACGGGGCAGCTCCCCCTGGGACAGGGCATCTCCCTCTGGGGCAGGGGCATCTCCCTCTGGGAACATGGCAGCTCCCTCTGGGACTGGGCAGCTCCCGCTGGGACTGCGCCATCTCCCTCTGGGACAGGGCCACCTCACTCTGCGACTGGGTACATCCCTCTGGGACTGGGCACCTCCCTCGAGGACTGGGTAACTCCCTCTGGGACAGGGCATCTCCCGCTGGGACTGGGCACCTCCATCTGGGACTGCGCCATCTCCCTCTGGGACTGGGCATCTCCCTCTGGGACTGCGCCATCTCCCTCTGGGACTCGGCACCTCCATCTGTTACTGCGCAATCTCCCACTGTGACTGGGCATCTCCCTCTGGGACTGGGCATCTCCCTCTCGGACTGGGCATCTCCCTCTAGGACTGCGCCATCTCCCTCTGCGATGGCGCCACCTCCCTCTGGGACTGCGTCGTCTCCCTCTGGGAACGGGGCAGCTCCCTTTGGGACTGGGTATCTCCCACTGGGACAGGGGCATCTCCCTCTGGGAACAGGGCAGCTCCCTCTGGGACTTGGCACCTCCTTCTGGGACTGGGCACCTCCCACTGGGAATGGGACCTTCCTCTGGGACCGGGCACCTCCCTCTCGGACTGGGGCTTCTCCCTCTGGGACTAGTCAACTCCCTCTGGGACTGGGCATCTCCCTTTGGGACTGGGCACATCCGTCTGGGACTGGTCATCTCCCTCTGGGACTGGGCATCTCCCTCTGGGACTGCGCCATCTCCCTCTGGGACTGAGCATATCCCTCTGGGATTCGGTCATCTCCCTCTGGGACTGGGCATCTCCCGCTGGGAATGGGTATCTCCCTCTGGGACAGGGCAACATCCCACTGGGACTGGGCACCCCCCGCTGAGACTTGGCACCTCCCTCTGGAACTGCGTCATCTCCCTCTGGGACAGGACCACCTACCTCTAGGACTGGGCACCTCCCTCTGGGACTGCGCCATCTCCCTCTGGGACTGGGCACAACCGTCTGGGACTGAGCATTTCCCTCAAGGACTGGGTCATCTCCCTCTGGGACTGGGCATCTCCCTATGGGACTGGGCATCTCCCTCTGGGACTGAGCACCTCCGTCTGTGAATGGGCATCTCCCTCTGAGACTGGGCATCTCCCTCTGGGACTGGGTCACCTCCCTCTGGGACTGGGCAGCTCCATCTGGGACTGGGGCTTCTCCCTCTGGGACTGGGCATCTCCCTCTGGGAACAGGGCAGCTCCCTCTGGCACTGGGCATCTCCCTCTGGCACTGAGCATCTCCCTCTGGGACTGGGCATCTCCCTCTAGGACTGCGCCATCTCCCTCTGCGATGGCGCCACCTCCCTCTAGGAGTGCGCCATCTCCCTCTGGTACTGCGTCATCTCCCTCTGTGACTGGGCATCTCCCTCTGAGACTGGGCATCTCCCTCTGCGATGGCACCATCTCCCTCTGGGACTGCGCCATCTCCCTCTGGGAACGGGGAACCTCCCTCTGGGACTGGGAACATCCGTCTGGGACTGGGCATCTCCCTCTGGGACTGGGCATCTCCCTCTGGGAATGCGCCATCTCCCTCTAGGACTGAGCATTTCACTCAAGGACTGGGTCATCTCCCTCTGGGACTGGGCATCTCCCTCTGGGACTGGACGTCTCCCTCTGTGGCTGGGCATCTCCCTCTGGGACTGGGTCACCTCCCTCTGGGACTGGGCAGCACCCTCTGGATCTGGGCACATCCCTCTGGTTCTGCGCCATGTCCCTCTGGGATTGGGCAACTCCCTCTGGGACTGCGCACCTCACTCTGGGACTGGGCGCCTCCGTCTGGCACTGGGCATCTCCCTCTGGGACAGGGCATCTCCCTCTGGACTGGGCACCTCGCTCTGGGACTGCGCCATCTCCCTCTGTGAGTGGGCACCTCCCTCTGGGACTGTGGCATCTCCCTCTCGGACAGGCCATCTCCCTCTAGGACGGCGCCATCTCCCTCTGCGATGGCGCCAGCTCCCTCTGGGACTGCGCCATTTCCCTCTGGGACTGGGCATCTCCCTCTGGGACTGTGGCACCTCCCTCTGGGAACAGGGCAGCTCCCTCTGGGACTGGGCATCTTCCTCTGGGACTGCGCCATCTCCCTCTGGGAACGGGGCAGCTCACTCTGGGACGGGGGCATCTCCCTCTGGGACAGGGGCATCTACCTCTAGGACTGGGCACCTCCCTCTGGAACTGCGCCATCTCCCTCTGGGACTGGGTCATCTCCCTCTGGGACTGGGGATCTCCCTCTGGGACTGGGCATCTCCATCTGTGACTGGGCATCTCCCTCTGAGACTGGGCATCTCCCTCTGGGACTGGGTCACCTCCCCCTGGGACTGGGCAGCTCCCTCTGGGACTGGGCACCTCCCTCTGGGACTGGGGCTTCTCCCTCTGGGACTGGGCACCTCCCTCTGGGACTGCGTACCTCCTTCTGGGATTGGGGCTTCTCATTCTGGCACTAGGCACCTCCCATTGGGACTGCGCCATCTAACTCTGGGACTGCACACCTCCCTTTGGGACTGGGCACCTCCCTCTGGGACTTCGGCATCTCACTCTAGGACTGCGCCATCTCCCTCTGCGATGGCGCCACCTCCCTCTAGGAGTGCGCCGTCTCCCTCTAGCACTGCGTCATCTCCCTCTGTGACTGGGCAACTACCTCTGAGACAGGGCATCTCCCTCTCGGACTGGGCTTCTCCCTCTCGGACTGCGCCATCTCCGTCTGCGATGGCACCACCTACCTCTGGGACTGCGCCATCTCCCTCTGGGAACAGGGCACCTCCCTCTGGGACTGGGCACATCCGTCTGGGACAGGGCATCTCCCTCTGGGACTGGGCATCTCCCTCTGGGACTGCGCCATCTCCCTCTGGGACTAAGCATTTCCCTCAAGGACTGGGTCATCTCCCTCTGGGACTGGGCATCTCCCTCTGGGACTGGGCATCTCCCTCTGGGACTGGACATCTCCCTCTGAGACTGGGCGTTTCCCTCTGGGACTGGGTCACCTCCCTCTGGGACTGTGCAGCATCCTCTGGAACTGGCCACATCCCTCTGGGTCAGCGCCATCTCCCTCTGGGATTGGACAACTCCCTCTGGGACTGGGCACCTCCCTCTGGGACTGGTCACCTCCGTCTGGCACTGGGCATCTCCCTCTGGGACTGGGTATCGCCCTCTAGGACTGGGCACCTCCCTCTGGGACTGTGGCATCTCCCTCTCGGACAGGCCATCTCCCTCTAGGACGGCGCCATCTCCCCCTGCGATGGCGCCACCTCCCTCTGGGACTGCGCCATTTCCCTCTGGGACTGGGCATCTCCCTCTGTGACTGTTGTACCTCCCTCTGGGAACAGGGCAGCTCCCTCTGGGACTGGGCATCTCGCTCTGGGACTGAGCATCTCCCTCTGGGACTGGGCAGCTCCCTCTGGGACTAAGCCATCTCCCTCTGGGACTGTGCACCTCCCTCTAGGACTGGGTACCTCCCTCTGGGACAGGGCACCCCCCGCTGAGACTTGGCACCTCCCTCTGGAACTGCGCCATCTCCCTCTGGGACAGGACCACCTCCCTCTAGGACTGGGCACCTCCCTCTGGGACTGCGCCATCTCCCTCTGGGACTGGGCACAACCCTCTGGGACTGAGCATTTTTCTCAAGGACTGGGTCATCTCCCTCTGGGACTGGGCATCTCCCTCTGGGACTGGGCATCTCCCTCTGGGACTGGGCACCTCCGTCTGTGAATGGGCATCTCCCTCTGAGTCTGGGCATCTCCCTCTGGGACTGGGTCACCTCCCTCTGGGACTGGGCAGCTCCCTCTGGGACTGGGGCTTCTCCCTCTGGGACTGGGCACCTCCCTCTGGGAACAGGGCAGCTCCCTCTGGGACTGGGCATCACCCTCTGGGATTGAGCATCTCCCTCTGGGACTGGGCATCTCCCTCTAGGACTGCGCCATCTCCCTCTGCGATGGAGCCACCTCCCTCTAGGAGTGCGCCATCTCCCTCTGGTACTGCGTCATCTCCCTCTGTGACTGGGCATCTCCCTCTAGGACTGCGCCATCTCCCTCTGCGATGGCACCACCTCCCTCTGGGAGTGCGCCATCTCCCTCTTGGAACGGGGAACCTCCCTCTGGGACTGGGAACATCCGTCTGGGACTGGGCATCTCCCTCTGGGACTGGGCATCTCCCTCTGGGACTGCGCCATCTCCCTCTGGGACTGAGCATTTCCCTCAAGGACTGGGTCATCTCCCTCTGGGACTGGGCATCTCCCTCTGGGACTGGATATCTCCCTCTGGGACTGGACATTTCCCTCTGGGACTGGGCATCTCCCTCTGAGACTGGGCATCTCCCTCTGTGACTGGGCATCTCCCTCTGGGACTGGGTCACCTCCCTCTGGGACTGGGCAGCACCCTCTGGATCAGGGCACATCCCTCTGGGTCTGCGCCATCTCCCTCTGGGATTGGGCAACTCCCTCTGGGACTGGGCACCTCCCTCTGGGACTGGGCACCTCCGTCTGGCACTGGGCATCTCCCTCTGGGACAGGGCATCTCCCTCTAGGACTGGGCACCTCGCTCTGGGACTGCGCCATCTCCCTCTGTGAGTGGGCACCTCCCTCTGGGACTGTGGCATCTCCCTCTCGGCCAGGCCATCTCCCTCTAGGACGGCGCCATCTCCCTCTGCGATGGCGCCACCTCCCTCTGGGACTGCGCCATTTCCCTCTGGGACTGGGCATCTCCCTCTGGGACTGTGGCACCTCCCTCTGGGAACAGGTCAGCTCCCTCTGGGACTGGGCATCTCCCTCTGGGACTGAGCGTCTCCATCTGAGACTGGGCATCTCCCTCTAGGACTGCGCTATCTCCCTCTGCGATGGCACCACCTCCCTCTGGGACAGCGCCATCTCCCTCTGGGAACGGGGCACCTCCCTCTGGGACTGGGCACTTCCGTCTGGGACTGGGCATCTCCCTCTGGGACTGGGCATCTCACTCTGGGACTGGGCATCTCCCTCTGGGACTGGGCACATCCGTCTGGGACTGGGCATCTCCCTCTGGGACTGGGCATCTCCCTCTGGGACTGTGGCACCTCCCTCTGGGAACAGGTCAGCTCCCTCTGGGACTGGGCATCTCCCTATGGGACTGAGCGTCTCCATCTGAGACTGGGCATCTCCCTCTAGGACTGCGCTATCTCCCTCTGCGATGGCACCACCTCCCTCTGGGACAGCGCCATCTCCCTCTGGGAACGGGGCACCTCCCTCTGGGAATGGGCACTTCCGTCTGGGACTGGGCATCTCCCTCTGGGACTGGGCATCTCACTCTGGGACTGGGCATCTCCCTCTGGGACTGGGCACATCCGTCTGGGACTGGGCATCTCCCTCTGGGACTGGGCATCTCCCTCTGGGACTGCGCTATCACCCTCTGGGACTGAGCATATCCCTCTGGGATTGGGTCATCTCCCTCTGGGACTGGGTATCTCCCTCTGGGACTGGGCATCTCCCTCTGGGACTGGGCAACTCCGTCTATGCCTGGGCATCTCCCTCTGAGACTGGGCACCTCCTTCTGGGACCGGGCACCTCCCTCTGGGACTGGGGCATCTCCCTCTGGGACTGGGCAATTCTCTCTGGAACTGGGCACCTCCCTCTGGGACTGCGCATCTCCCACTGGGACTGGGCATCTCCCACTGGGACTGCGCCATCTCCCGCTGGGACTGGGCACCTCCCTCTGGGACTGCGCCATCTCCCTCTGTGACTGCGAATCTCCCTCTG
Organism: Scyliorhinus torazame; assembly: GCF_047496885.1. Classification (NCBI taxonomy): domain Eukaryota; kingdom Metazoa; phylum Chordata; class Chondrichthyes; order Carcharhiniformes; family Scyliorhinidae; genus Scyliorhinus; species Scyliorhinus torazame. The sequence continues at coordinate 379,795,468 of NC_092709.1, forward strand.
GGACTGGGCATCTCCCTCTCGGACTGGGCAGCTCCCTCAAGGACTGGGCATCACCCTCTGCGACTGTGGCATCTCCCTCTGGAACAGGGCAGCTCCCTATGGGACTGGGCATCTCCATCTGGGACTGAGCATCTCCCACTGGGACTGGGCAGCTCTCTCTGGGAATGCACCATCTCCCTCTGGGACTGGGCATCCTCTCGGACTGGGCGTCTCCCTCTAGAACTGCGCCTTCTCCCTCTGCGATGGCGCCACCTCCCTCTGGGACTCCGCCATCTCCCTCTGGGAACGGTGCAGCTCACTCTGGGACGGGGGCATCTCCCTCTGGGACAGGGGCATCTACCTTTAGGACTGGGCACCTCCCTCTGGAACTGCGCCATCTCCCTCTGGGACTGGGTCATCTCCCTCTGGGACTGGGTCATCTCCCTCTGGGACTGGGCATCTCCCTCTGGGACTGGGCATCTCACTCTGTGACTGGGCATCTCCCTCTGAGACTGGGCATCTCCCTCTGGGACTGGGTCACCTCCCCCTGGGACTGGGCAGCTCCCTCTGGGACTGGGCACCTCCCTCTGGGACTGGGGCTTCTCCCTCTGGGACTGGGCACCTCCCTCTGTGACTGCGTACCTCCGTCTGGGACTGGTGCTTCTCATTCTGGCAATAGGCACCTCCCATTGGGACTGCGCCATCTAACTCTGGGACTGCACACCTCCCTTTGGGACTGGGCACCTCCCTCTGGGACTGCGCCATCTCCCTCTGCGATGGCGCCACCTCCCTCTAGGAGTGCGCCATCTCCCTCTGGCACTGCGTCATCTCCCTCTGTGACTGGGCATCTACCTCTGGGACTGGGCATCTCCCTCTCGGACTGGGCATCTCCCTCTAGGACTGCGCCATCTCCGTCTGCGATGGCACCACCTCCCTCTGGGACTGCGCCATCTCCCTCTGGGAACGGGTCACCTCCCTCTGGGACTGGGCACATCCGTCTGGGACTGGGCATCTCCCTCTGGGACTGGGCATCTCCCTCTGGGACTGCGCCATCTCCCTCTGGGACTGAGCATTTCCCTCAAGGACTGGGTCATCTCCCTCTGGGACTGGGCATCTCCCACTGGGACTGGCCATCTCCCTCTGGGACTGGACATCTCCCTCTGAGACTGGGCACCTCCGTCTGTGACTGGGCATCTCCCTCTGAGCCTGGGCGTCTCCCTCTGGGACTGGGTCACCTCCCTCTGGGACTGGGCAGCACCCTCTGGAACTGGGCACATCCCTCTGGGTCTGCGCCATCACCCTCTGGGATTGGACAACTCCCTGTGGGACTGGGCACCTCCCTCTGGGACTGGGCACCTCCGTCTGGCACTGGGCATCTCCCTTTGGGACTGGGCATCGCCCTCTGGGACTGGGCACCTCCCTCTGGGACTGTGGCATCTCTCTCTCGGACAGGCCATCTCCCTCTAGGCCGGCGCCATCTTCCTCTGCGATGGCGCCACCTCCCACTGGGACTGCGCCATTTCCCTCTGGGACTGGGCATCTCCCTCTGTGACTGTGGCACCTCCCTCTGGGAACAGGGCAGCTCCCTCTGGGAATGGGCATCTCGCTCTGGGACTGAGCATCTCCCTCTGGGACTGGGCAGCTCCCTCTGGGACTGCGTCATCTCCCTGTGGGAATGGGCATCTCCCTCTCCGGCTGGGCTCTCTCTGTAGGACTGCGCCATCTCCCTCTGGGACTGGGCACCTCCCTCTGGGACTGGGGCATCTACCTCTGGGACTGGGGCATCCACCTCTGGACTGGGCACCTCCATCTGGGACTGGGCATCTCTTATTGGGACTGGGCACCTCCGTCTGTGACTGGGCATCTCCCTCTGAGACTGGGCATCTCACGATGGGACTGTGTCACCTCCCTCTGGCACTGGGCATCTCCCTCTGGGACTAGGCATCTCCCTCTGGGACTGGGCACCTCCCTCTGGGACTGCGCCATCTCCCTCTGTGACTGGGCACGTCCCTCTGGGACTGTGGCATCTCCCTCTGGGAACAGGGCAGCTCCCTCTGGGAAAGGGCATCTCCCTCTGGGACTGAGCATCTCCCTCTGGGACTGGGCAGCTCCCTCTGGGACTGCGCCATCTCCCTCTGGGACTGGGCATCTCCCTCTCGGGCTGGGCATCTTCCTCTAGGACTGCGCCATCTCCCTCTGGGACTGTGCAACTCCCTCTGGGACTGGGGCATCTACCTCTGGGACTGGGGCATCCACCTCTGGGACTGCGCACCTCCATCTGGGACTGGACATCTCTTACTGGGACTAGGCACCTCCCTTGGGAGTGGGGCTTCTCCCTCTGGGACTGCACACCTCCATCTGGGACTGGGCACATCTCTCTGGGACTGGGGCATCTCCCTCTGGGACTGTGCACCTCCCTCTGCGACGGCGCCATCTCCCTCTGGGACTGCGCCATCTCCCTCTGGGACTGGGCACCTCCCTCTGGGACTGGGCACCTCCCTCTGGGACTGGGCTCCTCCATCTGGGACTGCGCACCTTTTTCTGGGACTGGGCACCTCCCTCTGGGACGGGGCACCTCCCTCTGGGACTTCGCCATCTCCCTCTGGGGCTGGGCACCTCCCTCTGGGACTGGGCATCTCCCTCTGGGACTGGGCACCTGCCGCTGGGACTGGGCAGCTCCCGCTGGGACTGCGCCATCTCCCTCTGGGACAGGGCCATCTCAATCTGGGACTGGGTACGTCCCTCTGGGACTGGGCACCTCCCTCTAGGACTGGGTACCCCCCTCTGGGACAGGGCACCTCCGGCTGGGACTGGGCACCTCCATCTGGGACTGCGCCATCTCCCTCTGGGACGGGGCACCTCCATCTGGGACTGCGCCATCTCCCTCTGGGACGGGGCACCTCCATCTGGGACTGCGCCATCTCCCTCTGTGACGGGGCATCTCCCTCTGGGACTGGGCATCTCCCTCTCGGACTGGGCATCTCCCTCTAGGACTGCGCCATCTCCCTCTGCGATGGCGCCACCTCCCTCTGGGACTGCGCCATCTCCTTCTGGGAACGGGGCAGCTACCTCAGGGACTGGGCATCCCCCTCTGGGACAGGGGCATCTCCCTATGGGACTGGGCAACTCCATCTGGGACAGGGCACCTCCCACTGGGACTGGGCACCTCCCTCTGGGACTGCGCCATCTCCCTCTGGGACAGGGCAACATCTCTCTGCGACTGGGTACCTCCCTCTGGGACTGGGCACCTCCCTCTAGGACTGGGTACCTCCCTCTGGGACAGGGCACTCCCCGCTGAGACTTGGCACCTCCCTCTTGACCTGCGCCAACTCCCTCTGGGACAGGACCACCTCCCTCTGGGACTGGACACCTCCCTCTGGGACTGGGTACCTGCCTCTGGGACTGGGCTCATCCCTCTGGGACTGAGGCATCTCCCTCTTGAACTGCGCACCTCCCTCTGCGATGGCGCCACCTCCCTCTGGGACAGCGCCATCTCCCTCTGGGAACGGGGCAGCTCCCCCTGGGACTTGGCACCTCCTTCTGGGACTAGGCCCCTCCCTCTGGGATTGGGCATCTCCCTCTCGGGCTGGGCATCTTCCTCTAGGACTGCGCCATCTCCCTCTGGGACTGTGCAACTCCCTCTGGGACTGGGGCATCTACCTCTGGGACTGGGGCATCCACCTCTGGGACTGCGCACCTCCATCTGGGACTGGACATCTCTTACTGGGACTGGGCACATCTCTCTGGGACTGGTGCATCTCCCTCTGGGACTGCGCACCTCCCTCTGGGACTGCGCCATCTCACTCTGGGACTGTGCACCTCCCTCTGCGACGGCGCCATCTCCCTCTGGGACTGCGCCATCTCCCTCTGGGACTGGGCACCTCCCTCTGTGACTGGGCACCTCCCTCTGGGACTGGGCACCTCCTTCTGGGACTGCGCACCTTTTTCTGGGACTGGGCACCTCCCTCTGGGACGGGGCACCTCCCTCTGGGACTTCGCCATCTCCCTCTGGGGCTGGGCACCTCCCTCTGGGACTGGGCATCTCCCTCTGGGACTGGGCACCTGCCGCTGGGACTGGGCAGCTCCCGCTGGGACTGCGCCATCTCCCTCTGGGACAGGGCCATCTCACTCTGGGACTGGGTACGTCCCTCTGGGACTGGGCACCTCCCTCTAGGACTGGGTACCCCCCTCTGGGACAGGGCACCTCCCTCTGGGACGGGGCACCTCCATCTGGGACTGCGCCATCTCCCTCTGTGACGGGGCATCTCCCTCTGGGACTGGGCATCTCCCTCTCGGACTGGGCATCTCCCTCTAGGACTGCGCCATCTCCCTCTGCGATGGCGCCACCTCCCTCTGGGACTGCGCCATCTCCTTCTGGGAACGGGGCAGCTACCTCAGGGACTGGGCATCCCCCTCTGGGACAGGGGCATCTCCCTATGGGACTGTGTAACTCCATCTGGGACAGGGCACCTCCCACTGGGACTGGGCACCTCCCTCTGGGACTGCGCCATCTCCCTCTGGGACAGGGCAACATCTCTCTGGGACTGGGCACCTCCCTCTGGGACTGGGTACCTGCCTCTGGGACTGGGCTCATCCCTCTGGGACTGAGGCATCTCCCTCTTGAACTGCGCACCTCCCTCTGCGATGGCGCCACCTCCCTCTGGGACTGCGCCATCTCCCTCTGGGAACGGGGCAGCTCCCCCTGGGACAGGGCATCTCCCTCTGAGGCAGGGGCATCTCCCTCTGGGAACATGGCAGCTCCCTCTGGGACTTGGCACCTCCTTCTGAGACTAGGCCCCTCCCTCTGGGACTGAGCACCTCCCACTGGGAATGGGACCTTCCTCTGGGACCGGGCACCTCCCTCTCGGTCTGGGGCTTCTCTCTCTGGCACTAGGCACCTCCTTCTGGGACTGGGCACCTCCGTCTGGGGTTGGGCACATCCCTCTGGGACAGCGCCATCTCCCACTGGGACTGGCCATCTCCATCTGGGACGAGACATCTCCCTCTGGGACTGGGCATCTCCCTCTGGGACTGGGCACATCCGCCTGGGACTGGGCATCTCCCTCTGGGACTGGGCATCTCCCTCTGGGACTGCGCCATCTCCCTCTGGGACTGAGCATATTCCTCTGGAATTGGGTCATCTCCCTCTGGGACTGGGTATCTCCCTCTGGGACTGGGCATCACCCTCTGGAACTGGGCACCTCCGTCTATGCCTGGGCATCTCCCTCTGGGACTGGGCACATCCTTCTGGGACCGGGCCCCTCCCTCTGGGACTGGGGCATCTCCCTCTGGGAATGAGCAATTCCATCTGGGACTGGCAAACCTCCCTCTGGGACTGCGCATCTCCCTCTGGGACTGGGCATCTCCCACTGGGACTGCGCCATCTCCCTCTGGGATTGGGCACCTCCCTCTGGGACTGCGCCATCTCCCTCTGTGACTGGGCATCTCCCGCTTGGACTGGGCATCTCCTCTCGGACTGGGCAGCTCCCTCAAGGACTGGGCATTACCCTCTGCGACTGTGGCATCTCCCTCTGGAACAGGGCAGCTCCCTCTGGGACTGGGCATCTCCATCTGGGATTGAGCATCTCACTCTGGGACTGGGCAGCTCACTCTGGGACTGGGGCATCTCCCTCTGGGAGAGGGGCATCTACCTCTAGGACTGAGCACATCCCTCTGGGACTGCGCCATCTCCCTCTGGGACTGGGCACCTCCCTCTGGGACTGGGCACTTCCCTCAAGGACTGGGTCATCTCACTCTGGGACTGGGCATCTCCCTCTGGGACTGGGCATCTCCCTCTGGGACTGGGCACCTCCGTCTGTGACTGGGCATCTCCCTCTGAAACTGGGCATCTCTCTCTGGGACTGGGTCACCTCCCTCTGGGACTGCGTACCTCCCTCTGGGACTGGGACTTCTCATTCTGGCACTAGGCATCTCCCTCTGGGACTGGGCCATCTCCCTCTGGGACTGGGCACCTCCCTCTGGGACTGGGCATCTCCCTCTGCGACTGGGCCATCTCCCTTTGGGACTGGGCACCTCCCTCTGGGACTGCGCCATCTCCCTCTGTGACTGGGCACCTCCCTCTGGGACTGTGGCATCTCCCTGTGGGACTGGCCATCTCCCTCTGGGACTGTGGCACCTCCCTCTGGGAACAGGGCAGCTCCCTCTGCGACTGGGCATCTCCCTCTGGGACTGAGCATCTCCCTCTGGTGCTGGGCAGCTCCCTCTGGGACTGCGCCATCTCCCTCTGGGACTGGGCATCTCCCTCTCGGGCTGGGCATCTCTCTGTAGGACTGCGCCATCTCCCTCTGGGACTGGGCACCTCCCTCTGGGACTGGGGAATCTACCTCTGGGACTGGGGCATCCAACTCTGGACTGGGCACCTCCATCTGGGACTGGGCATCTCTTACTGGGACTGGGCACCTCCGTCGGTGACTGGGCATCTCCCACTGAGACTGGGCATCTCCCTCTGGGACTGGGTCACCTCCCTCTGACACTGGGCATCTCCCACTGGGACTGGGAATCTCCCTCTGGGACTGGGCACCTCCCTCTAGGAGTGCGCCATCTCCCTCTGGCACTGCGTCTTCTCCCTCTGTGACTGGGCATCTACCTCTGGGACTGGGCATCTCCCTCTCGGACTGGGCATCTCCCTCTAGGACTGCGCCATCTCCGTCTGCGATGGCACCACCTCCCTCTGGGACTGCGCCATCTCCCTCTGGGAACGGGTCACCTCCCTCTGGGACTGGGCACATCCGTCTGGGACTGGGCATCTCCCTCTGGGACTGGGCATCTCCCTCTGGGACTGCGCCATCTCCCTCTGGGACTGAGCATTTCCCTCAAGGACTGGGTCATCTCCCTCTGGGACTGGGCATCTCCCACTGGGACTGGCCATCTCCCTCTGGGACTGGACATCTCCCTCTGAGACTGGGCACCTCCGTCTGTGACTGGGCATCTCCCTCTGAGCCTGGGCGTCTCCCTCTGGGACTGGGTCACCTCCCTCTGGGACTGGGCAGCACCCTTGGAACTGGGCACATCCCTCTGGGTCTGCGCCATCACCCTCTGGGATTGGACAACTCCCTGTGGGACTGGGCACCTCCCTCTGGGACTGGGCACCTCCGTCTGGCACTGGGCATCTCCCTTTGGGACTGGGCATCGCCCTCTGGGACTGGGCACCTCCCTCTGGGACTGTGGCATCTCTCTCTCGGACAGGCCATCTCCCTCTAGGCCGGCGCCATCTTCCTCTGCGATGGCGCCACCTCCCACTGGGACTGCGCCATTTCCCTCTGGGACTGGGCATCTCCCTCTGTGACTGTGGCACCTCCCTCTGGGAACAGGGCAGCTCCCTCTGTGAATGGGCATCTCGCTCTGGGACTGAGCATCTCCCTCTGGGACTGGGCAGCTCCCTCTGGGACTGCGTCATCTCCCTCTGGGAATGGGCATCTCCCTCTCCGGCTGGGCTCTCTCTGTAGGACTGCGCCATCTCCCTCTGGGACTGGGCACCTCCCTCTGGGACTGGGGCATCTACCTCTGGGACTGGGGCATCCACCTCTGGACTGGGCACCTCCATCTGGGACTGGGCATCTCTTATTGGGACTGGGCACCTCCGTCTGTGACTGGGCATCTCCCTCTGAGACTGGGCATCTCACTATGGGACTGTGTCACCTCCCTCTGGCACTGGGCATCTCCCTCTGGGACTAGGCATCTCCCTCTGGGACTGGGCACCTCCCTCTGGGACTGCGCCATCTCCCTCTGTGACTGGGCACCTCCCTCTGGGACTGTGGCATCTCCCTCTGGGAACAGGGCAGCTCCCTCTGGGAAAGGGCATCTCCCTCTGGAACTGAGCATCTCCCTCTGGGACTGGGCAGCTCCCTCTGGGACTGCGCCATCTCCCTCTGGGACTGGGCATCTCCCTCTCGGGCTGGGCATCTTCCTCTAGGACTGCGCCATCTCCCTCTGGGACTGTGCAACTCCCTCTGGGACTGGGGCATCTACCTCTGGGACTGGGGCATCCACCTCTGGGACTGCGCACCTCCATCTGGGACTGGACATCTCTTACTGGGACTAGGCACCTCCCTTGGGAGTGGGGCTTCTCCCTCTGGGACTGCACACCTCATTCTGGGACTGGGCACATCTCTCTGGGACTGGGGCATCTCCCTCTGGGACTGTGCACCTCCCTCTGCGATGGCGCCACCTCCCTCTGGGACTCCGCCATCTCCCTCTGGGAACGGTGCAGCTCACTCTGGGACGGGGGCATCTCCCTCTGGGACAGGGGCATCTACCTTTAGGACTGGGCACCTCCCTCTGGAACTGCGCCATCTCCCTCTGGGACTGGGTCATCTCCCTCTGGGACTGGGTCATCTCCCTCTGGGACTGGGCATCTCCCTCTGGGACTGGGCATCTCACTCTGTGACTGGGCATCTCCCTCTGAGACTGGGCATCTCCCTCTGGGACTGGGTCACCTCCCCCTGGGACTGGGCAGCTCCCTCTGGGACTGGGCACCTCCCTCTGGGACTGGGGCTTCTCCCTCTGGGACTGGGCACCTCCCTCTGGGACTGCGTACCTCCGTCTGGGACTGGTGCTTCTCATTCTGGCAATAGGCACCTCCCATTGGGACTGCGCCATCTAACTCTGGGACTGCACACCTCCCTTTGGGACTGGGCACCTCCCTCTGGGACTGCGCCATCTCCCTCTGCGATGGCGCCACCTCCCTCTAGGAGTGCGCCATCTCCCTCTGGCACTGCGTCATCTCCCTCTGTGACTGGGCATCTACCTCTGGGACTGGGCATCTCCCTCTCGGACTGGGCATCTCCCTCTAGGACTGCGCCATCTAAGTCTGCGATGGCACCACCTCCCTCTGGGACTGCGCCATCTCCCTCTGGGAACGGGTCACCTCCCTCTGGGACTGGGCACATCCGTCTGGGACTGGGCATCTCCCTCTGGGACTGGGCATCTCCCTCTGGGACTGCGCCATCTCCCTCTGGGACTGAGCATTTCCCTCAAGGACTGGGTCATCTCCCTCTGGGACTGGGCATCTCCCACTGGGACTGGCCATCTCCCTCTGGGACTGGACATCTCCCTCTGAGACTGGGCACCTCCGTCTGTGACTGGGCATCTCCCTCTGAGCCTGGGCGTCTCCCTCTGGGACTGGGTCACCTCCCTCTGGGACTGGGCAGCACCCTCTGGAACTGGGCACATCCCTCTGGGTCTGCGCCATCACCCTCTGGGATTGGACAACTCCCTGTGGGACTGGGCACCTCCCTCTGGGACTGGGCACCTCCGTCTGGCACTGGGCATCTCCCTTTGGGACTGGGCATCGCCCTCTGGGACTGGGCACCTCCCTCTGGGACTGTGGCATCTCTCTCTCGGACAGGCCATCTCCCTCTAGGCCGGCGCCATCTTCCTCTGCGATGGCGCCACCTCCCACTGGGACTGCGCCATTTCCCTCTGGGACTGGGCATCTCCCTCTGTGACTGTGGCACCTCCCTCTGGGAACAGGGCAGCTCCCTCTGGGAATGGGCATCTCGCTCTGGGACTGAGCATCTCCCTCTGGGACTGGGCAGCTCCCTCTGGGACTGCGTCATCTCCCTGTGGGAATGGGCATCTCCCTCTCCGGCTGGGCTCTCTCTGTAGGACTGCGCCATCTCCCTCTGGGACTGGGCACCTCCCTCTGGGACTGGGGCATCTACCTCTGGGACTGGGGCATCCACCTCTGGACTGGGCACCTCCATCTGGGACTGGGCATCTCTTATTGGGACTGGGCACCTCCGTCTGTGACTGGGCATCTCCCTCTGAGACTGGGCATCTCACGATGGGACTGTGTCACCTCCCTCTGGCACTGGGCATCTCCCTCTGGGACTAGGCATCTCCCTCTGGGACTGGGCACCTCCCTCTGGGACTGCGCCATCTCCCTCTGTGACTGGGCACCTCCCTCTGGGACTGTGGCATCTCCCTCTGGGAACAGGGCAGCTCCATCTGGGAAAGGGCATCTCCCTCTGGGACTGAGCATCTCCCTCTGGGACTGGGCAGCTCCCTCTGGGACTGCGCCATCTCCCTCTGGGACTGGGCATCTCCCTCTCGGGCTGGGCATCTTCCTCTAGGACTGCGCCATCTCCCTCTGGGACTGTGCAACTCCCTCTGGGACTGGGGCATCTACCTCTGGGACTGGGGCATCCACCTCTGGGACTGCGCACCTCCATCTGGGACTGGACATCTCTTACTGGGACTAGGCACCTCCCTTGGGAGTGGGGCTTCTCCCTCTGGGACTGCACACCTCCATCTGGGACTGGGCACATCTCTCTGGGACTGGGGCATCTCCCTCTGGGACTGTGCACCTCCCTCTGCGACGGCGCCATCTACCTTTGGGACTGCGCCATCTCCCTCGGGGACTGGGCACCTCCCTCTGGGACTGGGCACCTCCCTCTGGGACTGGGCTCCTCCTTCTGGGACTGCGCACCTTTTTCTGGGACTGGGCACCTCCCTCTGGGACGGGGCACCTCCCTCTGGGACTTCGCCATCTCCCTCTGGGGCTGGGCACCTCCCTCTGGGACTGGGCATCTCCCTCTGGGACTGGGCACCTGCCGCTGGGACTGGGCAGCTCCCGCTGAGACTGCGCCATCTCCCTCTGGGACAGGGCCATCTCACTCTGGGACTGGGTACGTCCCTCTGGGACTGGGCACCTCCCTCTAGGACTGGGTTCCCCCCTCTAGGACAGGGCACCTCCGGCTGGGACTGGGCACCTCCATCTGGGACTGCGCCATCTCCCTCTGGGACGGGGCACCTCCATCTGGGACTGCGCCATCTCCCTCTGGGACGGGGCACCTCCATCTGGGACTGCGCCATCTCCCTCTGTGACGGGGCATCTCCCTCTGGGACTGGGCATCTCCCTCTCGGACTGGGCATCTCCCTCTAGGACTGCGCCATCTCCCTCTGCGATGGCGCCACCTCCCTCTGGGACTGCGCCATCTCCTTCTGGGAACGGGGCAGCTACCTCAGGGACTGGGCATCCCCCTCTGGGACAGGGGCATCTCCCTATGGGACTGGGCAACTCCATCTGGGACAGGGCACCTCCCACTGGGACTGGGCACCTCCCTCTGGGACTGCGCCATCTCCCTCTGGGACAGGGCAACATCTCTCTGCGACTGGGTACCTCCCTCTGGGACTGGGCACCTCCCTCTAGGACTGGGTACCTCCCTCTGGGACAGGGCACTCCCCGCTGAGACTTGGCACCTCCCTCTTGACCTGCGCCAACTCCCTCTGGGACAGGACCACCTCCCTCTGGGACTGGGCACCTCCCTCTGGGACTGGGTATCTGCCTCTGGGACTGGGCTCATCCCTCTGGGACTGAGGCATCTCCCTCTTGAACTGCGCACCTCCCTCTGCGATGGCGCCACCTCCCTCTGGGACTGCGCCATCTCCCTCTGGGAACGGGGCAGCTCCCCCTGGGACTTGGCACCTCCTTCTGGGACTAGGCCCCTCCCTCTGGGATTGGGCATCTCCCTCTCGGGCTGGGCATCTTCCTCTAGGACTGCGCCATCTCCCTCTGGGACTGTGCAACTCCCTCTGGGACTGGGGCATCTACCTCTGGGACTGGGGCATCCACCTCTGGGACTGCGCACCTCCATCTGGGACTGGACATCTCTTACTGGGACTGGGCACATCTCTCTGGGACTGGTGCATCTCCCTCTGGGACTGCGCACCTCCCTCTGGGACTGCGCCATCTCACTCTGGGACTGTGCACCTCCCTCTGCGACGGCGCCATCTCCCTCTGGGACTGCGCCATCTCCCTCTGGGACTGGGCACCTCCCTCTGGGACTGGGCACCTCCCTCTGGGACTGGGCACCTCCTTCTGGGACTGCGCACCTTTTTCTGGGACTGGGCACCTCCCTCTGGGACGGGGCACCTCCCTCTGGGACTTCGCCATCTCCCTCTGGGGCTGGGCACCTCCCTCTGGGACTGGGCATCTCCCTCTGGGACTGGGCACCTGCCGCTGGGACTGGGCAGCTCCCGCTGGGACTGCGCCATCTCCCTCTGGGACAGGGCCATCTCACTCTGTGACTGGGTACGTCCCTCTGGGACTGGGCACCTCCCTCTAGGACTGGGTACCCCCCTCTGGGACAGGGCACCTCCGGCTGGGACTGGGCACCTCCATCTGGGACTGCGCCATCTCCCTCTGGGACGGGGCACCTCCATCTGGGACTGCGCCATCTCCCTCTGGGACGGGGCACCTCCATCTGGGACTGCGCCATCTCCCTCTGTGACGGGGCATCTCCCTCTGGGACTGGGCATCTCCCTCTCGGACTGGGCATCTCCCTCTAGGACTGCGCCATCTCCCTCTGCGATGGCGCCACCTCCCTCTGGGACTGCGCCATCTCCTTCTGGGAACGGGGCAGCTACCTCAGGGACTGGGCATCCCCCTCTGGGACAGGGGCATCTCCCTATGGGACTGTGTAACTCCATCTGGGACAGGGCACCTCCCACTGGGACTGGGCACCTCCCTCTGGGACTGCGCCATCTCCCTCTGGGACAGGGCAACATCTCTCTGGGACTGGGCACCTCCCTCTGGGACTGGGTACCTGCCTCTGGGACTGGGCTCATCCCTCTGGGACTGAGGCATCTCCCTCTTGAACTGCGCACCTCCCTCTGCGATGGCGCCACCTCCCTCTGGGACTGCGCCATCTCCCTCTGGGAACGGGGCAGCTCCCCCTGGGACAGGGCATCTCCCTCTGAGGCAGGGGCATCTCCCTCTGGGAACATGGCAGCTCCCTCTGGGACTTGGCACCTCCTTCTGAGACTAGGCCCCTCCCTCTGGGACTGAGCACCTCCCACTGGGAATGGGACCTTCCTCTGGGACCGGGCACCTCCCTCTCGGTCTGGGGCTTCTCTCTCTGGCACTAGGCACCTCCTTCTGGTACTGGGCACCTCCGTCTGGGGTTGGGCACATCCCTCTGGGACAGCGCCATCTCCCACTGGGACTGGCCATCTCCATCTGGGACGAGACATCTCCCTCTGGGACTGGGCATCTCCCTCTGGGACTGGGCACATCCGCCTGGGACTGGGCATCTCCCTCTGGGACTGGGCATCTCCCTCTGGGACTGCGCCATCTCCCTCTGGGACTGAGCATATTCCTCTGGGATTGGGTCATCTCCCTCTGGGACTGGGTATCTCCCTCTGGGACTGGGCATCACCCTCTGGAACTGGGCACCTCCGTCTATGCCTGGGCATCTCCCTCTGGGACTGGGCACATCCTTCTGGGACCGGGCCCCTCCCTCTGGGACTGGGGCATCTCCCTCTGGGAATGAGCAATTCCATCTGGGACTGGCAAACCTCCCTCTGGGACTGCGCATCTCCCTCTGGGACTGGGCATCTCCCACTGGGACTGCGCCATCTCCCTCTGGGATTGGGCACCTCCCTCTGGGACTGCGCCATCTCCCTCTGTGACTGGGCATCTCCCGCTTGGACTGGGCATCTCCTCTCGGACTGGGCAGCTCCCTCAAGGACTGGGCATTACCCTCTGCGACTGTGGCATCTCCCTCTGGAACAGGGCAGCTCCCTCTGGGACTGGGCATCTCCATCTGGGATTGAGCATCTCACTCTGGGACTGGGCAGCTCACTCTGGGACAGGGGCATCTCCCTCTGGGAGAGGGGCATCTACCTCTAGGACTGAGCACATCCCTCTGGGACTGCGCCATCTCCCTCTGGGACTGGGCACCTCCCTCTGGGACTGGGCATTTCCCTCAAGGACTGGGTCATCTCCCTCTGGGACTGGGCATCTCCCTCTGGGACTGGGCATCTCCCTCTGGGACTGGGCACCTCCGTCTGTGACTGGGCATCTCCCTCTGAAACTGGGCATCTCTCTCTGGGACTGGGTCACCTCCCTCTGGGACTGCGTACCTCCCTCTGGAACTGGGACTTCTCATTCTGGCACTAGGCATCTCCCTCTGGGACTGGGCCATCTCCCTCTGGGACTGGGCACCTCCCTCTGGGACTGGGCATCTCCCTCTGCGACTGGGCCATCTCCCTTTGGGACTGGGCACCTCCCTCTGGGACTGCGCCATCTCCCTCTGTGACTGGGCACCTCCCTCTGGGACTGTGGCATCTCCCTGTGGGACTGGCCATCTCCCTCTGGGACTGTGGCACCTCCCTCTGGGAACAGGGCAGCTCCCTCTGCGACTGCGCATCTCCCTCTGGGACTGAGCATCTCCCTCTGGTGCTGGGCAGCTCCCTCTGGGACTGCGCCATCTCCCTCTGGGACTGGGCATCTCCCTCTCGGGCTGGGCATCTCTCTGTAGGACTGCGCCATCTCCCTCTGGGACTGGGCACCTCCCTCTGGGACTGGGGAATCTACCTCTGGGACTGGGGCATCCAACTCTGGACTGGGCACCTCCATCTGGGACTGGGCATCTCTTACTGGGACTGGGCACCTCCGTCGGTGACTGGGCATCTCCCACTGAGACTGGGCATCTCCCTCTGGGACTGGGTCACCTCCCTCTGACACTGGGCATCTCCCACTGGGACTGGGAATCTCCCTCTGGGACTGGGCACCTCCCTCTAGGAGTGCGCCATCTCCCTCTGGCACTGCGTCTTCTCCCTCTGTGACTGGGCATCTACCTCTGGGACTGGGCCATCTCCGTCTGCGATGGCACCACCTCCCTCTGGGACTGCGCCATCTCCCTCTGGGAACGGGTCACCTCCCTCTGGGACTGGGCACATCCGTCTGGGACTGGGCATCTCCCTCTGGGACTGGGCATCTCCCTCTGGGACTGCGCCATCTCCCTCTGGGACTGAGCATTTCCCTCAAGGACTGGGTCATCTCCCTCTGGGACTGGGCATCTCCCACTGGGACTGGCCATCTCCCTCTGGGACTGGACATCTCCCTCTGAGACTGGGCACCTCCGTCTGTGACTGGGCATCTCCCTCTGAGCCTGGGCGTCTCCCTCTGGGACTGGGTCACCTCCCTCTGGGACTGGGCAGCACCCTCTGGAACTGGGCACATCCCTCTGGGTCTGCGCCATCACCCTCTGGGATTGGACAACTCCCTGTGGGACTGGGCACCTCCCTCTGGGACTGGGCACCTCCGTCTGGCACTGGGCATCTCCCTTTGGGACTGGGCATCGCCCTCTGGGACTGGGCACCTCCCTCTGGGACTGTGGCATCTCTCTCTCGGACAGGCCATCTCCCTCTAGGCCGGCGCCATCTTCCTCTGCGATGGCGCCACCTCCCACTGGGACTGCGCCATTTCCCTCTGGGACTGGGCATCTCCCTCTGTGACTGTGGCACCTCCCTCTGGGAACAGGGCAGCTCCCTCTGTGAATGGGCATCTCGCTCTGGGACTGAGCATCTCCCTCTGGGACTGGGCAGCTCCCTCTGGGACTGCGTCATCTCCCTCTGGGAATGGGCATCTCCCTCTCCGGCTGGGCTCTCTCTGTAGGACTGCGCCATCTCCCTCTGGGACTGGGCACCTCCCTCTGGGACTGGGGCATCTACCTCTGGGACTGGGGCATCCACCTCTGGACTGGGCACCTCCATCTGGGACTGGGCATCTCTTATTGGGACTGGGCACCTCCGTCTGTGACTGGGCATCTCCCTCTGAGACTGGGCATCTCACTATGGGACTGTGTCACCTCCCTCTGGCACTGGGCATCTCCCTCTGGGACTAGGCATCTCCCTCTGGGACTGGGCACCTCCCTCTGGGACTGCGCCATCTCCCTCTGTGACTGGGCACCTCCCTCTGGGACTGTGGCATCTCCCTCTGGGAACAGGGCAGCTCCCTCTGGGAAAGGGCATCTCCCTCTGGGACTGAGCATCTCCCTCTGGGACTGGGCAGCTCCCTCTGGGACTGCGCCATCTCCCTCTGGGACTGGGCATCTCCCTCTCGGGCTGGGCATCTTCCTCTAGGACTGCGCCATCTCCCTCTGGGACTGTGCAACTCCCTCTGGGACTGGGGCATCTACCTCTGGGACTGGGGCATCCACCTCTGGGACTGCGCACCTCCATCTGGGACTGGACATCTCTTACTGGGACTAGGCACCTCCCTTGGGAGTGGGGCTTCTCCCTCTGGGACTGCACACCTCCATCTGGGACTGGGCACATCTCTCTGGGACTGGGGCATCTCCCTCTGGGACTGTGCACCTCCCTCTGCGACGGCGCCATCTCCCTCTGGGACTGCGCCATCTCCCTCTGGGACTGGGCACCTCCCTCTGGGACTGGGCACCTCCCTCTGGGACTGGGCTCCTCCTTCTGGGACTGCGCACCTTTTTCTATGACTGGGCACCTCCCTCTGGGACGGGGCACCTCCCTCTGGGACTTCGCCATCTCCCTCTGGGGCTGGGCACCTCCCTCTGGGACTGGGCATCTCCCTCTGGGACTGGGCACCTGCCGCTGGGACTGGGCAGCTCCCGCTGGGACTGCGCCATCTCCCTCTGGGACAGGGCCATCTCACTCTGGGACTGGGTACGTCCCTCTGGGACTGGGCACCTCCCTCTAGGACTGGGTACCCCCCTCTGGGACAGGGCACCTCCGGCTGGGACTGGGCACCTCCATCTGGGACTGCGCCATCTCCCTCTGGGACGGGGCACCTCCATCTGGGACTGCGCCATCTCCCTCTGGGACGGGGCACCTCCATCTGGGACTGCGCCATCTCCCTCTGTGACGGGGCATCTCCCTCTGGGACTGGGCATCTCCCTCTCGGACTGGGCATCTCCCTCTAGGACTGCGCCATCTCCCTCTGCGATGGCGCCACCTCCCTCTGGGACTGCGCCATCTCCTTCTGGGAACGGGGCAGCTATCTCAGGGACTGGGCATCCCCCTCTGGGACAGGGGCATCTCCCTATGGGACTGGGCAACACCATCTGGGACAGGGCACCTCCCAATGGGACTGGGCACCTCCCTCTGGGACTGCGCCATCTCCCTCTGGGACAGGGCAACATCCCTCTGCGACTGGGTACCTCCCTCTGGGACTGGGCACCTCCCTCTAGGACTGGGTACCTCCCTCTGGGACAGGGCACTCCCCGCTGAGACTTGGCACCTCCCTCTTGACCTGCGCCAACTCCCTCTGGGACAGGACCACCTCCCTCTGGGACTGGGCACCTCCCTCTGGGACTGGGTACCTGCCTCTGGGACTGGGCTCATCCCTCTGGGACTGAGGTATCTCCCTCTTGAACTGCGCACCTCCCTCTGCGATGGCGCCACCTCCCTCTGGGACTGCGCCATCTCCCTCTGGGAACGGGGCAGCTCCCCCTGGGACTTGGCACCTCCTTCTGGGACTAGGCCCCTCCCTCTGGGATTCGGCATCTCCCTCTCGGGCTGGGCATCTTCCTCTAGGACTGCGCCATCTCCCTCTGGGACTGTGCAACTCCCTCTGGGACTGGAGCATCTACCTCTGGGACTGGCGCATCCACCTCTGGGACTGCGCACCTCCATCTGGGACTGGACATCTCTTACTGGGACTAGGCACCTCCCTTGGGAGTGGGGCTTCTCCCTCTGGGACTGCACACCTCCATCTGGGACTGGGCACATATCTCTGGGACTGGTGCATCTCCCTCTGGGACTGCGCACCTCCCTCTGGGACTTCGCCATCTCACTCTGGGACTGTGCACCTCCCTCTGCGACGGCGCCATCTCCCTCTGGGACTGCGCCATCTCCCTCTGGGACTGCGCACCTTTTTCTGGGACTGGGCACCTCCCTCTGGGACTGGGCACCTCCTTCTGGGACTGCGCACCTTTTTCTGGGACTGGGCACCTCCCTCTGGGACGGGGCACCTCCCACTGGGACTTCGCCATCTCCCTCTGGGGCTGGGCACCTCCCTCTGGGACTGGGCATCTCCCTCTGGGACTGGGCACCTGCCGCTGGGACTGGGCAGCTCCCGCTGGGACTGCGCCATCTCCCTCTGGGACAGGGCCATCTCACTCTGGGACTGGGTACGTCCCTCTGGGACTGGGCACCTCCCTCTAGGACTGGGTACCCCCCTCTGGGACAGGGCACCTCCGGCTGGGACTGGGCACCTCCATCTGGGTCTGCGCCATCTCCCTCTGGGACGGGGCACCTCCATCTGGGACTGCGCCATCTCCCTCTGGGACGGGGCACCTCCATCTGGGACTGCGCCATCTCCCTCTGTGACGGGGCATCTCCCTCTGGGACTGGGCATCTCCCTCTCGGACTGGGCATCTCCCTCTAGGACTGCGCCATCTCCCTCTGCGATGGCGCCACCTCCCTCTGGGACTGCGCCATCTCCTTCTGGGAACGGGGCAGCTACCTCAGGGACTGGGCATCCCCCTCTGGGACAGGGGCATCTCCCTATGGGACTGTGTAACTCCATCTGGGACAGGGCACCTCCCACTGGGACTGGGCACCTCCCTCTGGGACTGCGCCATCTCCCTCTGGGACAGGGCAACATCTCTCTGGGACTGGGCACCTCCCTCTGGGACTGGGTACCTGCCTCTGGGACTGGGCTCATCCCTCTGGGACTGAGGCATCTCCCTCTTGAACTGCGCACCTCCCTCTGCGATGGCGCCACCTCCCTCTGGGACTGCGCCATCTCCCTCTGGGAACGGGGCAGCTCCCCCTGGGACAGGGCATCTCCCTCTGAGGCAGGGGCATCTCCCTCTGGGAACATGGCAGCTCCCTCTGGGACTTGGCACCTCCTTCTGGGACTAGGCCCCTCCCTCTGGGACTGAGCACCTCCCACTGGGAATGGGACCTTCCTCTGGGACCGGGCACCTCCCTCTCGGTCTGGGGCTTC
This sequence comes from Scyliorhinus torazame, assembly GCF_047496885.1. Lineage (NCBI taxonomy): Eukaryota > Metazoa > Chordata > Chondrichthyes > Carcharhiniformes > Scyliorhinidae > Scyliorhinus > Scyliorhinus torazame. Next base: position 379,814,180 of record NC_092709.1, read on the forward strand.
TCTCTCTGGCACTAGGCACCTCCTTCTGGGACTGGGCACCTCCGTCTGGGGTTGGGCACATCCCTCTGGGACAGCGCCATCTCCCACTGGGACTGGCCATCTCCATCTGGGACGAGACATCTCCCTCTGGGACTGGGCATCTCCCTCTGGGACTGGGCACATCCGCCTGGGACTGGGCATCTCCCTCTGGGACTGGGCATCTCCCTCTGGGACTGCGCCATCTCCGTCTGGGACTGAGCATATTCCTCTGGGATTGGGTCATCTCCCTCTGGGACTGGGTATCTCCCTCTGGGACTGGGCATCACCCTCTGGAACTGGGCACCTCCGTCTATGCCTGGGCATCTCCCTCTGGGACTGGGCACATCCTTCTGGGACCGGGCCCCTCCCTCTGGGACTTGGGCATCTCCCTCTGGGAATGAGCAATTCCATCTGGGACTGGCAAACCTCCCTCTGGGACTGCGCATCTCCCTCTGGGACTGGGCATCTCCCACTGGGACTGCGCCATCTCCCTCTGGGATTGGGCACCTCCCTCTGGGACTGCGCCATCTCCCTCTGTGACTGGGCATCTCCCGCTTGGACTGGGCATCTCCTCTCGGACTGGGCAGCTCCCTCAAGGACTGGGCATTACCCTCTGCGACTGTGGCATCTCCCTCTGGAACAGGGCAGCTCCCTCTGGGACTGGGCATCTCCATCTGGGAGTGAGCATCTCACTCTGGGACTGTGCAGCTCACTCTGGGACTGGGGCATCTCCCTCTGGGAGAGGGGCATCTACCTCTAGGACTGAGCACCTCCCTCTGGGACTGCGCCATCTCCCTCTGGGACTGGGCACCTCCCTCTGGGACTGGGCATTTCCCTCAAGGACTGGGTCATCTCCCTCTGGGACTGGGCATCTCCCTCTGGGACTGGGCATCTCCCTCTGGGACTGGGCACCTCCGTCTGTGACTGGGCATCTCCCTCTGAAACTGGGCTTCTCTCTCTGGGACTGGGTCACCTCCCTCTGGGACTGCGTACCTCCCTCTGGGACTGGGACTTCTCATTCTGGCACTAGGCATCTCCCTCTGGGACTGGGCCATCTCCCTCTGGGACTGGGCACCTCCCTCTGGGACTGGGCATCTCCCTCTGAGACTGGGCCATCTCCCTTTGGGACTGGGCACCTCCCTCTGGGACTGCGCCATCTCCCTCTGTGACTGGGCACCTCCCTCTGGGACTGTGGCATCTCCCTGTGGGACTGGCCATCTCCCTCTGGGACTGTGGCACCTCCCTCTGGGAACAGGGCAGCTCCCTCTGCGACTGGGCATCTCCCTCTGGGACTGAGCATCTCCCTCTGGTGCTGGGCAGCTCCCTCTGGGACTGCGCCATCTCCCTCTGGGACTGGGCATCTCCCTCTCGGGCTGGGCATCTCTCTGTAGGACTGCGCCATCTCCCTCTGGGACTGGGCACCTCCCTCTGGGACTGGGGAATCTACCTCTGGGACTGGGGCATCCAACTCTGGACTGGGCACCTCCATCTGGGACTGGGCATCTCTTACTGGGACTGGGCACCTCCGTCGGTGACTGGGCATCTCCCACTGAGACTGGGCATCTCCCTCTGGGACTGGGTCACCTCCCTCTGACACTGGGCATCTCCCACTGGGACTGGGAATCTCCCTCTGGGACTGGGCACCTCCCTCTAGGAGTGCGCCATCTCCCTCTGGCACTGCGTCTTCTCCCTCTGTGACTGGGCATCTACCTCTGGGACTGGGCATCTCCCTCTCGGACTGGGCATCTCCCTCTAGGACTGCGCCATCTCCGTCTGCGATGGCACCACCTCCCTCTGGGACTGCGCCATCTCCCTCTGGGAACGGGTCACCTCCCTCTGGGACTGGGCACATCCGTCTGGGACTGGGCATCTCCCTCTGGGACTGGGCATCTCCCTCTGGGACTGCGCCATCTCCCTCTGGGACTGAGCATTTCCCTCAAGGACTGGGTCATCTCCCTCTGGGACTGGGCATCTCCCACTGGGACTGGCCATCTCCCTCTGGGACTGGACATCTCCCTCTGAGACTGGGCACCTCCGTCTGTGACTGGGCATCTCCCTCTGAGCCTGGGCGTCTCCCTCTGGGACTGGGTCACCTCCCTCTGGGACTGGGCAGCACCCTCTGGAACTGGGCACATCCCTCTGGGTCTGCGCCATCACCCTCTGGGATTGGACAACTCCCTGTGGGACTGGGCACCTCCCTCTGGGACTGTGCACCTCCGTCTGGCACTGGGCATCTCCCTTTGGGACTGGGCATCGCCCTCTGGGACTGGGCACCTCCCTCTGGGACTGTGGCATCTCTCTCTCGGACAGGCCATCTCCCTCTAGGCCGGCGCCATCTTCCTCTGCGATGGCGCCACCTCCCACTGGGACTGCGCCATTTCCCTCTGGGACTGGGCATCTCCCTCTGTGACTGTGGCACCTCCCTCTGGGAACAGGGCAGCTCCCTCTGTGAATGGGCATCTCGCTCTGGGACTGAGCATCTCCCTCTGGGACTGGGCAGCTCCCTCTGGGACTGCGTCATCTCCCTCTGGGAATGGGCATCTCCCTCTCCGGCTGGGCTCTCTCTGTAGGACTGCGCCATCTCCCTCTGGGACTGGGCACCTCCCTCTGGGACTGGGGCATCTACCTCTGGGACTGGGGCATCCACCTCTGGACTGGGCACCTCCATCTGGGACTGGGCATCTCTTATTGGGACTGGGCACCTCCGTCTGTGACTGGGCATCTCCCTCTGAGACTGGGCATCTCACTATGGGACTGTGTCACCTCCCTCTGGCACTGGGCATCTCCCTCTGGGACTAGGCATCTCCCTCTGGGACTGGGCACCTCCCTCTGGGACTGCGCCATCTCCCTCTGTGACTGGGCACCTCCCTCTGGGACTGTGGCATCTCCCTCTGGGAACAGGGCAGCTCCCTCTGGGAAAGGGCATCTCCCTCTGGGACTGAGCATCTCCCTCTGGGACTGGGCAGCTCCCTCTGGGACTGCGCCATCTCCCTCTGGGACTGGGCATCTCCCTCTCGGGCTGGGCATCTTCCTCTAGGACTGCGCCATCTCCCTCTGGGACTGTGCAACTCCCTCTGGGACTGGGGTATCTACCTCTGGGACTGGGGCATCCACCTCTGGGACTGCGCACCTCCATCTGGGACTGGACATCTCTTACTGGGACTAGGCACCTCCCTTGGGAGTGGGGCTTCTCCCTCTGGGACTGCACACCTCCATCTGGGACTGGGCACATCTCTCTGGGACTGGGGCATCTCCCTCTGGGACTGTGCACCTCCCTCTGCGACGGCGCCATCTCCCTCTGGGACTGCGCCATCTCCCTCTGGGACTGGGCACCTCCCTCTGGGACTGGGCACCTCCCTCTGGGACTGGGCTCCTCCTTCTGGGACTGCGCACCTTTTTCTGGGACTGGGCACCTCCCTCTGGGACGGGGCACCTCCCTCTGGGACTTCGCCATCTCCCTCTGGGGCTGGGCACCTCCCTCTGGGACTGGGCATCTCCCTCTGGGACTGGGCACCTGCCGCTGGGACTGGGCAGCTCCCGCTGGGACTGCGCCATCTCCCTCTGGGACAGGGCCATCTCACTCTGGGACTGGGTACGTCCCTCTGGGACTGGGCACCTCCCTCTAGGGCTGGGTACCCCCCTCTGGGACAGGGCACCTCCGGCTGGGACTGGGCTCCTCCATCTGGGACTGCGCCATCTCCCTCTGGGACGGGGCACCTCCATCTGGGACTGCGCCATCTCCCTCTGGGACGGGGCACCTCCATCTGGGACTGCGCCATCTCCCTCTGTGACTGGGCATCTCCCGCTTGGACTGGGCATCTCCTCTCGGACTGGGCAGCTCCCTCAAGGACTGGGCATTACCCTCTGCGACTGTGGCATCTCCCTCTGGAACAGGGCAGCTCCCTCTGGGACTGGGCATCTCCATCTGGGATTGAGCATCTCACTCTGGGACTGGGGCATCTCCCTCTGGGAGAGGGGCATCTACCTCTAGGACTGAGCACCTCCCTCTGGGACTGCGCCATCTCCCTCTGGGACAGGGCACCTCCCTCTGGGACTGGGCATTTCCCTCAAGGACTGGGTCATCTCCCTCTGGGACTGGGCATCTCCCTCTGGGACTGGGCATCTCCCTCTGGGACTGGGCACCTCCGTCTGTGACTAGGCATCTCCCTCTGAAACTGGGCATCTCTCTCTGGGACTGGGTCACCTCCCTCTGGGACTGTGTACCTCCCTCTGGGACTGGGACTTCTCATTCTGGCACTAGGCATCTCCCTCTGGGACTGGGTATCTCCCTCTGGGACTGGGCATCACCCTCTGGAACTGGGCACCTCCGTCTATGCCTGGGCATCTCCCTCTGGGACTGGGCACATCCTTCTGGGACCGGGCCCCTCCCTCTGGGACTGGGGCATCTCCCTCTGGGAATGAGCAATTCCATCTGGGACTGGCAAACCTCCCTCTGGGACTGCGCATCTCCCTCTGGGACTGGGCATCTCCCACTGGGACTGCGCCATCTCCCTCTGGGATTGGGCACCTCCCTCTGGGACTGCGCCATCTCCCTCTGTGACTGGGCATCTCCCGCTTGGACTGGGCATCTCCTCTCGGACTGGGAAGCTCCCTCAAGGACTGGGCATTACCCTCTGCGACTGTGGCATCTCCCTCTGGAACAGGGCAGCTCCCTCTGGGACTGGGCATCTCCATCTGGGATTGAGCATCTCACACTGGGACTGGGCAGCTCACTCTGGGACTGGGGCATCTCCCTCTGGGAGAGGGGCATCTACCTCTAGGACTGAGCACCTCCCTCTGGGACTGCGCCATCTCCCTCTGGGACTGGGCACCTCCCTCTGGGACTGGGCATTTCCCTCAAGGACTGGGTCATCTCCCTCTGGGACTGGGCATCTCCCTCTGGGACTGGGCATCTCCCTCTGGGACTGGGCACCTCCGTCTGTGACTGGGCATCTCCCTCTGAAACTGGGCATCTCTCTCTGGGACTGGGTCACCTCCCTCTGGGACTGCGTACCTCCCTCTGGGACTGGGACTTCTCATTCTGGCCCTCTGGGACTGGGCCATCTCCCTCTGGGACTGGGCACCTCCCTCTGGGACTGGGCATCTCCCTCTGCGACTGGGCCATCTCCCTTTGGGACTGGGCACCTCCCTCTGTGACTGCGCCATCTCCCTCTGTGACTGGGCACCTCCCTCTGGGACTGTGGCATCTCCCTGTGGGACTGGCCATCTCCCTCTGGGACTGTGGCACCTCCCTCTGGGAACAGGGCAGCTCCCTCTGCGACTGGGCATCTCCCCCTGGGACTGAGCATCTCCCTCTGGTGCTGGGCAGCTCCCTCTGGGACTGCGCCATCTCCCTCTTGGACTGGGCATCTCCCTCTCGGGCTGGGCACCTCTCTGTAGGACTGCGCCATCTCCCTCTGGGACTGGGCACCTCCCTCTGGGACTGGGGAATCTACCTCTGGGACTGGGGCATCCAACTCTGGACTGGGCACCTCCATCTGGGACTGCGCATCTCTTACTGGGACTGGGCACCTCCGTCGGTGACTGGGCATCTCCCACTGAGACTGGGCATCTCCCTCTGGGACTGGGTCACCTCCCTCTGACACTGGGCATCTCCCACTGGGACTGGGAAGTTCCCTCTGGGACTGGGCACCTCCCTCTGGGACTGCGCCATCTCCCTCTGTGACTGGGCACCTCCCTCTGGGACTGCGCCATCTCCCTCTAGGACGGCAACATCTCCCTCTGCGATGGCGCCACCTCCCTCTGGGACTGCGCCATCTCCCTCTGGGACTGGGAAACTCCCTCTGGGACTGGGGCATCTACCTCTGGGACTGGGGCATCCACCTCTGGGATTGGGCACCTCCATCTGGGACTGGGCTTCTCTTACTGGGACTGGGCACCTCCCTCTGGGAGTGGGGCTTCTCCCTCTGGGACTGCACACCTCCATCTGGGACTGGGCACCTCTGTCTGGGACTGGGGCATCTCCCTCTGGGACTGCGCACCTCACTCTGGGACTGCACCATCTCCCTCTGGGTCTGGGCACCTCCAGCTGCGACGGCGCCATCTCCCTCTGGGACTGCGCCTTCTCCCTCTGGGACTGGGCACCTCCCTCTAGGACTGGGCACCTCCCTCTGGGACTGGGCACCTCCTTCTGGGTCCGCGCACCTTTTTCTGGGACTGGGCACCTCCCTCTGGGACGGGGCACCTCCCTCTGGGACTTCGCCATCTCCCTCTGGGACTGCGCAATCTCCCTCTGGGACTGGGCATCACACTCTGGGACTGCGCCATCTCCCTCTGGGACTGGGCACCTCCCTCTGGTACTGGGCATCTCCCTCTACGACTGCGCCATTTCCCTCTGGGATGGGGAACCTCCCTCTGGGACTGGGCACCTCCCTCTGGGACTGGAGCTTCTCCCTCTGGGATTGGGCCACCTCCCTCTGGGACTGCACCATCTCCCGCTGGGACTGGGCATCTCCATCTGGGATTGGGCATCTCCTTCTGGGACTGGGCACCTCCTTCTGGGACCGGGCACCTCCCTCTGGGACTGGGCACCTCCTTCTGGGACTGGGCACCTCCCTCTGGGACTGCGCACCTCCCTCTGGGACTGGGCTCCTCCTTCTGGGACTGCGCACCTCCCTATGGGACTGGGCACCACCTTCTGGGACTGGGCACCTCCCTCTGGGACTGCGCACCGCCCTCTGGGACTGGGCACCTCCCTCTGGGACTGGGCACCTCCCTCAGTGACTGGGGCTTCTCCCTATGGGACTGGGCCACCTCCCTCTGGGACTGGGCACCTCTGTCTGGGACTGGGGCATCTCCCTCTGGGACTGCGCACCTCACTCTGGGACTGCGCCATCTCCCTCTGGGTCTGGGCACCTCCAGCTGCGACGGCGCCATCTCCCTCTGGGACTGGGCACCTCCCTCTAGGACTGGGCACCTCCCTCTGGGACTGGGCACCTCCTTCTGGGTCCGCGCACCTTTTTCTGGGACTGGGCACCTCCCTCTGGGACGGGGCACCTCCCTCTGGGACTTCGCCATCTCCCTCTGGGACTGCGCAATCTCCCTCTGGGACTGGGCATCACACTCTGGGACTGCGCCATCTCCCTCTGGGACTGGGCACCTCCCTCTGGTACTGGGCATCTCCCTCTACGACTGCGCCATTTCCCTCTTGGATGGGGAACCTCCCTCTGGGACTGGGCACCTCCCTCTGGGACTGGAGCTTCTCCCTCTGGGATTGGGCCACCTCCCTCTGGGACTGCACCATCTCCCGCTGGGACTGGGCATCTCCATCTGGGATTGGGCATCTCCTTCTGGGACTGGGCACCTCCTTCTGGGACCGGGCACCTCCCTCTGGGACTGGGCACCTCCTTCTGGGACTGGGCACATCCCTCTGGGACTGCGCACCTCCCTCTGGGACTGGGCTCCTCCTTCTGGGACTGCGCACCTCCCTATGGGACTGGGCACCACCTTCTGGGACTGGGCACCTCCCTCTGGGACTGCGCACCGCCCTCTGGGACTGGGCACCTCCCTCTGGGACTGGGCACCTCCCTCAGTGACTGGGGCTTCTCCCTATGGGACTGGGCCACCTCCCTCTGGGACTGGGTACCCCCGTTTGGGTCTGGGTCCCACCCTCTGGGACTGCGCCACCTACCTCTTTGACTGGGCATCTCCATCTGGGACTGGGCATCTCCCTCTGGGATTGGGCATCTCACTCTGGGACTGGGCACATCCGTCTGGGACTGGGCATCTCCCTCTGGGACTGGGCATCTCCCTCTGGGACTGCGCCATCTCCCTCTGGGACTGAGCATATCCCTCTGGGACCGGGTCCCTCCCTCTGGGACTGGGGCATCTCCCTCTGGGACTGAGCAATTCCCTCTGGGACTGGGCACCTCCCTCTGGGACTGCGCATCTCCCTCTGGGACTGGGCATCTCCCACTGGGACTGCGCCATCTCCCTCTGGGTATGGGCACCTCCCTCTGGGACTGGGCATCTCTCACTGGGAGTGGGCATCTCCCTCGCGGACTGGGCAGCTCCCTCAAGGACTGGGCATCTCCCACTGCGACTGTGGCATCTGCCTCTGGAACAGGGCAGCTCCCTCTGGGACTGGGCATCTCCATCTGGGGCTGAGCATGTCCCTCTGGGACTGGGCAGCTCTCTCTGGGACTGTGCCATCTCCGTCTGGGACTGGGCATCTCCCTCTCGGACTGGGCACCTCCGTCTGACACTGGGCATCTCCCTCTGGGACTGGGCATCTCTCACTGGGAGTGGGCACCTCCCTCTGGGACTGCGCCATCTCCCTCTGTGACTGGGCACCTCCCTATGCGACTGTTGCATCTCACTCTCGGACAGGCCATCTCTCTCTCGGACGGCGCCATCTCCCTCTGGGACTGGGCATCTCCCTCTGGGACTGTGGCATCTCCCTCTGGGAACAGGGCAGCTCCCTCTGGGACTGGGCATCTCCCTCTGGGACTGGCCAGCTCAGTCTGGGACTGGGGCATCTCCCTCTGGGACAGGGGCATCTACCTCTAGGTCTGGCCACCTCCCTCTGAGACTGCGCCATCTCCCTCTGGGACTGGGCACCTCCCTCTGTACTGAGCATTTCCCTCAAGGACTGGGTCATCTCCCTCTGGGACTGGGCATCTCCCTCTGGGACTGGGCATCTCCCTCTGGGACTGGGCACCTCCGTCTGTGACTGGGCATCTCCCTCTGAGACTGGGCATCTCTCTCTGGGACTGGGTCACCTCCCTCTGGGACTGGGCAGCTTCCTCTGGGACTGGGGCTTCTCCCTCTGGGACTGGGCACCTCCCTCTGGGACTGCGTACCTCCCTCTGGGACTGGGACTTCTCATTCTGGCACTAGGCACCGCCCATTGGGACTGCGCCATCTCCCTCTGGGTCTGCACACCTCCCTTTGGGACTGGGCACCTCCCTCTGGGACTTCGGCAGCTCCCTCACGGACTGGGCATCTCACTCTAGGACTGCGCCATCTCCCTCTGCGATGGCGCCACCTCCCTCTGGGAGTGCGCCATCTCCCTCTAGGACTGCGTCATCTCCCTCTGTGACTGGACATCTCCCTCTGAGACTGGGCATCTCCCTCTCGGACGGGGCTTCTCCCTCTAGGACTGCGCCATCTCCCGCTGCGATGGCGCCACCTCCCTCTGGGACTGCGCCATCAGCCTCTGGGAACGGGGCCCCTCCCTCTGGGACTGGGCACATCCGTCTGGGACTGGGCATCTCCCTCTGGGACTGGGCATCTCCCTCTGGGACTGGGCATCTCCCTCTGGGACTGGACATCTCCCTCTCGGACAGGCCATCTCCCTCTAGGACGGCGCCATCTCCCTCTGGGAACGGGGCACCTCCCTCTGGGACTGGGCACATCCGTCTGGGACTGGGCATCTCCCTCTGGGACTGCGCCATCTCCGTCTGGGATTGAGCATTTTCCTCAAGGCCTGGGTCATCTCCCTCTGTGACTGGGCATCTCCCTCTGAGACTGGGCATTTCCCTCTGGGACTGGGTCACCTCCCTCTAGGACTGGGCACCTCCCTCTGGTACTGGGCACCTCCTTCTGGGTCCGCGCACCTTTTTCTGGGACTGGGCACCTCCCTCTGGTACTGGGCATCTCCCTCTACGACTGCGCCATTTCCCTCTGGGATGGGGAACCTCCCTCTGGGACTGGGCACCTCCCTCTGGGACTGGAGCTTCTCCATCTGGGATTGGGCCACCTCCCTCTGGGACTGCACCATCTCCCGCTGGGACTGGGCATCTCCATCTGGGATTGGGCATCTCCTTCTGGGACTGGGCACCTGCTTCTGGGACCGGGCACCTCCCTCTGGGACTGGGCACCTCCTTCTGGGACTGGGCACCTCCCTCTGGGACTGGGCACCTCCCTCTGGGACTGGAGCTTCTCCATCTGGGATTGGGCCACCTCCCTCTGGGACTGCACCATCTCCCGCTGGGACTGGGCATCTCCATCTGGGATTGGGCATCTCCTTCTGGGACTGGGCACCTGCTTCTGGGACCGGGCACCTCCCTCTGGGACTGGGCACCTCCTTCTGGGACTGGGCACCTCCCTCTGGGACTGCGCACCTCCCTCTGGGACTGGGCTCCTCCTTCTGGGACTGCGCACCTCCCTATGGGACTGGGCACCACATTCTGGGACTGGGCACCTCCCTCTGGGACTGCGCACCGCCCTCTGGGACTGGGCACCTCCCTCTGGGACTGGGCACCTCCCTCAGTGACTGGGGCTTCTCCCTATGGGACTGATCCACCTCCCTCTGGGACTGGGTACCCCCGTCTGGGTCTGGGTACCACTCTCTGGGCCTGCGCCCCCTTCCTCTTTGACTGGCCATCTCCATCTGGGACTGGGCATCTCCCTCTGGGACTGGGCATCTCACTCTGGGACTGGGCACATCCGTCTGGGACTGGGCATCTCCCTCTGGGACTGGGCATCTCCCTCTGGGACTGCGCCATCTCCCTCTGGGACTGAGCATATCCCTCTGGGACTGGGTCATCTCCATCTGGGACTGGGCATCACCCTCTGGGACTGGGCACCTCCTTCTGGGACCGGGTCCCTCCCTCTGGGACTGGGGCATCTCCCTCTGGGACGGAGCAATTCCCTCTGGGACTGGGCACCTCCCTCTGGGACTGCGCATCTCCCTCTGGGACTGGGCATCTCCCACTGGGACTGCGCCATCTCCCTCTGGGTATGGGCACCTCCCTCTGGGACTGCGCCATCTCCCTCTGTGACTGGGCATCTCCCTCTGGGACTGGGCATCCCCCTCGCGGACTGGGCAGCTCCCTCAAGGACTGGGCATCTCCCTCTGCGACTGTGGCATCTGCCTCTGGAACAGGGCAGCTCCCTCTGGGCCTGGGCACCTCCATCTGGGACTGAGCATCTCCCTCTAGGACTGGGCAGCTCTCTCTGGGACTGCGCCATCTCCGTCTGGGACTGGGCATCTCCCTCTCGGACTGGGCACCTCCGTCTGGCACTGGGCATCTCCCTCTGGGACTGGGCATCTCCAACTGTGAGTGGGCACCTCCCTCTGGGACTGCGCCATCTCCCTCTGTGACTGGGCACCTCCCTATGCGACTGTTGCATCTCCCTCTCGGACAGGCCATCTCCCTCTCGGACGGCGCCATCTCCCTCTGGGACTGGGCATCTCCCTCTGGGACTGTGGCATCTCCCTCTGGGAACAGGGCAGCTCCCTCTGGGACTGGGCAGCTCAGTCTGGGACTGGGGCATCTCCCTCTGGGACAGGGGCATCTACCTCTCGGACTGGCCTCCTCCCTCTGAGACTGCGCCATCTCCCTCTGGGACTGGGCACCTCCCTCTGTACTGAGCATTTCCCTCAAGGACTGGGTCATCTCCCTCTGGGACTGGGCATCTCCCTCTGGTACTGGGCATCTCCCTCTGGGACTGGGCACCTCCGTCTGTGACTGGGCATCTCCCTCTGAGACTGGGCATCTCTCGCTGGGACTGGTTCACCTCCTTCTGGGACTGGGCAGCTTCCTCTGGGACTGGGGCTTCTCCCTCTGGGACTGGGCACCTCCCTCTGGGACTGCGTACCTCCCACTGGGACTGGGACTTCTCATTCTGGCACTAGGCACCGCCCATTGGGACTGCGCCATCTCCCTCTGGGTCTGCACACCTCCCTTTGGGACTGGGCACCTCCCTCTGGGACTTCGGCAGCTCCCTCACGGACTGGGCATCTCACTCTAGGACTGCGCCATCTCCCTCTGCGATGGCGCCACCTCCCTCTGGGAGTGCGCCATCTCCCTCTAGGACTGCGTCATCTCCCTCTGTGACTGGACATCTCCCTCTGAGACTGGGCATCTCCCTCTCGGACGGGGCTTCTCCCTCTAGGACTGCGCCATCTCCCGCTGCGATGGCGCCACCTCCCTCTGGGACTGCGCCATCAGCCTCTGGGAACGGGGCCCCTCCCTCTGGGACTGGGCACATCCGTCTGGGACTGGGCATCTCCCTCTGGGACTGGGCATCTCCCTCTGGGACTGGGCATCTCCCTCTGGGACTGGACATCTCCCTCTCGGACAGGCCATCTCCCTCTAGGACGGCGCCATCTCCCTCTGGGAACGGGGCACCTCCCTCTGGGACTGGGCACATCCGTCTGGGACTGGGCATCTCCCTCTGGGACTGCGCCATCTCCGTCTGGGATTGAGCATTTTCCTCAAGTCCTGGGTCATCTCCCTCTGTGACTGGGCATCTCCCTCTGAGACTGGGCATTTCCCTCTGGGACTGGGTCACCTCCCTCTAGGACTGGGCACCTCCCTCTGGTACTGGGCACCTCCTTCTGGGTCCGCGCACCTTTTTCTGGGACTGGGCACCTCCCTCTGGGACGGGGCACCTCCCTCTGGGACTTCGCCATCTCCCTCTGGGACTGCGCAATCTCCCTCTGGGACTGGGCATCACACTCTGGGACTGCGCCATCTCCCTCTGCGACTGAGCACCTCCCTCTGGTACTGGGCATCTCCCTCTACGACTGCGCCATTTCCCTCTGGGATGGGGAACCTCCCTCTGGGACTGGGCACCTCCCTCTGGGACTGGAGCTTCTCCATCTGGGATTGGGCCACCTCCCTCTGGGACTGCACCATCTCCCGCTGGGACTGGGCATCTCCATCTGGGATTGGGCATCTCCTTCTGGGACTGGGCACCTGCTTCTGGGACCGGGCACCTCCCTCTGGGACTGGGCACCTCCTTCTGGGACTGGGCACCTCCCTCTGGGACTGCGCACCTCTCTCTGGGACTGGGCTCCTCCTTCTGGGACTGCGCACCTCCCTATGGGACTGGGCACCACATTCTGGGACTGGGCACCTCCCTCTGGGACTGCGCACCGCCCTCTGGGACTGGGCACCTCCCTCTGGGACTGGGCACCTCCCTCAGTGACTGGGGCTTCTCCCTATGGGACTGGGCCACCTCCCTCTGGGACTGGGTACCCCCGTCTGGGTCTGGGTACCACCCTCTGGGACTGCGCCCCCTTCCTCTTTGACTGGCCATCTCCATCTGGGACTGGGCATCTCCCTCTGGGACTGGGCATCTCACTCTGGGACTGGGCACATCCGTCTGGGACTGGGCATCTCCCTCTGGGACTGGGCATCTCCCTCTGGGACTGCGCCATCTCCCTCTGGGACTGAGCATATCCCTCTGGGACTGGGTCATCTCCATCTGGGACTGGGCATCTCCCTCTGGGACTGGGCACCTCCTTCTGGGACCGGGTCCCTCCCTCTGGGACTGGGGCATCTCCCTCTGGGACGGAGCAATTCCCTCTGGGACTGGGCACCTCCCTCTGGGACTGCGCATCTCCCTCTGGGACTGGGCATCTCCCACTGGGACTGCGCCATCTCCCTCTGGGTATGGGCACCTCCCTCTGGGACTGCGCCATCTCCCTCTGTGACTGGGCATCTCCCTCTGGGACTGGGCATCCCCCTCGCGGACTGGGCAGCTCCCTCAAGGACTGGGCATCTCCCTCTGCGACTGTGGCATCTGCCTCTGGAACAGGGCAGCTCCCTCTGGGCCTGGGCACCTCCATCTGGGACTGAGCATCTCCCTCTAGGACTGGGCAGCTCTCTCTGGGACTGCGCCATCTCCGTCTGGGACTGGGCATCTCCCTCTCGGACTGGGCACCTCCGTCTGGCACTGGGCATCTCCCTCTGGGACTGGGCATCTCCAACTGTGAGTGGGCACCTCCCTCTGGGACTGCGCCATCTCCCTCTGTGACTGGGCACCTCCCTATGCGACTGTTGCATCTCCCTCTCGGACAGGCCATCTCCCTCTCGGACGGCGCCATCTCCCTCTGGGACTGGGCATCTCCCTCTGGGACTGTGGCATCTCCCTCTGGGAACAGGGCAGCTCCCTCTGGGACTGGGCAGCTCAGTCTGGGACTGGGGCATCTCCCTCTGGGACAGGGGCATCTACCTCTCGGACTGGCCTCCTCCCTCTGAGACTGCGCCATCTCCCTCTGGGACTGGGCACCTCCCTCTGTACTGAGCATTTCCCTCAAGGACTGGGTCATCTCCCTCTGGGACTGGGCATCTCCCTCTGGTACTGGGCATCTCCCTCTGGGACTGGGCACCTCCGTCTGTGACTGGGCATCTCCCTCTGAGACTGGGCATCTCTCGCTGGGACTGGTTCACCTCCTTCTGGGACTGGGCAGCTTCCTCTGGGACTGGGGCTTCTCCCTCTGGGACTGGGCACCTCCCTCTGGGACTGCGTACCTCCCACTGGGACTGGGACTTCTCATTCTGGCACTAGGCACCGCCCATTGGGACTGCGCCATCTCCCTCTGGGTCTGCACACCTCCCTTTGGGACTGGGCACCTCCCTCTGGGACTTCGGCAGCTCCCTCACGGACTGGGCATCTCACTCTAGGACTGCGCCATCTCCCTCTGCGATGGCGCCACCTCCCTCTGGGAGTGCGCCATCTCCCTCTAGGACTGCGTCATCTCCCTCTGTGACTGGACATCTCCCTCTGAGACTGGGCATCTCCCTCTCGGACGGGGCTTCTCCCTCTAGGACTGCGCCATCTCCCGCTGCGATGGCGCCACCTCCCTCTGGGACTGCGCCATCAGCCTCTGGGAACGGGGCCCCTCCCTCTGGGACTGGGCACATCCGTCTGGGACTGGGCATCTCCCTCTGGGACTGGGCATCTCCCTCTGGGACTGGGCATCTCCCTCTGGGACTGGACATCTCCCTCTCGGACAGGCCATCTCCCTCTAGGACGGCGCCATCTCCCTCTGGGAACGGGGCACCTCCCTCTGGGACTGGGCACATCCGTCTGGGACTGGGCATCTCCCTCTGGGACTGCGCCATCTCCGTCTGGGATTGAGCATTTTCCTCAAGTCCTGGGTCATCTCCCTCTGTGACTGGGCATCTCCCTCTGAGACTGGGCATTTCCCTCTGGGACTGGGTCACCTCCCTCTAGGACTGGGCACCTCCCTCTGGTACTGGGCACCTCCTTCTGGGTCCGCGCACCTTTTTCTGGGACTGGGCACCTCCCTCTGGGACGGGGCACCTCCCTCTGGGACTTCGCCATCTCCCTCTGGGACTGCGCAATCTCCCTCTGGGACTGGGCATCACACTCTGGGACTGCGCCATCTCCCTCTGCGACTGAGCACCTCCCTCTGGTACTGGGCATCTCCCTCTACGACTGCGCCATTTCCCTCTGGGATGGGGAACCTCCCTCTGGGACTGGGCACCTCCCTCTGGGACTGGAGCTTCTCCATCTGGGATTGGGCCACCTCCCTCTGGGACTGCACCATCTCCCGCTGGGACTGGGCATCTCCATCTGGGATTGGGCATCTCCTTCTGGGACTGGGCACCTGCTTCTGGGACCGGGCACCTCCCTCTGGGACTGGGCACCTCCTTCTGGGACTGGGCACCTCCCTCTGGGACTGCGCACCTCTCTCTGGGACTGGGCTCCTCCTTCTGGGACTGCGCACCTCCCTATGGGACTGGGCACCACATTCTGGGACTGGGCACCTCCCTCTGGGACTGCGCACCGCCCTCTGGGACTGGGCACCTCCCTCTGGGACTGGGCACCTCCCTCAGTGACTGGGGCTTCTCCCTATGGGACTGGGCCACCTCCCTCTGGGACTGGGTACCCCCGTCTGGGTCTGGGTACCACCCTCTGGGACTGCGCCCCCTTCCTCTTTGACTGGCCATCTCCATCTGGGACTGGGCATCTCCCTCTGGGACTGGGCATCTCACTCTGGGACTGGGCACATCCGTCTGGGACTGGGCATCTCCCTCTGGGACTGGGCATCTCCCTCTGGGACTGCGCCATCTCCCTCTGGGACTGAGCATATCCCTCTGGGACTGGGTCATCTCCATCTGGGACTGGGCATCTCCCTCTGGGACTGGGCACCTCCTTCTGGGACCGGGTCCCTCCCTCTGGGACTGGGGCATCTCCCTCTGGGACGGAGCAATTCCCTCTGGGACTGGGCACCTCCCTCTGGGACTGCGCATCTCCCTCTGGGACTGGGCATCTCCCACTGGGACTGCGCCATCTCCCTCTGGGTATGGGCACCTCCCTCTGGGACTGCGCCATCTCCCTCTGTGACTGGGCATCTCCCTCTGGGACTGGGCATCCCCCTCGCGGACTGGGCAGCTCCCTCAAGGACTGGGCATCTCCCTCTGCGACTGTGGCATCTGCCTCTGGAACAGGGCAGCTCCCTCTGGGCCTGGGCACCTCCATCTGGGACTGAGCATCTCCCTCTAGGACTGGGCAGCTCTCTCTGGGACTGCGCCATCTCCGTCTGGGACTGGGCATCTCCCTCTCGGACTGGGCACCTCCGTCTGGCACTGGGCATCTCCCTCTGGGACTGGGCATCTCCAACTGTGAGTGGGCACCTCCCTCTGGGACTGCGCCATCTCCCTCTGTGACTGGGCACCTCCCTATGCGACTGTTGCATCTCCCTCTCGGACAGGCCATCTCCCTCTCGGACGGCGCCATCTCCCTCTGGGACTGGGCATCTCCCTCTGGGACTGTGGCATCTCCCTCTGGGAACAGGGCAGCTCCCTCTGGGACTGGGCAGCTCAGTCTGGGACTGGGGCATCTCCCTCTGGGACAGGGGCATCTACCTCTCGGACTGGCCACCTCCCTCTGAGACTGCGCCATCTCCCTCTGGGACTGGGCACCTCCCTCTGTACTGAGCATTTCCCTCAAGGACTGGGTCATCTCCCTCTGGGACTGGGCATCTCCCTCTGGTACTGGGCATCTCCCTCTGGGACTGGGCACCTCCGTCTGTGACTGGGCATCTCCCTCTGAGACTGGGCATCTCTCGCTGGGACTGGTTCACCTTCTTCTGGGACTGGGCAGCTTCCTCTGGGACTGGGGCTTCTCCCTCTGGGACTGGGCACCTCCCTCTGGGACTGCGTACCTCCCACTGGGACTGGGACTTCTCATTCTGGCACTAGGCACCTCCCATTGGGACTGCGCCATCTCCCTCTGGGACTGCACACCTCCCTTTGGGACTGGGCACCTCCCTCTGGGACTTCGGCAGCTCCCTCACGGACTGGGCATCTCACTCTAGGACTGCGCCATCTCCCTCTGCGATGGCGCCACTTCCTCTGGGAGTGCGCCATCTCCCTCTGGGAGTGCGTCATCTCCCTCTGTGACTGGGCATCTCCCTCTGAGACTGGGCATCTCCCTCTCGGACGGGGCTTCTCCCTCTAGGACTGCGCTATCTCCCGCTGCAATGGCGCCACCTCCCTCTGGGACTGCGCCATCACCCTCTGGGAACGGGGCGCCTCCCTCTGGGACTGGGCACATCCGTCTGGGACTGGGCATCTCTCTCTGGGACTGGGCATCTCCCTATGGGACTGAGCATTTCCCTCAAGGACTGGGTCATCTCCCTCTGGGACTGGACATCTCCATCTGGGACTGGGCATCTCCCTCTGGGACTGGACATCTCCCTCTCGGACAGGCCATCTCCCTCTAGGACGGCGCCACCTCCCTCTGCGATGGCGCCACCTCCCTCTGGGACTGCGCCATCTCCCTCTGGGAACGGGGCACCTCCCTCTGGGACTGGACACATCCGTCTGGGACTGGGCATCTCCCTCTGGGACTGCGCCATCTCCGTCTGGGATTGAGCATTTCCCTCAAGGCCTGGGTCATCTCCCTCTGTGACTGGGCATCTCCCTCTGAGACTGGGCAGCTCCCTCTGGAACTGTGCACCTCCCTCTGGGTCTGCGCCATCTCCCTCTGGGATTGGCAACTCCCTATGGGACTGGGCACCTCCCTCAGGGACTGGGCACATCCGTCTGGCACTGGCCATCTCCCTCTGGGACTGGGCATCTCCCTTTGGGACTGGGCACGTCCCCCTGTGACTGTGGCATCTCCCTCTGTGACTGGGCACCTCCCTCTGGGACGGTGGCATCTCCCTCTCGGATAGGCCATCTCCCTCTAGGGGGTCGCCATCTCCCTCTGCGAAGGCGCCCCCTCCCTCTGGGGCTGCGCCATCTCCCTCTGGGACTGGCCATCTCCCTCTGGGACTGTGGCACCTCCCTCTGGGAACAGGGCAGCTCCCTCTGGGACTGGGCATCTCCCTCTGGGACTGAGCATCTCCCTCTAGGACTGGGAAGCTCCCTCTGGGACTGCGCCATCTCCCTCTGGGACTGGGCATCTCCCTCTCGAGCTGGGCATCTCTCTGTAGGACTGCGCCATCTCCCTCTGGGACTGGGCACCTCCCTCTGGGACTGGGGACCTCCCTCTAGGACTGAGCGCCTCCCTCTGGGACAGGGCACCTCCCGCTGGGACTGGGCACCTCCCTCTGCGACGGTGCCATCTCACTATGGGACTGGTCATCTCCCTCTGGGACTGGACATCTCCCTCTCGGACAGGCCATCTCCCTCTAGGACGGCGCCATCTCCCTCTGCGATGGCGCCACCTCCCTCTGGGACTGCGCCATCTCCCTCTGGGAACGGGGCACCTCCCTCTGGGACTGGGCACATCCGTCTGGGACTGGGCATCTCGCTCTGGGACTGCGCCATCTCCGTCTGGGATTGAGCATTTTCCTCAAGGCCTGGGTCATCTCCCTCTGTGACTGGGCATCTCCCTCTGAGACTGGGCATTTCCCTCTGGGACTGGGTCATCTCCCTCTGGGAGTGGGCAGCTCCCTCTGGAACTGTGCACCTCCCTCTGGGTCTGCGCCATCTCCCTCTGGGACTGCGCCATCTCCCTCTGGGACTGGGCACCTCCCTCTAGGACTGGGCACCGTCCTCTGGGACTGGGCACCTCCTTCTGGGTCCGCGCACCTTCTTCTGGGACTGGGCACCTCCCTCTGGGACGGGGCACCTCCCTCTGGGACTTCGCCATCTCCCTCTGGGACTGCGCCATCTCCCTCTGCGACTGAGCACCTCCCTCTGGGACTGGGCACCTCCCTCTGGGACTGGGCACCTCCCTCAGTGACTGGGGCTTCTCCCTATGGGACTGGGCCACCTCCCTCTGGGACTGGGTACCCCCGGCTGGGTCTGGGTACCACCCTCTGGGACTGCGCCACCTACCTCTTTGACTGGCCATCTCCATCTGGGACTGGGCATCTCCCTCTGGGACTGGGCATCTCACTCTGGGACTGGGCACATCCGTCTGGGACTGGGCATCACCCTCTGGGACTGCGCATCTCCCTCTGGGACTGGACAGCTCCCTCTGGGATTGCGCCATCTCCCTCTGGGACTGGGCATCTCCCTCTGGGACTGGGCATCTCCCTCGCGGACTGGGCAGCTCCCTCAAGGACTGGGCATCTCCCTCTGCGACTGTGGCATCTGCCTCTGGAGCAGGGCAGCTCCCTCTGGGACTGGGCATCTCCATCTGGGACTGAGCATCCCCCTCTGGGACTGGGCAGCTCTCTCTGGGACTGCGCCATCTCCGTCTGGGACTGGGCATCTCCCTCTCGGACTGGGCGTCTCCCTCTAGGACTGCGCCATCTCCCTCTGCGATGGCACCACCTCCCTCTGGGACTGCGCCATCTCATTCTGGGAACGGGGCAGCTCACTCTGGGACTGGGGCATCTCCCTCTGGGACAGGGGCATCTACCTCTGGGACTGGGCACCTCACTCTGGGACTGGGCATCTCTCACTGGGACTGGGTACCTGCCTATGGGACTGGGCACCTCCCTCTGAGACTGGGGCTTCTCCCTCTGGGACTGGCACCTCTCTCTGGGACTGTGTACCTCCCTCTGGGACTGGGGCTTCTCATTCTGGCACTAGGCACCTCCCATTGGGACTGTGCACCTCCCTCTGGGACTTCGGCAGCTCCCTCTCGGACTGGGCATCTCACTCTATGACTGCGCCATCTCCCTCTGCGATGGCGCCACCTCCCTCTGGGTGTGCGCCATCTCCCTCTGGGACTGCGTCATCTGCCTCTGTGACTGGCCATCTCCCTCTGGGACTGGGCACCTCCCTCTGGGACTGGGCACATCCATCTGGGACTGGGCATCTCTTACTGGGACATCTACCTCTGGGAATGGGGCATCCACCTCTGGGACTGGGCACCTCCATCTGGGACTGGGCATCTCTTACTGGGACTGGGCACCTCCCTCTGGAAGTGGGGCTTCTACCTCTGGGACTGTACACCTCCATCTGGGACTGGGCACCTCCCTCTGGGACTGCGCCATCTCCATCTGGGATTGGACACCTCCCTCTGCGACGGCGCCATCTCCCTCTGGGACTGCGCCATCTCCCTCTGGGACTGGGCACCTCCCTCTGGGACTGGGCACCTCCCTCTGGGACTGGGCACCTCATTCTGGGACTGGGCACCTTTTTCTGGGACTGGGCACCTCCCTCTGGGACTGGGCATCACCCTCTGGGACTGCGCCATCTCCCTTTGGGACAGGGCACCCCCCTCTGGTACTGGATATCTCCCTCAACGACTGCGCCATTACCCTCTGGGATGGGGCACCTCCCTCTGGGACTGGGCACCTCCCTCTGGGACTGGAGCTTCTCCCTCTGGGATTGGACCACCTTCCTCTGGGACTGCGCCATCTCCCTCTGGGACTGGGCATCTCCACCTGGGACTGGGCACCTCCTTCTGGGACAGGGCACCTCCCTCTGGGACTGGGCACCTCCTTCTGGGACTGGACACCTCCCTCTGGGACTGCGCACCTCCCTCTTGGACTGGGCTCCTCCTTCTGGTACTGCGCACCTCCCTATGGGACTGGGCACCAACTTCTGGGACTGGGCAACTCCATCTGGGATTGGACCACCTCCCTCTGGGACTGCGCCATCTCCCTCTGGGACTGGGCACCTCCTTCTGGGACTGGACACCTCCCTCTGGGACTGCGCCACCTCACTCTGGGACTGGGCATCTCCATCTGGGACTGGGCATCTCCCTCTGGGACTGTACCATCTCCCTCTGGGACTGGTAAACTCCCTCTGGGACTGCGCCATCTCCCTCTGTTACTTGGCTTCTCCCTCTGGGACTGTGGCACCTCCCTCTCGGACAGGGCATCTCCCTCTAGGACGGCGCCATCTCCCTCTGCGATGGCGCCACCTCCCTCTGAGACTGCGCCATCTCCCTCTGGGACGGGGCATCTCCCTCTGGGACTGTGGCATCTCCCTCTGGGAACAGGGAAGCTCCCTCTGGGACTGGGCATCTCCCTCTGGGAATGAGCATCTCCCTCTGGGACTGGGCAGCTCCCTCTGGGACTGCGCCATCTCCCTCTGGGACTGGGCATCTCCCTCTCGGGCTGGGCATCTCCCTCTAGGACTGCGCCATCTCCCTCTGGGACTGGGCACCTCTCTCTGGGACTGGGGCATCTACCTCTGGGACTGGGCATCCACCTCTGGGACTGGGCACTTCCATCTGGGACTGGACATCTCTTACTGGGACTGGGCACCTCCTGTGGGACTGGGCACCTCCCTCTGGGAGTGGGGCTTC
This sequence comes from Scyliorhinus torazame, assembly GCF_047496885.1. Lineage (NCBI taxonomy): Eukaryota > Metazoa > Chordata > Chondrichthyes > Carcharhiniformes > Scyliorhinidae > Scyliorhinus > Scyliorhinus torazame. The sequence continues at coordinate 379,835,585 of NC_092709.1, forward strand.
TCCCTCTGGGACTGCACACCTCCATCTGGGACTGGGCACCTCTCTGTGGGACGGGGGCATCTCCCTCTGGGACTGCGCACTTCCCTCTGGGACAGGGTCACCTCCCTCTGGGACTGGGCACACCGTTATCAGACTGGGCACAACCCTCTGGGATTGCGCACCACCCTCTGGGACTAGGCACCTCCGTGTTGGACTGCGCCATCTCCCTCTGGGACTGCGCACCTCCCTCTGGGACTGGGCACCTCCCTCTTGGACTGGGCACCTCCTTCTGGGACTGGGCACCTCCCTCTGGGACTGGGCACCTCCCTCTGGGACTGGGCACATCCCTCTGGGACTGGGCACTTTTTCTGGGACTGGGAACCTCCCTCTGGGATTGCGCACCTCCCTCTGGGACTGGGTACCACCTTCTGGGACTGTGCACCTCCCTCTGGGACTGGGCACCTCCTTCTGGGACTGGGCAATTCCCTCTGGGACTGCGTACCTCCCTCTGGTTCTGAGCACCTCCTTCTGGGACTGGGCCCCTTCCTCTGGGACTGGGGCATCTCCCTCTGGGACTGGGCATCTCCCTCTGGGACTGGGCACCTCCGTCTGGGACTGGGCACCTCCCTCTGGGACTGGGCATCTCCCTCTGGGACTGCGCCATCTCCTACTCGGACTGGGCTCCTCCCTGTGGGACTGGGCACCTCCCTCTGGGACTGGGCACCTCCCTCTGCGACTGGGCACCTCCCTCTGGGACTGGGCATCTCCCTCTCGGGCTGGGCATCTCCCTCTAGGACTGCGCCATCTCCCTCTGGGACTGGGCACCTCCCTCTGGGACTGGGGCATCTACCTCTGGGACTGGGGCATCCACCTCTGGGACTGGGCACCTCCATCTGGGACTGGGCATCTCTTACTGGGACTGGGCACCTCCTGTGGGACTGGGCACCTCCCTCTGGGAGTGGGGCTTCTCCCTCTGGGACTGCACACCTCTATCTGGGACTGGGCACCTCTCTCTGGGACTGGGGAATCTCCCTCTGGGACTGCGCACCTCCCTCTGGGACTGGGTCACCTACCTCTGGGACTGGGCACACCGTTATCAGACTGGGCACCTCCATCTGGGATTGCGCGCCACCCTCTGGGACTAGGAACCTCCGTGTTGGACTGCGCCATTTCCCTCTGGGACTGCGCACCTCCCTTTGGGACTGGGCACCTCCCTCTAGGTCTGGGCACCTCCTTCTGGGACTGGGCACCTCCCTCTGGGACTGGGCATCCCCCTCTGGGACTGGGTCACCTCCCTCTGGGACTGGGCAGCTGCCTCTGGAACTGGACACCTCCCTCTGGGTCTGCGCCATCTCCCTCTTGGGTTGGGCAACTCCCTCTGGGACTGGGCACCTCCCTCTGGGTCTGGGCACCTCCGTCTGGCACTGGGCATCTCCCTCTAGGACTGGGCATCTCCCACTGGGACTGGGCACCTCCTTCTGGGACTGCGCCATCTCCCTCTGTGACTGGGAACTTCCCTATGCGGCTGTGGCATCTCCCTCTCGGACAGGCCATCTCCCTCTCGGACAGGCCATCTCCCTCTCGGACGGCGCCATCTCCCTCAGCGATGGCGCCAACTCCCTTGGGACTGCGCCATCTCCCTGTGGGACTGGGCATCTCCCTCTGGGACTGTGGCATCTCCCTCTGGGAACAGGGCAGCTCCATCTGGGACTGGGCATCTCCCTCTGGGACTGAGCATCTCCCTCTGGGACTGGACAGCTCCCTCTGGGATTGCGCCATCTCCCTCTGGGACTGGGCATCTCCCTCTCGGGCTGGGCATCTCCCTCTAGGACTGCGCCATCTCCCTCTGGGACTGGGCACCTCCCTCTGGGACTGCGCACCTCCCTCTGGGACTGGGCACATCCCTCTGGGACTGGGCACATCCCTCTGGGACTGGGCACCTCCCTCTGGGATTGCGCACCTCCCTCTGGGACTGGGTACCACCTTCTGGGACTGTGCACCTCCCTCTGGGACTGGGCAACTCCTTCTGGGACTGGGCAATTCCCTCTGGGACTGCGTACCTCCCTCTGGTACTGAGCACCTCCTTCTGGGACTGGGCCCCTTCCTCTGGGACTGGGGCATCTCCCTCTGGGACTGGGCATCTCCCTCTGGGACTGGGCACCTCCGTCTGGGACTGGGCACCTCCCTCTGGGACTGGGCATCTCCCTCTGGGACTGCGCCATCTCCTACTCGGACTGGGCTCCTCCCTGTGGGACTGGGCACCTCCCTCTGGGACTGGGCACCTCCCTCTGCGACTGGGCACCTCCCTCTGGGACTGGGCATCTCCCTCTCGGGCTGGGCATCTCCCTCTAGGACTGCGCCATCTCCCTCTGGGATTGGACACCTCCCTCTGCGACGGCGCCATCTCCCTCTGGGACTGCGCCATCTCCCTCTTTGACTGGGCACCTCCCGCTGGGACTGGGCACCTCCCTCTGGGACTGGGCACCTCATTCTGGGACTGGGCACCTTTTTCTGGGACTGGGCACCTCCCTCTGGGACTGGGCATCACCCTCTGGGACTGCGCCATCTCCCTTTGGGACTGGGCACCCCCCTCTGGTACTGGATATCTCCCTCAACGACTGCGCCATTTCCCTCTGGGATGGGGCACCTCCCTCTGGGACTGGGCACCTCCCTCTGGGACTGGAGCTTCTCCCTCTGTGATTGGACCACCTTCCTCTGGGACTGCGCCATCTACCTCTGGGACTGGGCATCTCCACCTGGGACTGGGCATCTCCTTCTGGGATTGGGCACCTCCTTCTGGGACAGGGCACCTCCCTCTGGGACTGGGCACCTCCTTCTGGGACTGGACACCTCCCTCTGGGACTGCGCACCTCCCTCTTGGACTGGGTTCCTCCTTCTGGTACTGCGCACCTCCCTATGGGACTGGGCACCAACTTCTGGGACTGGGCAACTCCATCTGGGATTGGACCACCTCCCTCTGGGACTGCGCCATCTCCCTCTGGGACTGGGCACCTCCTTCTGGGACTGGACACCTCCCTCTGTGACTGCGCCACCTCACTCTGGGACTGGGCATCTCCATCTGGGACTGGGCATCTCCCTCTGGGACTGTACCATCTCCCTCTGGGACTGGTAAACTCCCTCTGGGACTGCGCCATCTCCCTCTGTTACTTGGCTTCTCCCTCTGGGACTGTGGCACCTCCCTCTCGGACAGGGCATCTCCCTCTAGGACGGCGCCATCTCCCTCTGCGATGGCGCCACCTCCCTCTGAGACTGCGCCATCTCCCTCTGGGACGGGGCATCTCCCTCTGGGACTGTGGCATCTCCCTCTGGGAACAGGGAAGCTCCCTCTGGGACTGGGCATCTCCCTCTGGGAATGAGCATCTCCCTCTGGGACTGGGCAGCTCCCTCTGGGACTGCGCCATCTCCCTCTGGGACTGGGCATCTCCCTCTCGGGCTGGGCATCTCCCTCTAGGACTGCGCCATCTCCCTCTGGGACTGGGCACCTCTCTCTGGGACTGGGGCATCTACCTCTGGGACTGGGCATCCACCTCTGGGACTGGGCACCTCCATCTGGGACTGGACATCTCTTACTGGGACTGGGCACCTCCTGTGGGACTGGGCACCTCCCTCTGGGAGTGGGGCTTCTCCCTCTGGGACTGCACACCTCCATCTGGGACTGGGCACCTCTCTGTGGGACGGGGGCATCTCCCTCTGGGACTGCGCACTTCCCTCTGGGACAGGGTCACCTCCCTCTGGGACTGGGCACACCGTTATCAGACTGGGCACAACCCTCTGGGATTGCGCACCACCCTCTGGGACTAGGCACCTCCGTGTTGGACTGCGCCATCTCCCTCTGGGACTGCGCACCTCCCTCTGGGACTGGGCACCTCCCTCTTGGACTGGGCACCTCCTTCTGGGACTGGGCACCTCCCTCTGGGACTGGGCACCTCCCTCTGGGACTGGGCACATCCCTCTGGGACTGGGCACTTTTTCTGGGACTGGGAACCTCCCTCTGGGATTGCGCACCTCCCTCTGGGACTGGGTACCACCTTCTGGGACTGTGCACCTCCCTCTGGGACTGGGCACCTCCTTCTGGGACTGGGCAATTCCCTCTGGGACTGCGTACCTCCCTCTGGTACTGAGCACCTCCTTCTGGGACTGGGCCCCTTCCTCTGGGACTGGGGCATCTCCCTCTGGGACTGGGCATCTCCCTCTGGGACTGGGCACCTCCGTCTGGGACTGGGCACCTCCCTCTGGGTCTGGGCATCTCCCTCTGGGACTGCGCCATCTCCTACTCGGACTGGGCTCCTCCCTGTGGGACTGGGCACCTCCCTCTGGGACTGGGCACCTCCCTCTGCGACTGGGCACCTCCCTCTGGGACTGGGCATCTCCCTCTCGGGCTGGGCATCTCCCTCTAGGACTGCGCCATCTCCCTCTGGGACTGGGCACCTCCCTCTGGGACTGGGGCATCTACCTCTGGGACTGGGGCATCCACCTCTGGGACTGGGCACCTCCATCTGGGACTGGGCATCTCTTACTGGGACTGGGCACCTCCTGTGGGACTGGGCACCTCCCTCTGGGAGTGGGGCTTCTCCCTCTGGGACTGCACACCTCTATCTGGGACTGGGCACCTCTCTCTGGGACTGGGGAATCTCCCTCTGGGACTGCGCACCTCCCTCTGGGACTGGGTCACCTACCTCTGGGACTGGGCACACCGTTATCAGACTGGGCACCTCCATCTGGGATTGCGCGCCACCCTCTGGGACTAGGAACCTCCGTGTTGGACTGCGCCATTTCCCTCTGGGACTGCGCACCTCCCTTTGGGACTGGGCACCTCCCTCTAGGTCTGGGCACCTCCTTCTGGGACTGGGCACCTCCCTCTGGGACTGGGCATCCCCCTCTGGGACTGGGTCACCTCCCTCTGGGACTGGGCAGCTGCCTCTGGAACTGGACACCTCCCTCTGGGTCTGCGCCATCTCCCTCTTGGGTTGGGCAACTCCCTCTGGGACTGGGCACCTCCCTCTGGGTCTGGGCACCTCCGTCTGGCACTGGGCATCTCCCTCTAGGACTGGGCATCTCCCACTGGGACTGGGCACCTCCTTCTGGGACTGCGCCATCTCCCTCTGTGACTGGGAACTTCCCTATGCGGCTGTGGCATCTCCCTCTCGGACAGGCCATCTCCCTCTCGGACAGGCCATCTCCCTCTCGGACGGCGCCATCTCCCTCAGCGATGGCGCCAACTCCCTTGGGACTGCGCCATCTCCCTGTGGGACTGGGCATCTCCCTCTGGGACTGTGGCATCTCCCTCTGGGAACAGGGCAGCTCCATCTGGGACTGGGCATCTCCCTCTGGGACTGAGCATCTCCCTCTGGGACTGGACAGCTCCCTCTGGGATTGCGCCATCTCCCTCTGGGACTGGGCATCTCCCTCTCGGGCTGGGCATCTCCCTCTAGGACTGCGCCATCTCCCTCTGGGACTGGGCACCTCCCTCTGGGACTGCGCACCTCCCTCTGGGACTGGGCATATCCCTCTGGGACTGGGCACCTTTTCTGGGACTGGGAACCTCCCTCTGGGATTGCGCACCTCCCTCTGGGACTGGGTACCACCTTCTGGGACTGTGCACCTCCCTCTGGGACTGGGCACCTCCTTCTGGGACTGGGCAATTCCCTCTGGGACTGCGTACCTCCCTCTGGTACTGAGCACCTCCTTCTGGGACTGGGCCCCTTCCTCTGGGACTGGGGCATCTCCCTCTGGGACTGGGCATCTCCCTCTGGGACTGGGCACCTCCGTCTGGGACTGGGCACCTCCCTCTGGGATTGGGCATCTCCCTCTGGGACTGCGCCATCTCCTACTCGGACTGGGCTCCTCCCTGTGGGACTGGGCACCTCCCTCTGGGACTGGGCACCTCCCTCTGCGACTGGGCACCTCCCTCTGGGACTGGGCATCTCCCTCTCGGGCTGGGCATCTCCCTCTAGGACTGCGCCATCTCCCTCTGGGACTGGGCACCTCCCTCTGGGACTGGGGCATCTACCTCTGGGACTGGGGCATCCACCTCTGGGACTGGGCACCTCCATCTGGGACTGGGCATCTCTTACTGGGACTGGGCACCTCCGGTGGGACTGGGCACCTCCCTCTGGTAGTGGGGCTTCTCCCTCTGGGACTGCACACCTCTATCTGGGACTGGGCACCTCTCTCTGGGACTGGGGAATCTCCCTCTGGGACTGCGCACCTCCCTCTGGGACTGGGTCACCTACCTCTGGGACTGGGCACACCGTTATCAGACTGGGCACCTCCCTCTGGGATTGCGCGCCAACCTCTGGGACTAGGAACCTCCGTGTTGGACTGCGCCATCTCCCTCTGGGACTGCGCACCTCCCTTTGGGACTGGGCACCTCCCTCTAGGTCTGGGCACCTCCTTCTGGGACTGGGCACCTCCCTCTGGGACTGGGCATCCCCCTCTGGGACTGGGTCACCTCCCTCTGGGACTGGGCAGCTGCCTCTGGAACTGGACACCTCCCTCTGGGTCTGCGCCATCTCCCTCTTGGGTTGGGCAACTCCCTCTGGGACTGGGCACCTCCCTCTTTGTCTGGGCACCTCCGTCTGGCACTGGGCATCTCCCTCTGGGACTGGGCATCTCCCACTGGGACTGGGCACCTCCCTCTGGGACTGCGCCATCTCCCTCTGTGACTGGGAACTTCCCTATGCGGCTGTGGCATCTCCCTCTCGGACAGGCCATCTCCCTCTCGGACAGGCCATCCCCCTCTCGGACGGCGCCATCTCCCTCAGCGATGGCGCCAAATCCCTTGGGACTGCGCCATCTCCCTGTGGGACTGGGCATCTCCCTCTGGGACTGTGGCATCTCCCCCTGGGACTGCGCCATCTCCCTCTGGGACTGGGCACCTCCCTCTGGGACTGGGCACCTCCCTCTGGGACTGGGCACATCCCTCTGGGACTGGGCACTTTTTCTGGGACTGGGAACCTCCCTCTGGTATTGCGCACCTCCCTCTGGGACTGGGTACCACCTTCTGGGACTGTGCACCTCCCTCTGGGACTGGGCACCTCCTTCTGGGACTGGGCAATTCCCTCTGGGACTGCGTACCTCCCTCTGGTACTGAGCACCTCCTTCTGGGACTGGGCCCCTTCCTCTGGGACTGGGGCATCTCCCTCTGGGACTGGGCATCTCCCTCTGGGACTGGGCACCTCCGTCTGGGACTGGGCACCTCCCTCTGGGACTGGGCATCTCCATCTGGGACTGCGCCATCTCCTACTCGGACTGGGCTCCTCCCTGTGGGACTGGGCACCTCCCTCTGGGTCTGGGCACCTCCCTCTGCGACTGGGCACCTCCCACTGGGACTGGGCATCTCCCTCTCGGGCTGGGCATCTCCCTCTAGGACTGCGCCATCTCCCTCTGGGACTGGGCACCTCCCTCTGGGACTGGGGCATCTACCTCTGGGACTGGGGCATCCACCTCTGGGACTGGGCACCTCCATCTGGGACTGGGCATCTCTTACTGGGACTGGGCACCTCCTGTGGGACTGGGCACCTCCCTCTGGGAGTGGGGCTTCTCCCTCTGGGACTGCACACCTCTATCTGGGACTGGGCACCTCTCTCTGGGACTGGGGAATCTCCCTCTGGGACTGCGCACCTCCCTCTGGGACTGGGTCACCTACCTCTGGGACTGGGCACACCGTTATCAGACTGGGCACCTCCATCTGGGATTGCGCGCCACCCTCTGGGACTAGGAACCTCCGTGTTGGACTGCGCCATTTCCCTCTGGGACTGCGCACCTCCCTTTGGGACTGGGCACCTCCCTCTAGGTCTGGGCACCTCCTTCTGGGACTGGGCACCTCCCTCTGGGACTGGGCATCCCCCTCTGGGACTGGGTCACCTCCCTCTGGGACTGGGCAGCTGCCTCTGGAACTGGACACCTCCCTCTGGGTCTGCGCCATCTCCCTCTTGGGTTGGGCAACTCCCTCTGGGACTGGGCACCTCCCTCTGGGTCTGGGCACCTCCGTCTGGCACTGGGCATCTCCCTCTAGGACTGGGCATCTCCCACTGGGACTGGGCACCTCCTTCTGGGACTGCGCCATCTCCCTCTGTGACTGGGAACTTCCCTATGCGGCTGTGGCATCTCCCTCTCGGACAGGCCATCTCCCTCTCGGACAGGCCATCTCCCTCTCGGACGGCGCCATCTCCCTCAGCGATGGCGCCAACTCCCTTGGGACTGCGCCATCTCCCTGTGGGACTGGGCATCTCCCTCTGGGACTGTGGCATCTCCCTCTGGGAACAGGGCAGCTCCATCTGGGACTGGGCATCTCCCTCTGGGACTGAGCATCTCCCTCTGGGACTGGACAGCTCCCTCTGGGATTGCGCCATCTCCCTCTGGGACTGGGCATCTCCCTCTCGGGCTGGGCATCTCCCTCTAGGACTGCGCCATCTCCCTCTGGGACTGGGCACCTCCCTCTGGGACTGCGCACCTCCCTCTGGGACTGGGCACATCCCTCTGGGACTGGGCACCTTTTCTGGGACTGGGAACCTCCCTCTGGGATTGCGCACCTCCCTCTGGGACTGGGTACCACCTTCTGGGACTGTGCACCTCCCTCTGGGACTGGGCACCTCCTTCTGGGACTGGGCAATTCCCTCTGGGACTGCGTACCTCCCTCTGGTACTGAGCACCTCCTTCTGGGACTGGGCCCCTTCCTCTGGGACTGGGGCATCTCCCTCTGGGACTGGGCATCTCCCTCTGGGACTGGGCACCTCCGTCTGGGACTGGGCACCTCCCTCTGGGATTGGGCATCTCCCTCTGGGACTGCGCCATCTCCTACTCGGACTGGGCTCCTCCCTGTGGGACTGGGCACCTCCCTCTGGGACTGGGCACCTCCCTCTGCGACTGGGCACCTCCCTCTGGGACTGGGCATCTCCCTCTCGGGCTGGGCATCTCCCTCTAGGACTGCGCCATCTCCCTCTGGGACTGGGCACCTCCCTCTGGGACTGGGGCATCTACCTCTGGGACTGGGGCATCCACCTCTGGGACTGGGCACCTCCATCTGGGACTGGGCATCTCTTACTGGGACTGGGCACCTCCGGTGGGACTGGGCACCTCCCTCTGGTAGTGGGGCTTCTCCCTCTGGGACTGCACACCTCTATCTGGGACTGGGCACCTCTCTCTGGGACTGGGGAATCTCCCTCTGGGACTGCGCACCTCCCTCTGGGACTGGGTCACCTACCTCTGGGACTGGGCACACCGTTATCAGACTGGGCACCTCCCTCTGGGATTGCGCGCCAACCTCTGGGACTAGGAACCTCCGTGTTGGACTGCGCCATCTCCCTCTGGGACTGCGCACCTCCCTTTGGGACTGGGCACCTCCCTCTAGGTCTGGGCACCTCCTTCTGGGACTGGGCACCTCCCTCTGGGACTGGGCATCCCCCTCTGGGACTGGGTCACCTCCCTCTGGGACTGGGCAGCTGCCTCTGGAACTGGACACCTCCCTCTGGGTCTGCGCCATCTCCCTCTTGGGTTGGGCAACTCCCTCTGGGACTGGGCACCTCCCTCTTTGTCTGGGCACCTCCGTCTGGCACTGGGCATCTCCCTCTGGGACTGGGCATCTCCCACTGGGACTGGGCACCTCCCTCTGGGACTGCGCCATCTCCCTCTGTGACTGGGAACTTCCCTATGCGGCTGTGGCATCTCCCTCTCGGACAGGCCATCTCCCTCTCGGACAGGCCATCCCCCTCTCGGACGGCGCCATCTCCCTCAGCGATGGCGCCAACTCCCTTGGGACTGCGCCATCTCCCTGTGGGACTGGGCATCTCCCTCTGGGACTGTGGCATCTCCCTCTGGGAACAGGGCAGCTCCATCTGGGACTGGGCATCTCCCTCTGGGACTGAGCATCTCCCTCTGGGACTGGACAGCTCCCTCTGGGATTGCGCCATCTCCCTCTGGGACTGGGCATCTCCCTCTCGGGCTGGGCATCTCCCTCTAGGACTGCGCCATCTCCCTCTGGGACTGGGCACCTCCCTCTGGGACTGCGCATCTTCCTCTGGGACTGGGCATCTCCCACTGGGACTGCGCCATCTCCCTCTGGGTATGGGCACCTCCCTCTGGGACTGCGCCATCTCCCTCTGTGACTGGGCATCTCCCTGTGGGACTGGGCATCTCCCTCGCGGACTGGGCAGCTCCCTCAAGGACTGGGCATCTCCCTCTGCGACTGTGGCATCTGCCTCTGGAACAGGGCAGCTCCCTCTGGGACTGGGCATCTCCATCTGGGACTGAGCATCCCCCTCTGGGACTGGGCAGCTCTCTCTGGGACTGCGCCATCTCCGTCTGGGACTGGGCATCTCCCTCTCGGACTGGGCGTCTCCCTCTAGGACTGCGCCATCTCCCTCTGCGAT